>NC_139930.1:10227200-10708080 GCF_963514095.1 Eutrigla gurnardus | reverse complement strand
TTTGCAATTATGGCCCACCCTGTGTGGCTTATTGCATTTAACAGGCATCACTGTGTGCCACACTTCTACCAACACATACAAACAGATGCTTGGCTCGCACAGTAAAAAAAAAAAAAAAAAAAGAAAGAAAAAGAAAAAAGGGGGGAAAATAACATCCATCTTTCTTTCTGTGACATAAGTGAAAAATATGGAGAAAGCAAGGTAAGCACGTTCCCTTTATGCATAGTCTGCTCTTGCAGAGAAAACATCTTTTCTGGTTGGTGCGAGGCAGAAATGCTTCCCCACTATTATGTCCTCTATGATTATCCAATTAGTGCTGCTGCTCGCAAGGCCATTTCAAAAAGGCAACGGCTTTTGCAGAGAACTTCGGGTGACCTGACAAAGACCAGAGTGCTGTTAGATCCACTCAGTTATCTGTGACTAAATGTACCGGTACACATAAAAAGGAGGATGTGTAGGTTGCTGAAAAACCCACCGTGGCCAAAAACGCTGCAAACTCTAGTGGAGTAGTTTATTCACTTAAAACTTCTACCACCAACAACGCATGTGTGCTGCGAATTATGTGCTCTTGTGAGAATAAAATACCAATTTCATGCACATTTGCAGGGCCAAATTGCATTCCTTGATTGGGGCACCATGCTTAGGGTGCGCATGAAATTCAAAGTCATAATCATTTTAACCCACAACACAGGGGGAAGCTGAAGAAAGAGAAGGAGAGAGAGAGAGATGAGGAGGAAGGGGAGGACGGAGAGAGGGAGTAATTTAAACATGAGGCACTTAGTTTGTATCCCATGCGGAAGCGGCACTATTTTGAGCAACTGAAAGGAAAGGGGGATATTACCTTTTTTCACCTTCTTTGGTTGCACGGCATGCACTCTAAACAACATGTTAGTTACCACCGAGTCCAAACAAGGTAATGGGACCCGGACAGGTGATTAAAACGCCAGGGTGCGCGTGTGTGAACACAGGCTATAGTGCACGCGGACGTGCAGCTAGGTTGGTTATCACAGTGGGGGGGGGGGGGGGGGGGGGGTAGTACCACAGCAGTTCTTACCGAGTGTGAAGTAAGGGAGAGCTGTGTTGTCAAGATCATCCATTACGGAAATTCGCCCAGGTAGGTCTGTTCTAACGAATAACAGGAGTCGGGATTCCCCCCCTCCTCCTCCTGCTGCTGCTCCTCCTCCACCACCACCACCAGTTCCTCCTCCACCAGCGCCACCTGCTCCAGCAGCACCCCCTCCTCCGACCACGTTCCCCGAGGCTCCGCCGGTGAAGCTGAACTCGTTCTCGCGGAGCACGGGCAGGGTAGAGACGGTCACGGTTTTCACCTCACACGGCGCCTCCGCGTCGCTCTCTTTGTCCCGCTCCTCGTCGGGCGACGTCGCCCCTCGGTTTGCCTGTGCCGGCGAGCTCCCCGCCAACAGGAGCGCCACGAGAAGGACGCGGAGGTGCGGCAGTAGAGTCCTCGCCATCCCGCTCCCGGTGTGTGCTTCTCCCGCGTTTGAGTGGGGCTCGCGCGCTGCCCGCTCACTTATAGTGGAGTCGCTGCGAAGGAGTCGCGTCCGTCCAGGAGGCGGCAGCACAGGTGTAGTGAGGATGGCATCGCTCGGCTCCTCGCGCACATCCATCTGAGCTCGCACTGCGGGACAAATCAATTAAACACGGGCGCGCACGTGCCGCTTTTAAGGCGGACATGAGGTGGAGTCCGCGTGTTAGTCATTATGTGGGCTTTTATGGCGCGTGGCTAATTTTATTTCGAAATAAATGAATGAAAAAAAGAGTTTAGATGTATTCAATCAATGGTATTCTTTTTGAATGACATCAGTGATTCTGGTGGAACTTGGACTGTAACATAACAGTCTTAAGTGAATTAATACATACATGTGGTTATGGTGCGAGCTACTTCATAAACATGCCTGAGTTTTTCCAAACATATCCTTGAGGTTGTCATTAATTCTCAACCTTGGGAACAAAATCACCTCTAAGTCCATTTAGTAGGTGTATCTTTTGATTATCACATGATTATCACCAGACATATTATGGGTTTTTTCTGAGTACTCATATCGACTCCAAAACTCCCAAAAACATGTTCAACGTTTACTCTGGAATTTGCAAACAACAGATTACATATTTAATCTTTAATATTCAAAAACTTTTAGAATTATTTAGTTTTAAATCAGTTGGAGTCAACACCTTCAGTGGACAGCCTATAAGGCGCTTCAATAATAAGACACAAGTTTAATGCTTGTGTGTGCCACACTATATCGTCTTTAAATAGTGATTGATAGTAAACAGTGCTACAATCAGTAACCCCTCCCACTCGCTTTATAAATTATGCATCAGGTCTTCAACTTGCCATAAAAGACTCAGCAGCAAGTGCTCGGCACAAAGGATTTCCATTCATCCATGCACCTACTGTCAACTCATAACCTTTTTGAATTAAATCTCATCCAGCTCTCGCAAATATAAAAGTTACATTCTCAACTGAATGCACAGTTTCACTTGAAAAATCCCAGTTTAAAGTAAAGTGCACACATCCCAGCCTGAAATACATCACCTCAGGTGACTGCACCAGAAATCAAATTTACAAGGTGTTCTACAAAGTAAAAGATATGTTGTAATATGTCATTACCAAAAAAAAAAAGTTATAACTGGAGTTTAAAAAAAAGGGATTCTTCAGTTAGAGTCCAAGTGAAAAGGAAGTTGAATCTTTAGCTCCTTTACTGTAAGGATTCCCCAGTGAATGGATGTACAATTACAGGGATTTAAATTATATCCTTCGCATTTGATTGGGCAGCAAAAAGATATGGGTCATATATCATGATACAACAATACAGAGGAACATGGCTTAACAATCCCTTATTGCTGAAACTTGAAAAGGTCTAAAAGGTATTTTTAATTTCATCTCGACTTTAATGCTCACACATTCTAAAGTATTTGACTAATTTAAGGAGGCAGGCTGATCCAAAGCCTCAGCGTTACACTGGTGCAAGAGCTTAAAATCATCAACAACAGTCTAACAGTCACTGTTTGGTTGTCATTGCTTCATATCAGCTTTTTGATATTTTTATCATTTTGGATGTTAGATTCCAAGTCCAGGCCAAGTTATTTTAAGAGAGGTTTAGTGAGCTGTACATGAGGCTAGAGTCCAAGCTTTGACTTCTCTATAAATCTGCGTGTGTGTGTGTGTGTGTGTGTGTGTGTGTGTGTGTGTGTGTGTGTGTGTGTGTGTGTGTGTGTGTGTGGGTGCGTGCGTGATTAGAAGAGCAACAGTATTAACATTACATTCAATATCAACAGAAATAGGGTGCAATAATTTAAGTTTTACATTAGATAATGTAAGCTCCACTGAAAAAAAGCACTATTAACATGTCAGAGGATTTTTACAAAGATGGACAATGTGTTCATAATAATAAGGACACGCAACTTCTGTATGCATACTGACATATTTAAATCTAATTATTCAACACGTTCCAGGTGTGAACATACTGCCTACTAAAAGGTTCTCAGTGTTAACATGGAAAAGGGCCACAGCAGCAGCCGTTCTCTCTGTCTCTCTCCGTGGTCCTGAAATATTCAAACACACTCCCTGTGTGGGTGTTTTTTTTTTCTCAATAGTGCTGAAACATTCACTTATAGGGTATATCCCAGTACTCACACTTAATCACATAATCTTCAGCACTTAGGTGCACATGCTAACACCACCTGCTAAGGAGGCGCATGTTCCCCTTTGAAAAAACGACTAGGGAAGCATACGTGTCTCAGATCACCCATCAGGAACACACAGCGACTCAAACAAGTAAAGCAAGCAGTTTTCATGTATGCCCTTGGTACTCTGATACTCTGCTTTAATTTATCCAAGTCTGTTCTGCTGCTGAGTGGTGGACTGGATGGGACCTGCAGTTGCATTTTCATGTTCTGTTCAATTAAGTTGAGGCATATCGAATGAACACTGAACCCATATTATTTAGGCAGTGCATGCAACAATCCACAGGCCTCAAAAGGCCACAGAACACTTGTTGACAGCTGACCAATCCATGCAAAAGTCACGTCACAGCACTTGAGAGGCAAGAACGCGCCGCCTCCCTCCTGTTGTCTTCACATTTTTCCCCTGCTCGTGTGCATTGTTAAGCGGGAGGGAGTAAGACAAAAATAATAGATAAACGTAGGATCAACAAAGATCCAGCAAATGAAGACGAATGAGATGAACGGCATGTGTAACCATGGTGCTGAAACATTCACATCAAATGCTTTCCTATTTTTTTATCACAAATCCAAGGATACATCTTTTTCTTTTGTAAAATATGCACTAATATTTTCATTACTACGACAAATGCACAGTACACTGGAGTATCCATGATTTTCTCCAGCCACAGCACAAAATCGCCATCATAAGCTTCCCGTCAGAGAATTCATCGAAGTGCAATGAAGCATCGATTTCATTTTAGAGCCCTTAGTGACTTTATTGCGTCCTTATATATAAGACTTGGTCATTAAAGTGAACATGATCTTTTTAGAGATATGATGTCTTTTAACTAGAAAAAAGTTTTCAGTTTTGCTCATTTGTGTCAACAGTCTTGGGTTCCAATAAGGTAAGCTGGAAGCAATCCCATTGATCTTGCCGGTGATACCTAAAGTATGCAAGGACTAAGACGCTAATTGGTATCCTTAAACCACAGTTTAAGTTCTGCAGCTCCAGTGTTTAATCCATACTTTAAAGGGCTAACATCAAAGTGAACATCTTAGTCACTGCTACATCCAACACCCTCACAATAATTTGCATTCGGGCAACTTTCTCCTTTTCCCTTCCCTGCTGTGTTAATTTGACATTTCCGTCAGTCTGTCATGATGATTTCCTGATAGAATAGTTGGCCACAAAGATTAGCCTAAAGGGCAAATCTGACATGCTTTGCTCGTGAAAGTGCTGACATGGTGGATACATCGGTCCACGGAGCACATGCCATTGTTTTGCAGACATGACCTCTTTTGCAAATAGATTTCATTGGACATTGTCTGCCTTTAATGGGCAAACAGTAACAAGACATCAGATGGGATCGATTGATGCCGGTGTGTTCAACGAGGTGGTGGAGAGCTGCAAGGAGCATCTCATACAAGGGGATGGAGAGGAAAATTGTTGTCATTGTTATTAGCTGATGGAGAGCAGTGGTTGGTTATGTGAGATTTATTGCTCAGGAAATTGTCGACCTGAATGCCGTGGCAGCCTCCGACTCTCTCAAAATTGAATTTGACAGACAACAAGCTAACGTTCACTGCACCAGAGATGGTTAAACAGATTTCTGTGGCATAATGAGCGAAGGAACTGACCTTTTTCCCTCCCTACTTCCTTCAGCAGGACCGGCAGTGTTGTTTGATGTCAACAAATGATTGAAAAGCCGGGCCTTTGCTCTTTTCTTTGAGTTAGATGTTAATACCAGACCCGTTTAAAGGTTCTAGCACGACAGTCTAAATGCCCAGACAAACAGAGGCACATATGGAATAAAACTGAATGGTGCTTTCCACTGATTCATCATTAAAACAAATATTCAGTTAGCTCCAAATCTTTAAGTGGACTGTCTCTCAAGCTGTAGAAGACTGCCATAAATGAGTGGGTGTGGGTCACTAACAGCTTAATGATCTATGCCTATATTGCAATCAACACCCACCAGAGTTATAATAATAATAATATCTGCTATAGACGCAGGTTAGATGGCTGCAACTGGATCGTGATCCCATGTCACGGAAACTGCATATATGATGGGAGTGGGGAATATATTGATTTAATGTGGGCAGTCAGCATGAGCTTTGTGGACTGAGCCTGTGAAGCAACCTCGTATATAATTATGAGAAGCCAAATAAAACCTTTAGTTCTCGTATGTGATACATCAGAAAAAGTCAATAATTTGCAGGTTATGTCACCCTATTAAAAAAAACATTGATCTAAAAAATATCTAAATATAAACAAGACTAAACTACTCTACTAACTGCTCTGTGAGGCTCTACTTTGAACCTAATGCTAATGTCAGCATGCTAAGATGCTTACACTGCCAAAGCTAAGATGCAGATCTGAGCAGGTATAAGTCTTTCCATGTTCACTATTTTGTTTTAGCGTGTTACCATTGCAACAGTTACTAGTTAGCGCTGTACACAAAGCACAGCTGAGGATGATGAGAAATAGCATTAGCTTTTGTATATAAATCAAAGTGATGGACACATTGAAATTTTGACCTTTTGATGGCTCTAGATGAAATCTTGAGGGATCATAAATCTCAAACAAGTCTGTACCAGTTTTCATGTTGACCAACAAACAAACAAACAAACTAATAAATACATCCATACATACAGAAGATCACCAAAGTAATTAGGGTTCTACGCTGTGCACTATGGATATCTGTATTTTCATTTCATTGCAATCCATTTACTGATCGAAGTTTCTTTGTAAGTATGGATACATGTTCCTCAGAAACCCATAAGATAAAGTGTGGGGTTCCCCAAGGGTCAATTTTAGGTCCAACTCTTTTTAACTTTTACATGCTTCCCCTTGGGGACGTCATCAGGAGGCACGGCATCAGCTTTCATAGTTATGCTGACGATACGCAACTGTACATCGCCGTGTCTCCTGATGACACAGGGCCAATTGATGCCCTTTTTAACTGTATTGTAGATATCAAGTCATGGATGGCAGCAAACTTCCTGCAGCTCAACCAGGACAAAACAGAGGTTTTAGTCATTGGTCCTGAAGGCCAGAGAGAGAAACTTTTACCAAAGTTACAGGATTTTAAACCCTCAAAATCTGTAAAAAATCTGGGCGTGATTTTTGACTCTGAGCTCACTTTTATTCCACACATTAAAAACATAACAAAGATAGGTTTTTACCATCTTAAGAATATAGCCAGAGTCCACCCGTTTCTCTCTCAGGCCAGCACGGAGGTGCTGATGCATGCTTTTATCTCTTGTCGTTTAGATTATTGTAATGCCCTGCTCTCTGGTCTTCCCAAAAATAACATGTACAATTTACAATTATTACAGAACTCAGCCGCACGCGTGCTGACGAGAACCAGAGGGCGGGAGCACATTACACCAGTTTTAAAATCGCTGCATTGGCTCCCTGTGCGCTTCAGGATCGATTTTAAGGTTCTTTTACTAGTTTTTAAATGTCTTAACGGTCTCGGGCCCTCTTATTTATCTGCACAAATTTTACCCTAACAACCCTCGCGGACCCTGAGGTCCTCCGGTGCTGGCCTTTTAACCATACCACAAGTCAGAACCAAAACACACGGGGAGGCGGCATTCAGTTACTATGGCCCCCGATTGTGGAACAGCCTGCCGGAGAACCTCAGGGCCGCAGAGCATGTTGATGTTTTTAAAAAGAGACTCAAGACCGACCTTTTTAATCAGGCTTTTAACTGAGATGTTTTCTAATTTCTTTTATGCTTCTTACATTTTTTATTATTATTCTATTTTATATTATTTATTTTTAGCTTATCCTGTTTTACTGTTTTATAAATTGTATTTATTTTTACTGTTTTATTTATTGGGTCAATTTTATTTATTTTTATTGTTGTATTTATTGGGTCAATTTTATTCTATACATTTTGATACATTTTACTGTTTTTATTGTTTTTATTCCCTCAGTTTTTAGCTTCTACCTTTTATATAATTTTACTGTTTTAGCCCCTCGGTTTTCCAGTGTTTCCTCCTGGGGGCCGACCACACCGGGAGTTGTTTCTGGTTCACCGTTGGGGGTGCTGTCCCGTGGACAGCCCTGGCCCGGGTGGCTGGAGAGCTCTACACCGTGGTGTGGAGCCTCCTGTCTGCCTGGGCTGGGGTGGTCCCTGGAGCGGCGCCCCCTGCAGTCATGGACCATGATTCCCCTTGGTGTGCACAGCCCCCAAAGGTAGCTTCTTCCTCGCCTCAGATCTCGGTGCCCAGCCATGTCTCCTCAGCAACAGCTAGTGTATGTGTGTGGGTGTGCGTGGGTATGTGTATGTTTGTGTGTGTGGGTGTGTATGTATGTGCATATGGCTATGTGTGTGCGTGAGTGTGTATGTCTCTGTGTATCTCTGTGTGTATATTTGTGGGGGTAGGAGGCTTGGGTTTCATGGTGTTCTTTGTTGTTCATACCTTTTTTCGTTTTTGTTTTGTTCGCTTTTATTTTCTGTGAGGAACTTTGTGCTACTTTTAAGTATGAAAAGTGCCATATAAGTAAAGTTTGATTTGATTTGATTTGATTAAAAGTTGTTGGGATATTACAGTCTGGACTAGCGATGTGACAATATAGGATTTGATCAGGATAAAAAACACTCGCAATACGTTGATCGTGGTGAATTTCTACTACAGGGATAATCCACGGCCACATATGGAGTGAATCAAAAAAGCTATCTGGCTTGATTTCATGGTAGGAAGCGGAAAATAGAGACCGGTTTTAAAAAACGACATCGAGGAATTATCAGAAATTGAAACATTTTTGCTACTTTTTAAATTGCATTGATAGATTTTTTACTTCACCCTTTATATTTACTTAAAAAAAAGTGAGCTAAAAATGTGTTTCTTGACAAAATGTGAGGATAAGTGATTCCAGTAAGTTTTGCTGCCAGAGTTTTAAGCATATTTTTGATGAATAAGGATATCAGGAATTGCAATTATAATTGTGACATGGAATTGCCATGTTGCCAAATAGTGTTGGACTCAGATATATCCATCTATAGAGCCGTGCTTGGCAAAAAAAAAGTACAGATTCATGAAATCATGGTATCTGTAGAGCTACAATTAGAAATGATGCTTGAAGCTTGTTGTTGATGAGTTGGTTCAAGTAGAAAGAGTCCTGAGAGCTGTGTGCTGCACTGACAGAGTTTTTCCTGCGCCATCTTTGTTAATTGATTACTGGAAGTTATCTGGAGTCTGTCCCAGTTCTGCAGGTGTAAACAAAAAGCTTCTCAATTAGCAAGTGGGTTACACCTGGAGGACAAACGCACAAGCGCACACCCGCAAAACACACATAAGCACACAGTAAACACTAGCTAGCAAATTGGTTTAGTGGGTGCTGAGCACACATTCCAACAAATATGTACAGCAGGATACTGATAAGTCATTTTAGTTCAAAGTACAGCGACAAATCCGTTTCCCCCATTTGTCGAGTGATGTAACGCATGTGGGGGTTGGACCTTGACAGATTTTCATGGTTTTTCAAAATAGCTTTCATCAGCACGAGTAAATGTTATCAAATCAAGAAAAGATAAGTGTGCCGGGTTGTAATCTTGAGCGTTCGGTTTAATCTGCGGATTCCTTTCACTGAGTGAACATCTCAGGAAAAGTTAGGTTAGTGGGGTTTTTTTGTTGTTTTTTTTGTAGCAGCATCAGCATTTTGTCCACGGAAATGCACGCGGTTCTGTTCTCGTCCTCCACAGAGGACACGCAAATTTAATGATTTATTTCACTGTGACATAGGAGACTTGTCCTCAGGCAGAATAAAAGTGACACAGAATCAGTATGGCAGACAAGTTTTGTCACATGAAAAAGCTCAAAATTGTTCAGGTTAGGGAAATATAGACAGAAATGTGCGTTCAAATGTCATTGGTAAGCTCTTTGGCCTAAAAAACTAATTTAAAAAAGTGCACCAAGATCTTAAATTATAGCAACACATTAAAATATATAAAATACAACGGATCATGTTTAGGTCTGTGTTTAGATGTTTTCTCTACAAAGTCCTCAACAAATGAATCCTGTAAAATAAAAAACTTCAAGTGTATTTTACACTGCCGGTTGATGTGTGTCCATTGATAATAACTATATAACAAGGTCAATTAAAAGCCCTTGAATCAGTCTAAGCATGAACGATTAAGTTGAGTGTGCAGAAGTTGCCAGAAAACAGCAGATCTATGTGGAACCGGCATTTACAAAGAGCTCTGTTATGTGAAGAGTTTCTGTCTGAACCTTATGTTGAGACTATCAACATTATTGTTTGATAAGACAGTAAGAGTCTAGCCAGTATCCACTGGTATTTTCCACATGCTGCAGTGGGACCAACGCGCTGATTAATATCCCTGCTGCACTTGAGCCATGGACCGTTGTCATTCAGGGCCACGTTCCTCCTCATTGACAGGTCCGTGGCTCTCCATCTGAATCCGAGTGTTAGAAAATCTACCTCTGGATGACCCCAGCCCCCTGTTCATATCATCTTCCATCATCCCCCATTGAGAGTTGCCAGGTCAGCTGTCACCACTGTTTACCGTCCACATCCTGGCCCACTGACTCGCCCATCCGTTAGTCCCACTGGTGACGGATGGGGTAGGTAGGACAGTCAAGCAAGGTCAGAAGCATTGGCCTTACTCCCATCACTCTGGCCTTGCTCCCCGCAGTTACTTTAAACTTTCCTTGCCGCGTTCCTCCGCAATCCATCTGTCGCCGGCGTGAAGAGCAGTGCAATATAATTCTCGCCCCTAGGTGTGTCTCATTATATCATATAAACTGGTGCAATTGGACTTTACTGCAGAGAGTTTTTTTTTTTTTTAATCAAAACACAGCTTGGTTGCATAGTTGTATTTTGACGTATTATCATTTTTATAATCATAAATGTTCTGATCATTTGGTTGCTTGTCTTACTGAAGGATCGGCCATATTGAAAACTTTAAAAAAGGAGTGCATTTTGACCACATCCTCACTCATCAAGACTAATGAGTGGATTTGCACAGATGTTTCTTCTCCTAAATTCAGAAACATCTGCTTCGTTCCCAGAATTGAGAACTGCAGCTCTGAGCTTTGACTCGATTGTACAGAGAGATGAAGCCAGACTCCGAACTAGAACAAAGAACAGAGATTATAAAAGATCAATTCCTGCCTCCCTCTTCTGGCCCCCAGTGGATTTTAAGACTTTCATTATAGGGCTGGTTTTCTGGATGAAAGGTGGGCCCACTGATGTTTGTAGGGAGAGAAAATCGAGTCACACCCAAAAGCCAGTTTGTATTTGCATATGACAAACTAGCCCATAAAAGAGTTAATGTGTCCCAAGCACACAATTTAAAATCTGATAAGACAGTTATACGACCAGCTCCTTGGTCTCAAAATCTCCTGTGTTTTCTTACGTGTTTGCCCCCTAAAATGTTTGACCTTGACTGTACTACCTAGTATCTGTACACCGTTTGTCACTACAAAGGTGTTTTCAAATTCCTCTACTGAAGGGTGAGAAGTATGTAGGCGTCCCTCAAATCTGACATTCAAATGTACCTTGTGCAAGTTCGATTCGGTACGTAAATAATCCGAAAGCCAATAGATGTCTTCTATGCATGACTAAGACACAACAATAAACCTCAAACCTCATGAGGAGAGCGAGGCTTTGCAGTAGAATGGTGAAAGGTTTGACACGTGCAGTTTTGTGGACCCTGGAGCTTCCTTCTAACCTGAGCCACCAGATGGACAAACAGAGCCATCTATGCCAGTCATTGGAAAAAAATATATTTGTATTTATTTATTTTTTATGTGGATTGATCATTAACTTGTCTGGATTTTTAACTAAAGGCCAAAGGTGATTTGTTATCGGGACTCTGGGAAAACACAACATAAACAAATGTTTTTAAATCAACCAAATTAAAAAGAAAAATGTGTGCAGTCATGTTATCCTTCTTTATGTTACTGTATAATCCATAATGCATGTGTACATTTGTTTTTAAATATGATCTACAATTAAAGTTGACTTTTATTTCTATATGCCTTCATCACAAATTATGGATTGTATATTAATATTGCATGCAAGCTTGGTTTTATCATAATCAGTAGTCATACCAATGGGAGAAAAATAACATAATTTTGAAATCGGATCATTTCACTATGAGGAGGAATAATCTAGAGTTATGAGGTTTCTAAACAGAAAAGCAGCCACTTCAGCAGAATGTTGGACCAAACCAGTGCTGTTACATTTAAAATCTAAGGGATACAAACAACTCACTTTTTTGTTCACTGGATTTCCCATCTTTTTTCCATTTCATATCTCCCATTACCATGCCAGCTTTTCGCATTGGATTCTTAACCTTTCCGTAATAAATATTCTAAAGAGAGAGGGAAAGTGTAACCAGTTGAAATGAATATCCTTTCCAGAAGCAGGTCCTGTGAGAACCACAATTCCCTGCAAACTGAGCTCAGCAATCAACAAAAACATGTCATACCTTGGGTGTCGGCTTATGAAAACCGGTCCTCTTGACCTAATACCGGAATGAAGTACTGTACAGGATTTGAAAAGAGGAGGAGGAGGGGAAGGACCTGAGTTACTAATGTTGCAGCAGAGATTATTAGAGCGCTGCTGTATCTCTTTCATCTGGTCATGGTGCGCTCCGGTATCAGCTCCAATGCCCCTGGCTCATCAGCAACACCCCGGACCTAATTTGCAGCTCCTGACATGACCCTCCCCATGCATTGACTGCTGTAAAATCGGTGCCTTCAAACTAATTAGATGGACACAGAATGCAATTAGAGCAGCTGATAATTAATGCTGTGACTAAATATGTGCCTGGACGTTTATTTGTGTGTGTGTGTGTGTGTGTGTGTGTGTGTGTTTGCTAGCAATAGATGATGATATCCCCCACTCAGCATATTAATATGAAGCCTTAGTTTGTGCTAGTTTGGTATCATTTAAAGGACAAGTTATGCAAGTCTATTAACAAGTGCACTCCAAAGCATGATTGTGACTTGATGAGATCATCACAATTAAGATTTTAAGACGTCAAAAAACTGTTCCATCACTCCCAATTGTAATTGGACGCAGTAAAAGCATGTTTTAATTGTTTTGGATAATAATATTCATAATATTCATTTGTGCATAATCACTTACTTTCTATTTGATTTGGAGGTAATGATGGAGTAATAAGTTTGAGTGTTTGCCAGAGGCTGGTTGAGCATCCTCTTCTCATGAGAGTATCTGACAGACAGAACAAGAACAACATCTGCATTACAGATGTGCGCCCTCAGATACAGGGAGCAGTCAAACAGAGAGAAGATAGTTAAGATGCAAAACATAGAAGGTCGGGATAAACTTGTTTGAGAGTCAAGGACAAACTCCAACTAGTATATCTGATTGATTAATAAACAGCAGAGTAGGATCATTAATCTTGTTATAAACGCATAACTTATGCTTATAATGTTTGAATAATAACTATTATTTCGAAATTCCATTGAAGTCTGATGGATGTTTGAGAGAAACACGAGCAAAAATATGCTAAATCTACACTACTTTAATGTTTTGCCAAGCACAATTTGCATACGAACCCCAATATATCACATCTGATGAAGATGTTGGTCCTGGTCTGCTGGAGCGGTGCATAATGTCGAGCTGTTTTTGGAAGAAAAACGTTGTGAGCTTGCAAAATAGGCACAAAATATCAGAGAGACTATGCGTTTGGGTCAGGTCAGTTTATATTGAGTATTATTTGTGCAATATACTTGTTTTGCACATCCATACAAAAACTTCAAACCTGGGAAAGCCAAAAAAACTGTCTGCACACTGACTGAAAGGCTGAAACAAGTGAGACCAGGTCAGGCTGTGATCAGGAGGCTGCAAATAGCAGACACTAAATTAATGGATGGTGCACAGTAATAAACACACCATTAGGAGGGCCAATCATCGCCGGAATGATGAATCAATATTTTTGCAATCACTGCAGGATGCTGCACAATTAACTGTACCATACATTGGCTTTAAACAGTAGTGCTGCCTTGGCTGAAGCAAATTAAGGAGGTCTTCTAGCTATCAAAGGGCTGACACACAGAGACGGACAACCGTTCATGCCTATGGGTAATGTAGTCAACATTTCACTTGTCCTGCATGTCTTTGGACACGCAAACTCTACACAGGAGGGCCAGCTCGAACGTTTGAACCTGGAGCCTTCTTGCGGTGATGCGAGAGTGATAACTACTACCCCGCCGTGCCGCCCCTCAAATAACATAGAGCACATGCCAAACTCTGCTTGATAGGGGAATGTTTTGTTGTGTTTTTAACAGTCAACAAGGCAGGAGGAACTTTTGCCAATTTTTCTGGGCACACCATGACAGAATGATAAAAACACAACACATACGGGGTAAAAAGGTAGAGCGGACACATGCTTTCCCACTATAGGTCTATATGCACCACTGTTTGCTGATTGGTTAATGGAAAGATGCAGTGGGAAAGAATATTTGCATAAGCAGTCAATATTTATTCTGAGCACAGTGCATTTGCAAATTTAATTTTACCTTCTATCTCATATTGTGAAAATGCCAAATGACATCAACAGGGGTGAGTGAGACTTTCAACACCATCTTCAGCTTCACCATTCAGCAGCACCAAAATAAATTGAGCATTTTAGTTATTCATGTATTAATGTACCATGCTGATTCAAAAGGTGACCCGAAAGAATCAAGGTCCCACCATTATAGTTAAATGGCAATAGTCAGTTTTCAATATTTTGATGATAGAAGATAAACATTTTCTAATATTTTTTTTAGATGCTCCCTGCACGTTTACTCTCATAACACACTTGCCAAATGATCACTTGCCAAATATGTATTATATTGGCTCTGAGATACAAACTAAAATCAAGTTTTTAAAAAGTAAGGGTGATACCGAGGGGGAAAACATAATGTTGATCTTGGCTTTAGTTCCTATAGTAGCAATCCTTTTAAAATACATGTATTTTTCATTGGAAGCTTTTGTGGGATCATGCTGCAACTACTATTGATTGTTAAGGCAGATGGGGGACATGAGGAATGGGCCTGTATGAACATTTTCCCATTATATGTCCACCGTATGAGGCGAAGTAGCAGCTGCAGAGAAAGTTTATAGTGTATACACTCTGGATCAATGTAGGGAGTTACAGCAGCCATGGCTAGCACTATCCCACCAATTATGTTTGGGAGAAAAGGAAAATAAAGGAAGAGCAAAAACATATATGAATACCAAACTGAAAAATAACGAAAGCTTTTACAGGCACGAACACTTGATATTTGACATTTATCTTATTTGCTGTGAGGATGTAAATATGTAAATGTGTTTATCAGCTCTGCTAAAGGCGACTGTTGAGTGTCGCTGATGCTACGCTTTTAACTTTGGCCTGGAGCGTGATAGAAGTTCACATTTACAAGCTAGATAGTTTAATCTTAAACCGTGACACTTGAACATCATCATTATTATTACTGTTATTATTATTATACCTGTTTTTGTGCATTCTGGGTGTGATTCTGCTCCATTATTAGGGCTCGTCCACCCAACATTCATTGTTAGTTAGCTAGCAATATCATTAGCATTTCCTTAGCTTCTTAGCTGCTAACCATGTATAACTTCTCTTGGCTGGCACAGCATTCACTAAAATTATGGCTCTCCCCTGCTTTCAAGAACCTTTACTGGGCTGCTTGTACAGTCGCCATCCATAATTCATCAGAGGACTTTTAGGTAAGAAATATTTCTGTCAAATTTTTAGAGCCAGTTAAGACTTGACAGTGGTGTCGTTTGGGTATTTGTTGACACATTAAATTCAAGTTGTTATAGCAACTAACATCATTTAAAACCACATAATCACACAAAATAAAAGTCAACCTAAAGACATACTGGGAAAATATAACCATAAACTAAACAATATTGTATGAAATGGTCCAAAAAACATTCTGGTGTATATTACTCAGGTATTTTATCCTTAAAGTCCATCCACCAGCAGCAGCAGGCAGTTTGATAGAATGATGACACAGCATATATCCATGTCTATGAAATCTACGGTTATGGCGTCTTAAAGTGTGTTATGCGTTATTATCTGAAACATTGGTGAGGCCAGGTGTTTGCCCACTTGATAACCCCAATGATTTACACTCACCCACCAGGAAGCTGGAGTGTGCATGCAACGACTGTGTAAATGCACCTGTTTTGTACTTGCTTAAGATGCAAGAGTATCAACGTGATACCAATATCATAACAGGTGTGTAGACAAGGTTGGTGATCAGCTGGAACAACAATTGTACTAGTGTTTCAGCATACATATCATGGGCTGCATCAGGGAGGATTTAAAAGGTGTTCTCACAAGCGGCCAACAGGGGGCAATGTTGTTCTGTGATTAAACCGACCCCTTCTCTGTGAGACTCAAGTGGTGAAAAATCTATGGAGCGTGTACAGTGAAGGTTGACAAAGGAAGAAAATGTAGCAAAACAAATGAATAAACCCACCAGAGGAGATAAGTCCTGGCCAGAGCCAAATGACTTCAGGCAGCTTCATTCGAACCGCTAAATCGGATTTTATGCTGAAATTGTTCGATAATTAGGGAATACAGTGAGGCTATCGTAAATGTCAGACCAAATAAATCAGCACAAGCTATCGGACCCAGGTACAGCTAAAAACCATGCAAGTCATTCCTATCCTGTGTATCCCCTGCCCTCGCTGGAAATGACATCTACAACAAATCTGTTTACTGGAGGGTGGTGGTATGTTCCTCTCTGATTCATGTGCATGTATTCATGCGTGATACATGGACGCTGCTGCAGGTGTGCAAAACCGTTGCCTAAGATATCAGGCCTCCAATGCAAAAGCTTTCCATTCATTCATATTAAAAGGCATCGCATTCACCATAGTACACGTGCTCGGCCTGAATGGAGATTCTACTAGACGAGAACACTCCGCCTTGTTTGCCTTCTATTAACACATATTATTCTACCAACATCAACAAGCATTGTGATCTGAACAATGCGATAGCTTCGCGAACGCTGAAGGTGAAAACGTTCACACCGAGAAGCTTCGCTAACTTTGTGCTGGTGCAACAATGACACCCCTTATCTTATGAAAGTGGAGAAAGCTGTGAATAAAACATGAGGTCATACTTTTTTTTCCCCGTATAGCCTCCACAATACCGTATACACGGCTGGAATAGCTAACAATCAAACAGTCAAGAGATGGGTTCAGTGGGGAGTGACTCGCTTTTGAAGTTTGGTCTCCCTGGCCAATTCTGAATTTCTTTGAAAAGAATGAGAGAATATTAGACCGTAGCATGTTCGTCCCCCCAGTAGAATGTCCCCCGCCTCTACTGTAATTATCTATTTACTTAATGGAAAGTGGACTTCGTCTGTATTCAGCTAAGAGTCGGGAGGGAAGATTTGCACATCAATGCTCTCGCTGAGTAGCTAGAGAACTGCATTTTTCCTCTTTAAATTAAGAAAATGACAAGTTATTGTCACCGATGTCATGCTTATGTGTGTAATGTAGATTTTGCATGCAGTGGTGTGTTTCCTTTGTGGCACAGATATGAAGATACATCCTATGTTCTGCAGGTTTTTGTGATAAACCACATCAGATTTGTACAAAGGCCTCCTGTGCTCTAATTTTTTTTTTTTTTTTTTTTTGTGCATGATGCTAAATTTGTCAGGATTCTTGAGTAAAGGTCATAAAAGTGACCCATGTGATGTTATTTCATGGTTGTCAAACCCAATTCACAACCGGACTGTAACACAACACAGCTTTTTTACCGGCTTGTGGGGGTGACAGCTCCACAGGTGACAGAAATCTCATATTAAACGCACAGGTGAATTAACACGGGGGTCAGCCGGGGTGAAACACAAGGTCTCAATTGGGAATGGAGTTCTGTGAATGGGAACGACTTGAAGCGATGGTGCGAAATAGAAAAAATACTTTTTTCATGCCAAAAAGATCGATAGAGTACAGTTCAAATCAAGAGCTCTCTCGGTAGGAGATTGCGTCCAGAGGAGTGCTGTCCTCGGAATACCAAAAAGGGTGAACACAAGGTTCAGGTTGCAGAGAAAGTGTTCGTGGGGGCCGAGGCCAGGGAGAGCTCCGAGCACGGACACAGTCACAGTGGGTCAGAGTGGAGAGGCTTTTGTGGATGGGATTTGTGAAGTGCATTAAGACTCTGAAACAATGACTCAGAATTAGTGTGGGACTCAATTATAAACACAGAAAAGAATAATGAGGTTAAAAAATGTTCATAATGTCCTTGTTTCTACATTGGTCAAATATGATATTGCTGCATCATAAGAACAAGTGCATAAAGGATTAAAGGGTAGATGTAACCCATCTTGTTTTGAATGTAAAAGGTACAAAAAAATGCATTCATCATTTCAATATTTTACAGTCTGAAATTCTGGAAAATGAACTACCTAAAATCCTAAATTGCCTTTGTGTTGAAATATTACACTGTGAGCTTCCGGTAGTTATCTGGATGTCCAGACGTTCAACCTGGCCAAACAGAAACAATATTACAAAAGTATTATTATCAGTCATCTCACTGTAGACACAGGAAGTTCCTCAAGGACATCCGTTTTATCTGCTATGCTACCACAGCTCTAATGATAGCGACGGCATTCTGACGGTCAGGCGGTGCACCACTTTGGATGGCACCAGGCTGAAATATCACAACAACTATTAAATGGATCGCCATGCGATTCTGTACAGACATCCACGGTCCCCCGGGGATGGAGTCTTCCGACTTTAGTGATCCCCCTGCTCGCTCTCTAGTGCCATCGTGGGGCTTTTGGTTTTAAGTGATGTGTCCCGACGACTACCAAATGGATGGCCATAAAAATGTGGTGCACACGTTTACCTTCCCCTTAGGATGAATTTCATTTGCAGTCACCTGCTTTTTCATAGAGATCCATTGTCTGATCAAAATCTAAATGTGTCCATTACCACTGTTCTGTCATCAAATGCCTGCAATGACTTTACTTTGTTTTTTGCTTTTAGGGGTAAGTAGCGACTGTTAGCATGCTAAATCAAGATTGTGGGCAACAGCATCTTAACATTTTCACTGTCAGCACGTTGACAACCTGATGCTAGCATTTAGCTCAAAGCTACGGTTAAGGCTCATAGTCTTGTTTTGTCTAATAATGCAGTCTCCTTGCCTCCTTTCCAAAAGTTAACCAGCAGCTCTCTCTTAAAGAACATGATTTGATTCGTTTCCTCTCCTGAAAAAGCGACAAGTGTAATTTCACTGGAGGATTTTCTACATATGCCTCATATCCTAATTGTGTTTTATGCCTCTTGTATACAAGATAAACTAGGGACATGAGAACAGAACACCATAAGCGGAGGTCTGTGTTGGTGGAGATCTGATTTAAAGTAATTTCCCTTAAATGAGGAGTGTGTTGCGTTTCCAGGGATCTGAAGGCAGAAATGGAATATCATAGGCATGATAACTAGACATGGGAAAAGTCATGGTTATCCTAGCTAATCATCAAAATACTCTTTATACTCTGAGGACAAATAAAAAAAAAATTGCAATTCAATATAATAAGAGCAGCATTGTGCGACTGCTCTTTTTGATCATTCTTGAAGGCCTTTTTCAGAGCTGTTTTTCACTCTTCTACTATAATGACAGGCTTAACAGCTTCCTCAGTTCATGATGATATTCATAATCATCCTGATAATGGAAATTCACTGCGATCATCAAATTAATTAAATTAATGAAGTTTTTTATCGCAATCCGCGACTAAAATCCTAAAACGTCCCACCCCTATTCCTAACTGTTTTCATTAGCGTATAATAATAATGAGCTGAAACTAAGCGTCATTGTGTTTCTGTTAGCTATGGTGCACCACCATGTTTCTACGGAAGCCCAGAACAGACAAACCAGACATTGGCTCGTTTGTAGGTTACCTGAGGGCCAGCGTAGTTCTCCGACACATTTGTTTAACTGTAAGGTTGACCTCTTGAGTCTCGGAAAGCCAGGCGTGAGTGAAGGGGTATTCAGTCGGTTGCAATACGAAACCACGCCACTAAATGGCCCCAAATCCCACTCACTGCTCCTTTAATTAACAAAATCGAGCTCGACGAGATACCGGAATCTCTTTTATTGAACGTTGACATTCAGATTCATGAGGTTGTACTGCGTTAAAACAGCTCTACGACTTCTGATGACACTGCTGTTTCTCACCAGGTGTTCACAGACCCCATGTGAAGCCAAAGCATCATCTTTTACGGCAGAAATGCAAATTGCAGGGTAAAGGTCTTTGCAAGCTGTTAGAAGCCGCTGGCCTGATATCATTAAATTTAACCTGCCTCACTCTTTCGGAAGCTGGGATTATGCGTGCCTTTTCTGGAGAGCAGGATTTTTTTTTTTTTTTCTGTGAGAGATTTACCGTACAAGTCCACGCAGTGGGAGTACATCAGCACATGGCAACCCATCGTGTCAGCTGTTTATTGTCTAGCAGCAGTCAGCCATCTTGCTGTCCTTGCCGTTTTTTCTTCTATTTTTTTCTCAGGGTGAAATGCTGATGTTTGTTCCTTCCTATGCCTTAGAAGCTTAGGATTTAGTAGTGAGACTGCAATTCAAATGCAATTATTGCCTTTCCTCTCTGTCACTGGCAACTCAATTAGCCAATTAAATTTCTAGTATCTTTTTTATTGGAATTGCTTGCAAGTGAGGAACAAAATGTCAGTGGTTTCCCCAATGATAGATAATTTCATTTTAAAAACATAATTGGACAGGAGCATAAGTGTGTTGTTACTCTGCTGTTCAGGGCCATAGGGGTAAAACCGCTTGAGTACCGCTTGATTTTTTTTTAAAAACCCCCCCAAGCTATTTTTGTCAATTACATTTCTAATAATTATTTCCAACCAATTTCAACAGGTCCAATCACATTTTCTTCAAAGCTAATCAAGATTGTGAATGAAAAATATAGAAAGAAAAGAAATGACAATAAGTGTGTCGGCTCCTCTGACCTTTTAATGGCGAGTCAGATTTATATTAGCGCGTATGATGTAGTAGACCAGGCTTAGTGTCTCGGCCACAGCACTTATATTCCTATCGATCCGAATGCACCTTTGTCTCACACAGCATGAATCCAGAGCGGCGTCAGATAATAACCCTTTCCATCTCTGTCAAAAGGATGACTTAACCTTGTTGCACCGGGGACTGCCAGCAAACTATTTAGCCTGGAGAGAGCAAGAGATAGAGAGTGAAGTGTATTTATGTGTGTGTGTGTGTGAGTGTGTGTGTGTGTGTGCGCTCAGTGTGGGGGTGGATAGCTGCAAGAGTGACTGCAGCTTATGAGCGAGTGTCTGACAGTGAGAAACACCAAATCAGAGAACAAGTCCTCACTCAGCCAACAGCTATTGATCCAAGTTCAACAGGCCATCCAACAGACCATTGATCTGAGCTCCTGATCTCCTCTCTCATTGGTCATCATCACAAGAGGCACTGACACTCCAGAGTGCCTTAATGAGACATTTAGTCTCATATTCAGCCTATTGGACGTGGGAACAAGAACCAGGGGTCACTGCATTGACTTAAGAGCAGAACAAGAACACAGCATGCGGCGTGGTCTACTCCACTGGCCGCTACCGCCATGGCAGCATGCTGCACCCACTGTGGAAATACCACTAGGAGTTGTGTCTATGTTGTGGTTGACACCTACAGCCCCCACTGGTCCCCCACAAGGCTCCATATGGTTGACAAAATGGTATATGTATATTTGAGCAAGCAACGTGAATAGAACATGTGTCCCTCAAATATCAGAACAATCAAAGTCCATCATAGTCAAAGACATCACTCTTAAAAAGAGATTGGATCACCAGGAAATAATCTGTCTTCAGAGGTTTGCAGCCGATTTACAGTGATTCGATGGAGTGGCTTACCGTCACAATATAATATCTGAAAACATATTAGCCAAATAATACAAGTTTTTAATTTAGCAACATTGCTAACACACGTATTTACGGGCTGTGGAATAGTTAACAGCCCAAATACCATCAGCAGTGAGATCATATTCTATCATGTGAGAAAATGTCAAGCATCAAAACAGTAACAGCAACCGTTTTTGTCGATCCAGAGAGAGTGAAATCTTGTGAGTGCTGATGTGCCTGTGAGATGCACCCAAGTGAAGTCTTAGGCTAACACTCACTGTGACGCGTCCAAAATGTCATATGCAAGCAAAACCGTTAATTAGATGGATGCAGGCGACAGTGTGCCTTGAAATGATTTACATCTGGTGTTAGAAATCAAATAACCACAACCAACAAACCTACAGCTGGTAGAAGTAAACTGTTCACTCAGTGAGTCAGAGCTTCCTTCCTCACAATTTACAATATGTCTGCTTATACAGCTTCAAAAAGGGCCGTGTGTGTGTTTGTACTGTATCTTGATGCAGCTGCCCACATGACATGACTTTGAGGTGTAAATGACCAGCCTTCAAACCCAGGAAACTGCTGCTGCTTTCCTCTCCGGGAATGCAGACGTTTGCATCCCCCGAGTTCAGCTCAGTCACATGACACAGAGAGTGAGAGAGCACTCTCACAAGTGGGGTTCTACCCCTGCCCTTCAAAGTAGGTATAATGTGTATAATGGGTCGAATGTTGAGAGTCAGGTGTGTGCAAAATTGCAGATGAAGGTGTTTTGGTAATATTTTATTTTTTTGCTTTTTTATGATGAGAATTAAATGATATTTGTGTAACAGCAATACATCATGCATGTATGTGTAATTACTTTGTAGCCTTTGCACTGATGGCCTCTACTTGTAATTCTTATTTATGAAGCACTCTCATAGCACAGATGTCCCAGAATGCATCACACTAAAACAAGAACGTATCAACGTTTTGTTTTCTTTGACCTTTGAAGTGATGTTGGTGAATTCGCTGCAGATCTGGTGGATTCTGTCTCCTGGTGTTCTTTCTTTTTGTACCGTCCTCGCCGTCTCCTCGGCTAAAGACTATGAGAACACGGTAATAGCGACGGCCACCAGAGGCTAAGTGTAATTCCCGAGTCTGTAGCATTTTATTGGACTCACAGTACGTCCAACTTTTATAATGCCATTCGTTGTAACATTAACAGCTGTAAATACTGGAGAGTCCTTTTATGTCCAGGATCGATGCAAGTGGTTCAGCTCCATCATTAATCAGCGACGCTACCTTTTATGAAGCAATCTCACTTTATTCATAAAGGATAACTGTATGGCTCCATTAAGGTGTCACGCTATTTATCTTCCTTATAACCTGCCCATGGCATTACAAAGCATCTCTCTCTCTCTCTCTCTCTCTCTCTCTCTCTCTCTCTCTCTCTCTCCTCCACTCCATTTGTCCCTTTGCCCTCTTTCACATATAAAATAATTGGAAATACATGGAGGCAATAACATGGGGGCAGTTTACTGGCGATAACAAGGAGGCTGTAAAAGGGAAAATTGTTCATTTGTGGAAGTTGTGTGTGTGTGTGTGTGTGTGTGTGTGTGTGTATCCATGCATGCACCATTTGAAAGATAAGGGGCTCGCGAGTCTGGTTGTGCAGTAAACTTTAATAATCGTTGGGAAAATGATTTGGAAGTGTGAACATTTTAAATCTATTAAGTCGAAGCAGAACATGCCAGTGTATCTTTTGATCTCACATGATATCTTTTAGGGGGGGAACATTTTTTTTTTCAAGGTTGAAATGGATGCTAAATTCATATTATTAGGATGGTGTGCTGATGGACAGTAATACAGGATTAAATACATGATTAAAGATGCAGCAAATCCTGTCTTCGGTATCTAAGGCAACTGTCTTAATACAACCCTCGACACAACCCTGGACCAGTTAGGTTATAAAATATCCAGTATGTGATTTATTACATCTGAGTCGATGCCAAAAGCCCGCTGGGGGAAAGCATGTTTTATGAATGTCCAGCTCGGAGTATTTGATGAACTGGTGGGTCACTGTTTGATCCTTGGCATAAAGCTGGACCTCATATCATCAGAGCATGTTGGCGGAGCCCTGAAGGAACCACCTCCGTTTCAGCTCACAGAGACTCATTCCAGTCATTATTGTCAAAGAAATGAAAGCGTTGATTTCATCCCATCTACGGCCACAGAAGTTTAATTTTCATGGAGCTGACACTGGATCTTCAATAAAACCTCCTCTCCGAGTCCGTGTCCCGCGGTCAGCTTTAAATATCTGAGACGAGGCCCGTGCTGAAGATGTGCCACGGAGCGCAATTTCGATGGACTCTTAGGCGAGGGAGCGAGGCTTTGACAAATAAACTAATTAATCAAAGTGCACATGCTGTTTGTGCATAATTACACGCGGCGCATGTGTCAAATTACAAGCTTCAAAAGCAATGCACATAATATTCCTGCTGGTGTACTATGGCCCCAGGTAGTAAATTAACTGGAATCAGAAGGAGAGCAACTTAGCTCAACAAGCAAAACAAAATAGCCTCCAATAAAAAATGTTCTTTATAATCAGCTTTAGTTATTTCATTGGTATTAATATCTACTGCTGTATATCTACAGAAAATGTCTGAAGGCATTCATATCAATGTACACGCACCTATTCTTACGCACACTATTAATAGTGCCACACTTCTAAAGGTCACTCTGAACACTTTTTCCATATAGCAGACAGCCTTCTTTTTTTACTTTGCAAACATCGAGCAAAAAATGGATATCAACTCTCTTGTGACAAAGACTTGACAGTTTCAATCAGGGGATCGTTTCATCAACGGCCGTGCCTCTTTTTTAAAAGCACGGAGATGAAATAAGCCCAGCGATAGAATGAACCTCTTAGTGCTCATTCATGTTGTTCATTGTAGATGAGTCTACGGGAATCTTAAATAAAGATATCTTAAATGAATTGAAGTCTGCTCTCACAAAAGGGAGATTTGATGAGCAATTATGTCTCAAGTACTCCCTTTAAAATAGTGGAGTAGATGGTTAGCTTTTCAGTCTCACTGGGCCCATTTGAGGTGAAAATGTTTACATTGAGGTCTCAGACAAACAAGTCTCACAGCGGAAACAGACAGTAGGTCTTAATTACAAGTACAAGAGGACTGGGACGGGATAGGAGCAGGTAGGCAATATGGCTAGAACATCATGGCAGCAGGCGATTGGGAAGGTGAGAACACAATGAGGATGTCTGGGTTTCAGGGTAAACAGCATCATATGATTGAGGTCCAACCATGGTGTGATACAGTCTGCTAATGGTGGGGGCCGTAACACAGGAAGAGAAATAGCAATGTGCCAACAAAGGCAGTGAAGAAGATGACTGCAACTGTTTTATGAGGAATTAAATCCATAATGGACAAAATAACTGCACAGGGGGCACCTGTAATATCATGGTGCTTTTCACAATTTAAAACTGTGTATGCAATGTTATGGTTCATATTGAGGATGTTAATAATAACCTGTTCAACCATTAACTGACTATAAGAATTCTGACCAATTAATGCAAAATTATTTTTTTTTAAATGTGAGAAAAACTCAGAGGAGTTGGTCCACCTTAATGGTCAGCCCACCTTAAGTGAGCCTGCCCTTGGCTATGCTCCTTGACTTTAATCAGCAGGTAGCAGCCAATATACAGGAGCCTTTAGCAGTTATTCTCTGACAAATAAACTGTACAAATAAACTGTACACACAATGTTACGTTTTCAGCTATAATACTAGCTGATTTTATACTCATTTTATACTCATCGTCACATGTGGTTTCTCTCTCCGAACACTGGCTAACGACAGGCTTACCTGTTTTTGCGCTTACACTGCAGCTGGTAGTAAATTTCAGACTTTACCTGACTGAGGATCAGTTATTGTTGCAGCTGGGCAGCTTGTTAGCACTTCAACCACCAATGCAAGGCACCAATCTCGTCAGTTAACAATGAATGAATATCAAACAGACTTCGCCATCTAGCTGCCAATGTTGGGTTAAACCTGCCTGTGCAGTCATTTTTTTTAATCCAGAGTCAAGTAGCTAGCTGCTACTCTGCAGGCCACTTGACAGTCTGTGCTCGCTTGCCTTCAAGAAGACTTCAGCGCACTTTGCGTTGAAGATAGTGGCTGTTTGGACCTCCAGAACGCCATCGCTCACCTGCATCAAGCAGCCAAGGAAGTGAAGAAAGTGACACACAAATATTCTGCACCTCAGCACCAGATAGCGAGGCCCTCGGTCTTAGAAGAGGCCCTTCAGCCACTGCTGCTACTGCGAGGTTGGCGCCATCGTGGCAGCAGACAGCCCCCCCCACCCTGCATGGTACATTCCAACCACCAAGTCTCCCCACAAACAACGGCGTCAGTAGCAACGGCGGGATGCAATAAACTCATGTCATATTCCAGCTGAGCAATGGAACCGTAAGGGCCCTTCTAAGGGCCGACTACTTTCCTCTAAAGAGGAGTTTCATCTCAGCCAGTCTGTTTACGCTCCCACTGAGCATTTTCCCTGTCTCCCCCACACAGACACTTGCTCCCCACACAAATCAATGGCTCGTTGCTGCACACACAAGTCACAATGCAGCAGGCGCAGTCCAGTCACTTCCTCTTTTAAAAATGTGCGGTGCTGACCTGAGAGAATTAGCCAATGCCTCCCACTGGGGGGAGGAGTTAGTGGTGATATTCGGGCATAATTGGTGTCAGAACCACACAGCGTGGAACACTAATACCGTCGTGCTTTTTCAGCACGGGGGCCAACACCAGACGAGAGTGAACACTCACTCCACAGGCCACGAGGAAGAAAAATATAGAAGATAATAGACAATAGACATGCATGTGCCTGTTTATGGAGCACAGCTCAGTGTGGCACAGCCTGCTCTTCTTATATAGTACACGGATACATGGAGGCTGGTGTAGCATCTGGAGAAAGAATTGATTCACATGTCCCTCCAAGAGAGGAGAACACTCACACCAAAGAAAGCTTTTGGACCCGTCTCTGTTCAACAGGTGCATTATGAAGTGACTGTTTCAAATGCTGACAATCAGACGTGTCAGAATGTGTTGCGCCCCGGCGATGGGTTCACTTCCATCTCCCTGAGAGGAGCCTCTTTTCACATTCCTGTCATTTCCAAGCACATAAAGCTCCTGTGTTTTTTTTTTTTCTCCTTACAGGGAATACAATACCAGCAAAACGGCCCACAATAGGAGTTTTCACTTTGAGAAAGTGTGCAAAGAGCCGGAGCCATTACAACATAAAGGGATCAGGGATTGTCCTACTTAGATGACCTAATAGCCGTGGCCCCCTGCCAGGAGAAGGCTGCACTAGACACAGCAAAGTTGAACGGCAACTGCAAAGACTGGGTTTTGCCATGAGCTGGCACCGTGACAGCAGAGCTGTCTCCAGCCAGGCTCTGTTGTCTGTCTTCAGGTTTTAAATGGACCGGCACCACCTCATCTAGCAGGAGTACTGTATCTCCATACGCCATATTATAGAGCACTGGAGTCGACCAATCAGCTGCTCCCGGACTGAGCAGGTCTGGAGGTAATGCTCCGAAAGCAAGAGATCTTTTTGTAAATGCTTATTGCTATTTTCTAGCAACTTCTGAGAAAAAGACCTGCAACCTTTTTTTTCTAGGACATCCATTACTATGACATTTTATTTATTTTCTCAATTTTAATGCACTTGACTTTAAAACCAGTGTTTACACTCCCATAGGATTCCCTTACTTTTTAATTTTAATAATTCATCCTCTCCATGTGTTCAATTTCTTTCAGATCTTGAATATATAGAGCGAATAAGACTTTAAATGCATATACACGTTGACTGCCTGCTGCGCCAATATGCCATGGTAAGTCGAAACCACCAGGCCTGTAAAATATTCTGGGGGCACCACTGTGCATCTAATGCTTGTTCAGCACTTTGATCAACTGTGGATGATATTGAATATGCATACAAATATACAAGTAAAGTTTAAAAATGGACTTGACTTGTCACACCTCGCGCCCCGCAGAGTGCTGTCAGTGATGCGCCCGCTAGGTACGATGCCCTCGTCCACGTCTCCTCAGAGGGTTGATGGCGGCAGACGTGGCGCCTCCGTGCCCTTTTCATCCACGTCTGTCAGACGTATCTCAGCCCTCCTGACTCATCCGCCGTTAACGTGCTAGTCGGCAGACGAAGCGTTGCCTGATGCGGCCCCTTTATGCCGAACAGTGTGCCTAACAGCGCGCCTTTAATTTGATCATCGCAGATTAGTGGGCACACTGCAAAATTTTACGCTGTGAATTCACAATAAATTATTGGATAAATTTTGCATGACTTTCACAGTAAGGATTACAACAATATATTGTAAATTAAGTCACAGCAATTTACTGTGATTTCAGTATTGTGATATTACAATGCATTGTTGTAAAAGCACAACTGTATACTGTAACTTTACAGCTTCTATGGCAACGCAATTACTGTGATATTACAGTACATTACTGGGGAATTACAACCTTTTGCTGTACATCATTACAACAAGGCCCTGTACTTTTACTGTGAATTCACAATAAATTATTGGATAAATTTTGCATGACTTTCACGGTAAGGATTACAGCAATTTACTGTGATTTCAGTCTTGTGATATTACAATGCATTGTTGTAAAAGAACAAACAACTCTGAGGTAAAGTCAATGTTAGCCCAATGGCATATTTATTAACAAATAAATATTTTTCAACATACAGCAAATGTCAAGAAATTCAAGAATACAAGAAATTCAACTTCCTAGTCAAACTTTCCAAAGCAATCTTAAAATGCAGATAAATTGTGCAGAAACTTGCGAGTGAACTACCTGTCTCACTATGATGGCCACTCAAAGTCAATAGGTTTCCTCAAAAGGGCGTTTGCATGAGGGTTCATTGTTGTCCGCTTCTTGGTCTTTGAGCCTCTTCCAGGATTGATGCCCAGGAAGCACCTGTTAATAAGCAAAGATAGTTTCAGTTTTAAATAGATTTATGGATGAGTTCGCGAGATCAGGATGGTCTCACCAGGCTAGCCTCAGGTACCTCCATTGTCAGCAATTTAGAACTCAAGATAATCATTGAGTTGGAAGCCTGTACTATAATGTGAATTACAAGGTTAAAAGAGATCTTTATACAATACCTTTGAATGAACTCCAGCGTCGCCGATCCAGCAGCAGGATACTCGAGGTTGAAGACTGAATAGCTGCTGAAGAAAGCAGCTACTCCGTGTAAAAACAAAGGGTGTGGGCCCATCACGACATGTCCCTCGATGGATATCAGCCATCCAGAGGGCTTCATCATGTCACCTGAAAATGAATAGATACAACATCATGTGTTATGAGCACTTTGAGATCTGCTTCAGATACAAAGGGCTATACAAATGTAATTTGTTATCATTATTTATTGTGGTGATGTAGATTTCTAGAATCAAAACAAAATACTGAGTTAGAAATGTTGATACTAGATCCAAGTAACATTACCTTGAATGATCAAGCAGAAGGTGCTGGGGCATTCTGGAGTACTGATGTCCACAGCAGTGGCACATGGCTGTAACATAGTAACACACAATAGCATGGATTTAACATTAAAGGATAAATATTGTTCATTGGTCAGAGGTAGTAAATCATAAAAGGTAATAAATGGCTTCTAATGTACCGTAGATGACCAAATAATCGCCCGCGTGCAAATACGCGCCTGTGCTCTAATAGCCGCCGGGGGTCCGACCTCATTTGGCATAATAAACGCCGGTTCAATTAAACGCCCGGGCGATTAAGTGTTTACCATAGTCTTGCACAGAAAACAAAAGTTTTTTTTTAACAGCACTTCACCGGCTCTCACCTCTTCTGTCAGTCAGCCCCTCCTCTCGCGCTCTCTCTCTCTCTCGCATGCAGGCGCGCGCCCACACACACACAGACACACAAACACAGGCGCGCTAGACTGAGGGATATAGGGATATAGATAAATGCGCTAATGTACAGTGTTGAAATTACCGCGATCGACCCCCCCTTCCGTTATCATTCATAACACTGCTCTGATCAGCTCCCTGTGTCGCGGTAACACAGACAAACTGTCTTTGTATTTATTGTCTGATGTCAATAAAGATGCGTCGGGGGGGAAAAGTAGTTTTGTTCCAGTGGTGCTATGGTGAGCTCCTTGTTCTTTGCATGATGGTCTGGTGCTGCTCATTGCAAAAATAAATTGTAGCCTGTTGCAAATACGCGCCTGGTTCTTATAAACGCCTGGGCTCCAAGTCGATTTAGCATATTAAACGCCCGGGCTACTAAATGGTCATCTACGGTAATCACTCATTTTACATTTTAAATATTTGAATAAAAAATCTTTACATTTCAAGGATGCGTCAGGTGGTAGAGCTGATGGGTCAGGTGGTAGAGCTGATGGGTCAGCTGGTAGAGCTGATGGGTCAGGTTGGTAGAGCTGGTGGTATAGGCCCAGCAGCCTGCAGGTAGGACCTCTGCTTCCTAAACATGAATTTGCAGTCCTGTGTGTTTTCTGTAGCAGTCAGGCACCCCACACTAGTAATAATAGGGGGCATTAGTATGCTGTTTTGTGTGCTGAACGAAGTTATACACATTCTCATACACATGCTCACATCCAACCAATTTACAGTGGAACATTGTGGTGCATTTTAACTCGTCACCTACCTGATCTATTTACCTGATAGCCTGACACTGAACAGGATGGTAAGCCTGGCCATCTGATGACCTGGAAAAAAGAAAAAGGAGAAATTACACAAAGGCAACCAACAATATGAATTTCAGTTTGAATGCAGATTATGATCATGAGTATGTTGTAAAAAACATGATCTGTACATAAATGTAATGGACATTTTTGGAGTTACATCACCTGTGTACGGCAATATTATCCCTAGCTGAAACTTGACCAAGAGCAAAAGCGTTTTTGCAGAATAGTATGTGGAATATCTCTAACGATGCAGGGAGCCGCTATATTCCCCATAGCTAGTCATTAGCCTGCTTAGATCGGCTACCGTTCGGCAAAACCGCTTTTGCTCTGGAGTCAAAAACGAACGCGAAAGTAAGTGAAAAAGTTCGTGCTTAATGTCGCTACGTGTACTCTACAGTGCGTTATGTTCGGCCATGTAGCCCCGGTTTGATATGAAGCTGAACTGGAGGATGCGGGTGTATTGTTAGCTTCGGCTAACACGGGTAACCCACTGTCTCGGTGCGGAAAGACCACTCATGAGAGGAGAATAGTGACGGCGACGTTACGCTAATATGCAGCAAAACACTTCCATGTACCCCCGCACACGCTAACCCAGAACAGACCAGCCCCGCGAGCGAACATGACGACAACAGTACCAGTAACAGTCCGGAACGAAAAGACATCCGAGTGGAAACAACGGCCCGCTACGGACCAGTTCGGCTTCAAATCAAACCTGGGCTACATGGTCTAACCATATAACACACTGAAAAGTACACGTAGCGACATTAAACACGAACTTCTTCACTTCCTTTCCCGTTCGTTTTCCTTCTTATTTCTCTCTCGTCTTATTGTTCTTATCTCACGTAGCAAATCGTTGCTAATCGTGCTAGCAGCCGTTTGCTAGCTAGTATTATTACTACTGCTATTAGCAAATGCTGTGAGATAACGTTCAACAATTTCGGGCACTTGCTAACAAAATATGAACTGTGTCATGCGAATAACGTTCATGTGAAAGTAAATATTATCATCATATTAAATAACATGGGTGTAAGTGCTGCAAACAGAGTTATGCATGCTGCTCACCTTCTCCATTCAGCCGGGATGAGAAGAGGGAAACCGCCGCGTCTTCAGTTCAAACCAAGTTCGGTTATGTCATGTGACTTCCCAGGATAGTTCAATACAGTATTTCACTGTTGAATGCTGTGAAATCCTTGCATTTTTTTACTGTGTTGCTGTGATATTACAAATCTTGTTGTGATATAACAGGGGTTTTTTGATTGCAGGATTTTACTGTAACATTAGAGTTAGATGCTGTAAAATCCAAAGATACTGTAGTTTTTACAGGTATTCATTGGGATATTACAGGGGAACTAAATTACAACAAGTTACTGTAAAATAATACTGTTAATTATTGTGAAATGCTGGTAATTTCTAACAGTGCAGCATGGGGAACCATTATGATACATCATGTTTCATCCCACTCTTCTGCAGTGGCAGAGAGCGTAGCATATATTTCCCACCACACAGGGCCTCCCTGCTTTATTACGACACGGCATGTGTTGTCTGCATATGGCTTTTGGTGGCACAGGCTACATCGGATTAACCCTTTATTTGGATAGCGACTCCAAATTCTATGATAAGCATCTAAATGATGGGCCCCTCTGGCTCCGCCTACAAAAGCTGAAGGTTTGAGGACTACAGCGACAGCTTTTAGAGGACAATGCCTATATTCATAGAAGCAGGGGTTACAATACATATCTGTTTTTTAGCCATATCTTGAAAGTTTATGTAATAATCCAAAAAGCGTGACATTAATCTTGACTGCTCCTCCCCATATTCCTCTTTTACAGTTCTGAGCGGGCCATGATGGTAAGTTATGTAAGCTCCCAAAATCAAGTAGTGCCCTTTTGTGTCTATCCGTGCATCGTCGACGACTCCCTGGCTTCGGGTTATTACACGTATACTACCGAGTGCCCTTCACCTGATTAAGGTTTTTTATCTCCAGCCACAGCTGTTCCAAAGATTATACAATGTTCTGTGGCATTATTTGAGCTATGGGAGCTACGTCTCCCAGGTGCTAGAGGGGGTGGGGAAAAGAAAGAAAACCATCACCGCGCACGGAGACCGGTAAATCAGCACTTTTAGCACATGAGCATGCGTGTGACCGTGCATTTTAATAAAGTCAGAACGAACAAGTACGAGATTTAAACGCGTGACCCCGGTAAACACATTTCAAAGGAGAGAATCTGTGTGTACAGAGCTTTGCTCTCATGCACCGTTTGTTTAGCAGCCCTGTGAATTGAGGGTCTCTAAATCCCTGATTCCAGTGGTCAGCCCTGATTCCCCGTCTCTGAATCCAAAGGGGCTTAAAGGCTCTGAAGCGCTTTGTAATTATTTTAAAGGTTTATCTAACGTGATTTGTGTTAACATCTTCAATTAAACGTAAGCCTGCCAGTTTCCCGGGGAGAGAACACACGTTTGTTTACAGTTCCCACTAAAACGTGTCGCTGCCACAAGATGAATGGATGTTTGACCTTGTTGGACTGTTAGAAAGGTAGTTGTGTAAATGTTATCTCGTGCAAACTGTGCACCGTCAGCCTCCCATGCAGACGATCCGCCCGCCATTTGAATGTCAGGCAGGATGCTCGGAAGATTCTTGTCAGAAAAGCCTCTCACACGCAACGGCAACGCGCGCACGGGAACATCATAAGGAATTTAAATGAATGTTGCAACGGTCGCTCCGAATTCATAAATATCTGGTGTTGTTTTCTTGTCACACACTTTGTTATATTCACTTGTAACTTTACTTTAAATAACAGGGAGCAGAAAGTGATGTCAATAATACAAATGTGCACTTAAACGGAAACAGCATATATACGTGGAGCTGCCTGGATATGGACTGCTAGGATGAGTACATCCAATACATTACTGTGAACATAATGACAGTGTGGCTGCGTTCGCTTCACAGAAACATGTCTGAGCCATGTGCGTGAATCTGCCGTCGACGAAGCAGTGTGACGGTGCAGGTGTCCTGCTTAGCCAGCATCCACAGATTGCTGAGGCCGGGACAATTTTGGTAGGAAGCGCTGCACAAACTCCGACGGCTGTCAGCACAAACCAGGGACTAAAACACTCCATTTTGCACCTTCGGAAGAGATGAGGCTGAAGTTGTTTGAAGCAGCATCGGCTCATTATGGATCGGAAGGAGAGAGAGAGAGAGCCGATACCCAGGACAGAATCGACTTCAGTCCCGACTCTGTCCTGCCTCCAAGCACGACTTTATCTTATTTTTGCACTTTACAGCCTCGTACACTCTCCGTTACAACTCGGCCATCAGTGATGTATTATAGAGGAGTCATCAGAAAGTGTATAGATCCGTACTGACCCAGAGTCAGAGGTGTGAAAGGTGGCTTGCCCCTGTGCTGCTCAACACATCTCCCTACTGTCAGACAAACGCCTTTGAGGTAGTCTGCAACTCTGGAAAAGGAAGCCGCGCCGCTATGAGCATCTACCTAAAGCAGCAGAAGCTTGATGATTTAAAGCACTGGTAGAATCCCCCTTCCCCTCCATCCCTCCTAGTCTCTCGTGGTAGGAATAAGTGCTGTGAAGTCGATATATCCCACACTTGCCTATCTGGGACTGGAATGCAAAATATAAAAGTGGCAACAGAGTATGTGGATTTTATTTTTCTTCTAAAGTGAAGGTAGTGGAGGCTTAAATGTAGAGGTGGTGCTAGAAAATTATCTCCCGGCTGACATCTTCCAAACTGACATCTTATCTGCCTGCAGCCTCCCTACTTCCTGTCTCACTCGGTGGCTTTGACGGATGAGTGAGAAAAATGCCACATCTCGCAAACAAACAAATTTCTTTTTTTTGTCCCAATTTGCCAAAACGAGTGCAGCTTTTATGATCAGTGGTCACATGCATTCGCTTTGACAGAATACTAAAAAAGACAACATGATGGCCTGCCACATCTTTTAAATCAATGACACAGAGACTCTAATTATACAATGACCTGATGGTGATTGGTCTCTGTCAGCTGAAGTGTGACGCCACCATCGCCGAGGCCTCTAGGTGGCAGCAGAGGTCTACTCAGATCGTCTCGTCCCTGCTGATGGGACCTCTCCCGCAGAGCAGAGTTACAGTCAGAAGTGGCTCGGTGACCACAGAGAGCGGCAACAGTAGTGCAGAGACAAAGGCATGAAAGGAGTGAAAATAAAAAGGCACAGATGCCTTTGATTGGAGCTGATATACAGCAGGGCCAAGGCGTCTTTCTTCCAGTCTTTACCGCCCGTTCTTTATTCCCTTTCACCCTCCTATCTCTTGCTCTCTCCATTGTTCCCGCCTAGTCACCATGCAGTGTCTTAGAAAGTCATCCCGTTTTAATGTCCTCACTGAAGGGGCGTGCATGGGAATTGCCCAAATGCACTTTTTTGCCGAGGCCATTTGGGGATACGCTCCGCTACAGTGTTCTGAAGGTGTGGCCATCCTATCAGTACCACTTTTTTTTTTTTTTTAAATAGACTGCCGGTTTCCTGCTGGGCAGAAACCATTAAACAAATGACTTTTTAGCCCCGAGCTGACTTTGAAAAACATTTTGGGTTATAGTGTATACTATTAGTGCAAAGAACAGTCACTTTGTTTTATCTCTCGCCGCTCCTCTCCTCTAGGCTGCACTTGTTTCTGGGTTAGAAAGTCCTTTTCAGGAATTTAAATAGATGCAGAGCGTAGGCTTTTACATTCTTGATCAACAGTCAAAATGACACTAGTGTGAAGGTATCGTGGTTGTGATCTAGCCATCTGCATCAAAGACAATGCTGTAAATTCATATCGAACACTGCAGCTTGCTAAATTAAAATATCAAAGCTAATAAAAGTTTAAAAAAAAACTCCACTGTCATAATTGACACGTAGAAAAAATGTTTTTTTTCCCATCGGTGAAACGGTGGATTGCATGAAAGTTCTTCGATGCTCTCAAATACGTGTGTGGGGGGAGGAGGGGGGAGGAGGGGGGAGGAGGGGGGGCGGCCTCGCTTCTGTAAAGAGGAAGAGAAAACATAATGTGAACACATTTTCCTCTCATACATAATGCCTCCTTGCTTGTCAAGCTGAATTTGTGACTTGTTTCATCTTGAAAATATCACTGAATCCAAGTAATCAGGAGACTGACAGAATAAACACAACCAAATTTATTTATATAAGCGCCGTGTATTTCAAAGACTTTTTCACAACAGCAAACATGTTGTGTGTGTTTTTTTTTTTTTCATGCAGTCAAGAAGTTTTGTATTAGTGAAAGGCAGCGTCAGCATAAACAAAACGCCGAAGCCTTAACGGATGATAAATGGCACCAGATGTAATTGGCAGACAAAAAACAAACAAAAAACGCTTCCGGCTCAGCTCACATGCCCATTTTCTAAAAAGGAGGAAAATGAAACACAAACAGCTCTGATATTGTCATATTTAAAACCGATGAAGTACGTTAAAATGTCCGGTGCTACATTGACACTTTTACCACTCCTCGAATGCACAGCCATTTATTACCAACATCTCTATTTTCCCTTCTGAGAAGCAAATGAGCTTTGATCACATTCCGGCTTTAAATTTTTTCACGGTGGGAAAACGGAGAGAATTAACGAGACAGCCATGAGACCGCAGGAGAAGCGATCTAATGAGTTACTTCTCCGACCGTCTGGAGCTCACATCGCCGAGCAACAATAGCTGCTCTCTCCAACTTGGTTGCAATTGTAATTCTCCTACTGCCGAGGACACGCTGAGCATCTCTGTTCTTGTGCCAGCAGCATTGTGTGCGAGACCAGGTGATAATTCACGCTTCGCGGGCTCTACAGCTTTTCCATTATGCTATGGGTTCAAAAGGTGCAGGGTGGCATACCGCAGTGCAAATTGCAGGCAAAAGCATGGCAGAAGTGAGCAGAATCAATTACAGCAGGTATGACACATCAAAAGAATGAGGGAAGTAAGCTACCTTGATAAAAAATAGAAGAAGTCATGCGTCGGATGACATGTCGCGTTCTTCGAAAGACAAGCTCCGGGACATTTGTAATTTATTTTGCACTCTTTCTTCACAGTTAATCTTTCTAAGAGTAGATATGTTGGTACAGTAGTCATAAGGTAATAGGAATTGGAGGCAAGTTAATTAAGTGTAACAGTGCAGTGGGGGAAGGCTGTTAGTGGGACAAACCCTCTTGAATACAAAAAAAAAAAAAAAATCCCTGGTGGTTAGCATGTCTTGTTTCATGGACAGGGAACATGATAGTGTGGGAATTATACCAAGTTGCTGGTGTGAGACCGTACTTCTTAGTCATTCAAATTCAGTCGGGTTAAATAATTGATTCAACTTTGTTTTAACTCTTCGTGCACACGGACAAAGAGCTATGAAAAGTGGACCTGCATGCTCTCAGCAGACTCTGACTCACATCCAAACCACAGAGAATCCTTATGTCCTATTAATGCTGAAACCACTGTCATCAATACTCATGATATGGCTCATATTTACAGTGTATTATGTGAATGGTAAACGCAGCGGAGGGTTTGATACATGGCAGATAAGCTCACATAATCACAGTTAAGTATGTTGTAAATACAGAGCATACTAGTAATATATTTAAAGGAACAGTCCACTGTAAATATGTTATCCACATTGGGAAAATGTGACATACATTTACTCAAATGATGCACTTGTATTTAAAGGACCATACCAGTATAATTCTGACTTCTCGCCGTCAGCAGAGATCCCCGTGATCAACACATTCATTGATATGAGCGCCGTGTATATCAAAGATTTTTTTCACAACACTAACTTTCTTTATGCAGCCAAGAAGTGTTGTATTAGTGAAAGTCAGCATCAGCATAAACAAAACGCTGAAGCTTCAATGGAAGATAAATGGCACGAGATATAATTAGTAGACAGCAAACTCTCCAAGTTGCTTCCGGCTTAGCTCACGTGCCAATTTTGAATTCCCCTGTCTTCAACACGTTAGGCATCCATGTCTGCTTTGTTTACTTTAGTGCAGCTCCACCAACCTGTTTAAACCGCCGTTCACTGTCATTCATGTTGAAACGGAGTGTAAAAACACTCTACCAGACTGTTAAGTATCTGTGTTTGGGTAATTCAACATTGTGAAAATCACAGCATTGTTTTTATCTAAAATGACTGTATTACTCTAATAAAATCCATTAAAATACATGTTTTGTCTTCAAATCACGTCTGTGTCCGACACTAGAAGCAGGTTCTGGGTGCACTTGTTGTTAATGTCCGGCTGCTTCCAGTTTACAGAAGTGGCCCGGGTGGAGCTAGCTGCTAATATCAAGAGCCTGAAATTTGTACAAGTCCAAGTCAGTCAATCGTTGACTTTCTTAATACTTTGGTTCCGCCCTCTGAGCTGTCAATCACAACAGAGCCAAGACAGCATTAATCTGAATGTTATTACGCCTGGATAAACATTTCCAGGTACATTATGTAATGTTTATTGAATATGGACAAAATGTAAACCAACATACATGGACAATGACATGTAGTAACACTGGTATGGTCCTTTAATACTTCTACTCCATTACATTTTGTCAGCAAATATTGTGCTTTTTATGGCACTACATTTACTTTGACGATGAGTGAATTATTTTGCAGATTCTAATTACCAATATAAAATTTAAACACCTATTAAACTATTGTGAAGTATCATGAATTAAGCTACACAGCAGCATTTAACAGAGTAGTCGAGCTAGTACAACCTTGAATAATACAATAATATATAATTTTAAAAGGGGTCAATCTAAATAATCCAAGCAATGCAGGACTTTGTATTAATGTATTAGGAGACAGTATTGTACAAACTCATATTTTGACCTAAACTATTGTAATTCATCCTGAAATGTTCAGCCTCAACGTGGTCCGGGAGGAAAATGCAGCTTCATCAATGTCCTGATGACACAATTTGAGCAAACTGAATGTTTGTATGATATTCTATGGCAACTGCTCAAATAGTGAATTGAGAACATTTTAGAAACCACAATAAAGTCAACCTCGGTGTTGAGCTAGAGAAAATGTCAAGGGATTGTGAAAGTCGAGTGTTATCATCTGGGGACCATGACTTTAAATGTAATGTCAATTCAGTTACTTCAGCTACCAAAATGATGGACCAAAGGACCGACAAGTGTGAGAAAGTAGATCCATTTGCATGCTCTGCCGCTATGGATACTAGTGAGCAGACTGCCAGTGTCGCCAGAAAACAGAACACCTATAATGCCGCATGGCAAAGCCATAAATCTCAGGAGCTCCACTGAAGGGACAGAGCACCATTCATCCACAAGGTATGACTCTATTTGGTGTCTTGATGGTGGCGGTGGAGAGCGCCGTGGAACATCTGGCGACTGTAAAGGTCATGACAGATTGATTCACATTACTTCCGTACTCGTTAAACCATTGCACTGCATTCATTAAATTTCTCCACATCATAATGCAGCTTTTGTCCTGTAATATATCAGTAAGTGACTCAGTGATTATCATGCCACATTCTCCAGGCTTTTATAACCACAAAGATTCCTCTTTTTTTTTTCTTTTTTTTTTAGTAGATAAAGCTTCAGGTAAGCCTCTTTGGCTCACTTAAGCCGAAAAATGAATGCTTCCCATTTAACGGCGTGACAAAATGTCTGCGAAGACGACTGTATTAAGTTAACAGGCATCGAGGGGGGTATTAGCTTAAATATGTTACTAAATCAAATTGCAGGCTATATACCAAAGTGATGGCATGGAAGTGGCTTCTTACGTGAGCTCAATTAAAACTGCATTAGGTTTGGACTGGGTTGGGGGGGAGGTGGCAATAATGGTCTTAATTAGAGATTATGAGCAGCATATATGATTCATTTTCTTCCTATTGCCAGGGCAAGATTCAGCAAGCTTCACTGTGTCCTTTTGACAAATCTCCCGGTGATATCTGCAGATGTCTGGCACCAGTTCTGTTAACAGAGAGGAGTCTGAAAATAAGACGTCTACCTCGTTGTTATCATATTGTTCATTTTTGCTGTAAGCACGGCCCAGCTGGCTCTCTTGTACCCAGACGCTGCTCTTAGGTTAAAAAACTCATATCCCATGGGAGACAATAAATACTGCTGCTGGGAGAAACAGTAGTAACTTTACCAAACAAAACCGATGTTCTGACAAGCTCCCGTCAACAAGGGCACAGGCACTTTTGTTGGATTCTAACCAATTGACGCACAATCACTTTTTCTGTGGAAATGTTGCCAGCAGCTGTCTGTTGTTGGATATAACTTTGTTCACTTTCTAGGGAACAAGAAATACAGATTGTGTTAAAAAAAATGAAAAAACGTTTCAAGGAAAGATTGTCAGCTGACTTTATTTTTAAAAAACAGACCTAAATGTGATGCTTTGTCACTATAGTGCCAAAAGTATTCACTCACCCATCTTAATAACTGAAATCAGGTGTTCCAGTCACTTCATGGCCACAGGTGTATAAAAGCAACATCTGTGAAAGAACGGGTCGCTCTCAGGAGCTCAGTGAATTCCAGCGTGTTACTGTGATAGGATGCCACCTGTGCAACAAGTCCAGTCGAGAAATGTCCTCGCTCCTAAATATTCCACAGTCAACTGTCAGTGGGATTATAACAAAGTGGAAGCGATTGGGAACAACAGCAACTCAGCCACCCGACTTTCTGCAGAGTCAATCGCTACAGACCTCCAAACTCCATGTGGCCTTCAGATTAGCTCAAGAACAGTGAGTAGAGAGCTTCATGGAATGGGTTTCCATGGCGATCAGCTGCATCCAAGCCAAGCATCAGCAAGTGCAATGCAAAGCGTCAGATGCAGTGGTGTAAAGCACGCCACCACTGGAGTCTAGAGCAGTGGAGACGCGTTCTCTGGAGTGACGAATCTCGCTTCTCCATCTGGCAATCTGATGTCATGTCATGTCATATTAAACCCTATGGATTAAGAATGGGATGTCACTAAGTCCATATGTGAGTCAAGGCAGGTGAGCAAATACTTTTGGCAATATAGTGTATGATAGTTATTTGCTTTAATTGTACTTGTCTTCACCTGTTCTGCAATCACTTTTATCACACAATAAAAAAAAAAGAAAAGTGGACCCCGAAGTGGACATTATGTGTTGGACAGCACACTATAATTGACCACTGTATCAAAAGAATGAATCCGTCCACTGAGCTGTGACCTGCTGTGAGAGCTGCAGCCCACCTCGGATGCGCGCTGTGCCTTTAGTGCTGGCGTGTCAGAATAAATTCAGGCTGCTCAGCTGCTAATGTGGAGCTCGGAGCTGCGACCGCGATGTGACGACGGGGCGGAAAGGGTGCTGAACATTAATCGCAGTTCGTGGGGCTTTATTTTGGGGGCCACTTTTTCGCTGACTTGCACGTGCCTCTCGGGATCGCTCTCAGCTGCGGTGGCTGCCACAAGCTCAGCACATCAGGGCTCCGACTCGGGCACTCGCCTGTTGCCCACAGTGGGAGGTTTCATACCTTGGAAAAACGTGCCTTGATAGCAGCTGGTGCAAACTTGAGAGCAAAGCACATGTAGACTTAAAGGGCACTTTCTCTTAGGAGGTTAAAACCTGTGATGATGCCCCCATACCACCTCTGATGTGTGCCTAAGTTTGCATAAACACTGTGCTGATGCAACCCCCCCCCCCCCCCCCAGATATATGATGATAGCTGCCGGTTTCACCTCCGTTTAATGTGCAGCGGATCAGTTCACCTTGCTGCCTAATGATGCAATTTAATAATGGAAGCCATGTGTAAACAAAATATCAAAGTCAGAAGAATAGCCGAGGAAAGATAATGACTACTGAGGAGAGAGATGGATAATCCTGGTAACTACATTAAAGGTGCAGTGAGTCTGACACTACAGTTTAATGAAGAGAAACACTTCAGGTCTGATGCGTTGCCTTATGTTTAAATGAATGTGGACCAAAAGCATGATTGTTTGCTTTTTATGTACAGTTCCAGTAAAAAGGTCACGTGACGACAGCATGAGGAGCACTCAATCATCCCACGTAGAGAAAATAACTGGTCAACATGACAACAGCTGACTTTGTCTTTGCAACCCTCTGCTGCCATGGCGACACACACGCGCCAGTGTCCGGCAGGTGGCAGATGGACAGAGAGGAGAGAGAGAGAGACACGGATGGATGTTTCCGGCGGACATTTATGAAGTAACATCCACACCTGCTGGTCTGCTGCCTCCACTGCATCCCTCCGCTCAGTGAATAAAAGCACAAAGTCGCGTCTTTTTTGAAACAATAAGGGGGATTTCTAACAGAAGTGGTAGCAACGTAGCAACTTGTTGTACTGTAGTGTGGCACAGAGTAACAGAGTAGTGTGTCTGTACTCACAGCAGGAGGTGGAAGGGTCACAGGATCTGTGTGGAAGAAGGATTATGGAACGAGCTGAAGCACACTTACTGAAAAAAAAGAGAAATGTTTGTGCTTGCGGGCACAGCTAATGTTTGGATGGATCTGTGTTTGAAATATGTTGATGCCAACAGATCAGGGTAGAAAAATAGGGAGTGAGTTGGTAATTGTGCCTTCTGAGGATTGAACGCAGTAAACAGATAGCCTAAACGATTTTTCTTCCTTTCTTTTTGGGTCAAAGCCATAGATTTGCATCTAAAGTAAAAACTTGGACTTACAGTGAAGTGAGATCACACACAGTATGTCAAAACATAAAGCAAAATAAGTGGATTTATTGTACTACATGCAGTATTAAAATCAGTTTAGAAGACGAAGAGTTACATGCATGCCACCAGCCAATAAGCTCACCGTTATGTATTAGTGCTTGGTTGTCTTTGGCTTTTTGCTGACTCAACCGCTCATGATGATATGCTTATTTACTGAGAAGTCGGCTGCAGGACAACAAAATAAGAGCACAGTTGTTGTGGGGAGATTCCATGTTTCCAACCCTCGCCTTCAAGTTCAAAGTTAATTAAGTATTTGATATTTGCAGTGAGCTGATAAGAGACGTTCAGCGTAAAATGTAGCCCAAATATTAGGGGACTATATCTAATGATACTGTGGGTGAGGGGGATTGGAGCGGCAGCCCCTGATTCAGTATCACCTTAGACCACCACTTTACAGCTAAAAGAGGTTAAAGCTATTTAAATAGCATTGCTTGTCCACCATAACCTTGCATATTTTTCCAATGTGCACATTCCTGTGTAAAAAAGTGCATTCTACAACCTAAAGCATATTTGACTTCTTGAATAGAATAAAGTATGACTCCGTGTCTGAGACATTCAGTGGTGTAAGTGTCCTGGATGTTGTAGAAAAACAGTGGGCCAGGTTCCAAACTACCCAGTGGGCATGGGGCGACAAAACAAGCTGTGCTCCAGAGAGAGCTTGTAATAGATTGCAGTGATTCCCCTTGGACATGCTATCGAGCAGGTGGCGCCTTAGCTGGCGCAACACACGGCAATGAATTTACCATTTCCTGCCCCAACATCTGACTATAAATCATACAGTCTGAAAACGCATTTTTAATAAGCAGAGAGGCAATTAAATAAATTCAGATGAGAGTTGGAGATAACTCTCTTCGCGGGTTATTTTTCTCATTAACCCAACACACACACACACACACACATATGCATGAACAAACCTTATGTTGTGCGGTGTATTGAATAATGCAATTCAATAGATGTAGCAGTGATTTCCTAATATTTCAGTCGACTGTGGAGAATGCAGTGTTTGTATGTATAACGGCACGTGCTGCATGCATCGCACGCCGTTACGGGTTTCTGCTGATGCGCTCCGACTAACGGCGGCAATAAAGCCACGTTGGAGTTAGTGGTGTGCTGATTAAATTAGAAAAGGAGTGCACATTTATTTAAATCTTGAAAGTAACAACAAAACAAAAATGGCCACCCAGACACACAAGCCAGTAAATTATTTTCCACATTTGATTACAACAGGTACCTTTAATGTACACAAGAGATCACTTTCATTCACGTTTCTGTTATAATATAAGCATGTTAGAAAAGTTATATCTAAGTTTACATTTTTGGAATACAAAAAATCAATAAATATATTATACAGGCTGAGTTCTATTTCTCATTAAAGACGTGTTTCCGTGTGCACTGACATAAAACAACGCATGCATAACAGTAATAATCGTAATTAACAAGGCTTTGTTAAACTGGTAGCAGATGCTGTAGGTTATGCTACTGGGTCATATCAGTAAAAAAAAACACAAAAAAACACAAAAAGTCTCCAGTCCTGCAGTCCAGCTGATAGAATCCATTATCTCTGCCCTGTTGAAACCGCCTACAGCGAGAGCCACCTGCTCATGACTGGATGTTTTCCTCATTCTGTAAAGTCACACCCCCACAGGTGGTTAATCCCCGTGGACCTCCAACGGTCACCAGCGCTGCTCATACTTTCCCAGCGTCTGTGACAGTAACGCATGAAAGCCATTAAAAGTGGAGGCCGGATGAGGCAACGCTGATACTGCTTACATGCTACTACTTGAGAAACTGTAATTTACTTTAATAATTGGAAAACCACAAATCGTTCCACTTGAAAGGACAACAAAAGATATTTCAATCTTCACTAAAAGTATATGGTGGGTCTAATCATTATAATCACTAATAATCAGCACAGTTGAAGACAAACATTTGATGGAGCTTAGCATTTAAGAGACAACTGTTTTATCAAATAGTAGCGATTTATTTGTTCTACAATTTGTTCTTCGTAGTTGTTGTTTTAGGGGGTTTTCTTCTATCGAGGGACATCACTGCACAAACACTGGTGTTTCAGTCCAGGGTCTTGGATGGCATCCACCGTAATTAGTTCCTCAGCAGAGCTGGTGCTTCCTCGGGCCTAATGGGCAACAATCAATGCCAACACAAACAGTGTGTGTCTCATCGTGTGCCGCTGGAGCTGTCTGTTAGATAAGCTGATTGAATCCTTTCAAACTTTGGGCTTTGTTTCGCTGTCGCTCCGGATGTACTTATGAAAATATCAAACAGTTCACAGGTTTGTTCTGTTGTAACCACACGCACGCAGTTATTCAGTGACACACATTTGATTTCAGAGAAGAATATATATACATATATATATGGATGTATGCAAACTCCACCGCTCTCTCTGTCTCTTAACCCGCTGTCAGGGGTTAGACGTATAATTGCGTTTAAGGCAAAGCACAGAAACAGGAATATTCCTCCTACACATCTCATTAATTTCTACGGCCATCTGCAAGTACTCCACAATGAACCTCGTGAACCGAATGAATCATTCCGTGTTCGCAGGCTGCAGCACAAAAACTTTTCCTCTGAAATGTGCAAGTCTTTCAAATTAAAAAAAAAAAAAAAAAGTTTGTAGCTGCAAGCACCTTCTCACTGTTGAGTTGTCAAGTGTTGGAACAACACACACACGCACACACACACACACACACACACACACACACACACACACACACACACACACACACACACACACACACACACACACACACACACCCACCCACCCACCCCTGCTGGGCTGAGGACACAGAGAATAATAGTGTTACCATGGGCAGGGATTTTCTTAAATTTATATGTGTTTGTTTTTTTTAACATGAAGTGCTGCCAATAGAATGTTACTATTTGTGACTGATAAAGGAATATTTCTAACTAAATGTCCTAAATTGAAGGTTTTACCACATGATATGTAGATAAGTAAGTGTGTGTAGCTCTGTGCCAGCTAGCTATTAGACCATATAGAGGACGCCAAAACAAAATAAACTACTGGGGAATGAGTCCAACCAGCTTGTGCAGCATAATCCAATTTTGTCGCACCAAAAATCAATCCACTGTGGGTCCAAAAGGCAAATAATTAATGATGCTGAACATGTTCCCATGAATGTTACCACAACATTATAGAACGGGCGCTCCTTTTTTTTATTGCGTTTGAATGGCTGCAAGAGCCAAAGAAAAAACAAAAAACGACGACACAGCAATGTAATTGTTCTCCTGAACGATTTTGGGAGAGCGAGGGATAGATTGGGAAGTTCAGATGAAAACTTGGAGGCATGATGCAACTAACGAGCGTGTTTCAGCATTTTCCCCCCCGCCACTATCTGGCCCCACCGGGTGGACATCATCATTACTGCGGGTCAAAAACCTTCTGACCAGCTCGGGCCAGGGACTGCATTCATGGAGGAGTCCGTGGGAAACGTGGGCTGAAGCCTTTGTTTGATTAATGATGCTCTTCGCTGATCTCATTTGAGTCAGATTAGGTCATAGATGGCTATCGTGGAATATATACTGGAATCTTCTGATCAAGATGCAAATTATGTTGTCAGCCTACATCACAATTGCTCCCTCTGTACTTTATACTTAATTATGTTATGGCCGGTCAAGTTTGTTGTCTGACTTACAATTTGTTCTCCCTGTGTTGCTGATTTGAATAGAAAAGTCTTTCCGACAAAAGTCCCCAAAAACAACATGTTTATGCCAAAGAAATTATGATACATTTATGTCATGTTTTCTATTGTTTTCCATCGTCTACTGGAGAAACATGAAGCAACTTCCAAACTGTGAGTCCAGCTCTTTAAGAGGTGAATGTTCCAACATACATCACCATCGGTGCACATAATATTAATTGCCCTCGAAGAGACCTTCAAAGGATCACCATCTATGATGCAATCTACTTAACGTGAGTATAAACCAATGCTACAGATTTAGGCTTCTAAAGCTCTTCTAGCTTTTGACTCCAACCCTGATTTTTGGGTCCCGGGGGGACTCTGCGCTTTTGGCTCGGTGCCATATGTTCAGTGGGAGGTTCTCGGAACTGACAGTAGTGACCTTTCATTAATTGCCTTTCACTTCATCAGTTTCGTGTTAATGAGCTACAGAAATACGGGATAATTTGGCGGACCGCCGCTGCAAATCATCAGACGAAGCAACATCAGCCTTTAATCGGACAGCAGTCAAAAGCCAAAGGTTTAAAACTCCCAAGGTATTCCGGTGGCGTGCCCTTCTCAGCAGGTGGAGGCCTGGCTCGTTGAAACATTTGCTGGACAATGTCGCAAAATGAGGTTATTTTAAAAAAAAGCACAACCAGTATCAATTTGTACTGATTTTTGGAAGATATGCAAAATGCAGGGGTAAGTTATGGCTAATTAAGACTTCATTAATCACCGGGGTATTAAATTGAGTCGCAATAAGGAAGTGCACACATTAATTCTCCCCGGACACGCTCGACAATTTGTGTACCCTTCACGGGGCCCGAGGAAGGCTTTAGTGCCAAAGACGTTCCGACCAACATATTTTCCACACTTGAACACGCCGCCGCCCAAGAGTTCGCCGTCGGCGTCGTTTAAAATGCACGGCTGCTCACGCGGTTGCACCTCACGCGTGCGACAATTAACGTGAATGATTTCACTCGCCGTTATCCCCCGTCGGAGACCTTACACGACTGTAATGTCACAGACGGAACGAGACTACTCATTTCCAGGGATGAGTGGACGCGCATTCTAACCGATTCTGTTCTCAGAAGAAAGTGAGGCGACAGAAAATGCACGTTTGAGCGAACCGCCGCTTAACCAAACGGCAAATGCCCTCCCGCTTTTTTGTCATGCAACAAAAACAAAACATAAAATGTGTTTGTTTAGGAAGGAATTGGAAATTCAGATTTTTTGTTTTGATTACTTGCACAACTTTCAATACAAGAAACTGACTATAATCTTGATGATTAAATCACAAACCCAACACATGCAAACACATCTTTGCCCAAAGTCTTTTAAATGAGAATACAAAGCAAACCGGCATTACTATTCTCCTCGTATGTGAAACACTGGTGTTTCTCAACAGTTAGAGATCAAAGCTGTCTCCCTCGCAGATCGTCAGGATCTCTCAGCCATATTTTATTAATCAAAGTGAGGACTTATTTCTTTTACCTTCACCGGACTAACCACTAGACCGACAGCCAACTGAGGACATGGCCTCTCCATCGAGGTGTGTGTGTGTGTGAGTAGGGGGGAGGGGGGGTAATTTGTCTTTCGAGAACCTCATTTGCATTGCAATTACCTGAGAAGAACTTATAAGTGGATCCTGCTGCCTCTGACAATTGAGATGGAGTGGGCATTTCTGCTCTCTGCAATGGAAGGAAAGAAAACCAATCGATGGGGGGGGCCTGGAGTTAGAAATTTCCCCATACAGTGTAATTAACTGGCAGACAATCCTACTTGGGAATAGTCTATTACATCTTCTATAGGGATCACTTTCTATGGTAATATGTCTCAACACGTCTGCTGTATTGTACTCTAGTAAGCCTCCACAATTAGAAGCATACAATGTACATTCACCTGAGTGTTCGGAGTCCTACAGAGTTTACAGACAAAGTGTTATTTGACCTTGGGTAAACAGTGCCAACACGCACTTCATGCCAGACTTTGTTTCATTGTCTTTTGAAACCATAATGATTCATGAGGACTAAAAATATATATGATGTTATGATTATAAAAGCTGCAGTTTTCTTTGTTGCCATACCAACGCAAGGTCGACTACGGGGCTCGGCCAACCTCCCTAGCATGGTTCAGCTAACAGACAACAGTCACAGACACATTGCCCAGCTTTTCTTTTACTTGATCTTCTCTTTTACTGCAGAGGGTCGCCGAAATGATTCGCTCCCAGTCTTTTTTTCTTCCAAAAATGTCAATATGTCCAAAAATACACATTGACATGAATACAACCTATAATAAGCAAATATTAATATTTCTATTAATTAAATGTAATGCTCTGGAATGGTGATGTAGAAATGGGAATACAGAACTAAAATATCTTCCATAAATATATGAATCTGTCAACAATATTTTTTTAATGGTTTAGCATTCTATATGTACATCATTAACTGGTTAATAAGCGGCACAATTTGTATACGATATGTGATCGGGACCCTCCACCGTGTCACTATAAGCTAAGGGGTCCTCGGCCTGAAAAACGTTGAGGACCTCTGAGGTAAAGGGCGTCGCTCCCGTCCTGATTAAACCGCTGCTGATTGTTTGCAGGACGTGATGATCTGGTTTTGACAAACTGAACTCATCTCACCTTGCATCACACGTCGCCGACCTTTTTAGAGAATAATACCAGACGCAGCGCTGACGGTGAAACTAAATCAAAATGTACGCATATCCTAATGAAAATGCTCACATCCAAGGACTTGACAAAGTCTTGTGTTTGGATAACTACTGCTGGGTCCTAGTCGTAAATCAGCGGATGCATCGGCTGAGCTTGCATTTTCACCAACAACAACAATTGAGCGCCCTATTTAATCCGTCGCACGCTCCACTCGTCGTCTGCCTCTACTTCCTTTGGTGCTGCATGGTGTGTTATCCTTCCAGCCTCCCCCGCGCATTTTTCACCGATCCATTATTGGAGTCCGCATTGATATTTCTCTTACTGCCCACACTTAGTCTGACCGCAAATATATCTCAATACAAACGATACGATGCAATATTTCTATTATTCACATTGGAATGTTCCCGCCACCAAGACATGAGTGAACTTAAGTGAGCCCTCTTGAAAAGATTCAGCCAAAAACACTGTGTTCATCCACTGCTCATCTAAGTGCTGCTGCATACAACGGCGGCCTCGTACGAGCAACTAACCACTTTTTATCTTCTTCGGATCGATGTTCGCACAAGTCGCTGATGTTTTTTTTTAAAATAAGGATGAATGCTGGTTCAACGGGTTGCATAAATCCAACCGGTTAAGCCCCATGAAAAAAAAAAGGCATTTGAACAGAAAAGGAGTTATTTCAATCTATTACCTTGTATTTTTGGAAGATGCAGTGATGGTGGTGAAGTATTGCATGTAATAGAATTGTGATGTAGAAAGAAAGGGAGATGGCTTTGAGAACATTAAGCACACGTGCAGTTTGAGAGAAACATCAGCGAAGCTGTTGAACGTAGCAAGTGACAAGAACACTGTGTTAGTTATTATGCACAAAAAAAATAGCGAATAAGAAGATCCACGTGTGCTATAACGAACATGCTGCTGCCCCCGGGGGATTTTTGCACAGCTGTTTCCACCTGCAGAGTCTTTTTCTCCCTTGGCTTGGCTTTGTCTTCTCCCTTTGAACAAAAAGAACATCCAGATAGCTATAATTACCTCTGTCACTCCGCGCTTACGCCATCCATTCCTCCATCCATTCCTCCATACTTCAAACACCACACCCGACCACTCAAGCAGTTGTTTTCAACTTTTGTGCCACTCACATTTCATTTACTCTCCCTCGCAAACCCTCTCCTCTATTATTTAACCTTTCTGTTAGATTGCGCTTTTATTCCCTATTCCCTTTTACTCTGGGCCTGCTCCTGTCGTTCTTCATTTTTTTTTTTTTTTTTGCTTCAGATGATGAAAGAACTTTAAATTGTCGTAAGACGTAATGGCATAATCAAAAAAGTGCTGACCTGTTCTATATGAAGGGGGTCACCCGGCTTCCATGCTGCACTGGGAGGAGAGCTGGGTGCTATTCATGTAAGTGTGTGTGTGTGTGTGTGTGCGCCCTTCAGAAGACTGTATATAGACAGACATAGTTTCATTTGATTGTGTGAGCTGGAACAATGTATAAACAGCCGCTAAAGAGAAAACACAAGCCATTGTCTGTAGGAGACGGGAGGTCACACTTTGTATGCCTTGTTGGGATGGGGATATGTAGGATTCTGTCTTGTGAAGTTGATTGTGGGGAATTTCCATCATCGCGATATTTGTAAATATCATAAGAAGTGACTTGAATGAGTTGTCTAGCTCGCTATCATGGTCTGATTGAAAAAAATACAGGCTACAAAATAATTGTTTATGTTTTTTTTTTTCTTTTATTTAAGAAGGCTTATCTTAATTGTTTTCATAATCTTATTTAAGATAGTTTTGATTGTTTTTCACTAAAAATAATGTTCACTCATACAAAAGGGTGTTTTATCTGTGACACATTAAAACGTGTTTATTAAATGTAAAGTGATAGAGTATGTGTATGTCATTTTAAGAGCTTTCAGCATATTCTGATGTATTGTAAAATAATGTATTTTGGCCAGGATAATTGGAACATGATATTTTAATATTGTCTCAAACCTGATGTCTTCCTATCCAAATAACATCATTAAGCTCCTTCCAACATTCCTACTGACAGAGGACGGTCGATCACGAGCTATGTGATTTTGAGTTTTTAAGAATTGTGTAACCAATGTTTTTCAAATGAAGCCTCTAAACATACTTTTAGAAAGGACCATACAATGCATGAGTGTGACATCAACAGTGGGGCTATAAGTTATGTCCTATAAGTGAGTACAGATCCAATACAAAAAGGCCTCTAGTGTTAGAGACATTACACAGTACTGTGAGACTTAATATCTTATTTATTTATTTGTTTATTTGTTTATTAAGATCCCCATTAGCTGCAGCAAAGCCACAGCTATTCTTCCTGGGGTCCAACAGTATCAAATATACAGTTGAAAACACAAAACATAAACATTATAAAAATTTAAAACAAAAAAACAAGTGACCGATATGCTTAACCTAACAAAACAAAAAGAGAATAAGTGTTTACATTTCTTAACTGTGCTTCATTCATTCTTCGTTATATTAATTGTTCACATACTAATCCTATTACCCACATTTCTACATATCATATATGTATACATCATTACACCTCACACATCATACTTGTATATACATTCATTCTACATAATATACATTATAATAACACATATCATATATCCATCGAAATATACTCCATATATAAATATACCATGTTGTCTTACTTTGATAAATGCTGTTTTATTAATATTTTGAATTTCTTTGTGTTCGTGGTGAGTTTGATATTTTTCGGCAGTGAATTCCATTCTTTCATACCTCTATACAAAACCGTACGCTTGATGGCGTTAGATCTTGCTTTAGGTAATGTAAAGTTTCCTACAGCTGCATGTCTGGTGATATATTTATGACTCTCTGCACTAAAAGCGAGGTTTTTAAACAAGATAACAGGTGTTTTTAGGACAGATATATTTCTAATAACCACAAACAGTGAGTACAATAGTCTGTCTTTGACCAGTAACCAGTTAAGTTTCTTGTGCATAGAAATTATCCTTGTCCTGTAGTCACACTTCAGTATTGTGCGGGCAGCTCTATTCTGTATACATTGTAGTTTATTTAACATGTCTCCAGTGGCATTTGACCAAACTGCTGGGCAATAGTCGAGATGTGATAATATTATCGATTGGATTGCTGTTTTCAAGATGTTTATATTTATAAAAGTTGCATGTCTTCTTAGAATTGATATACCTCTACCCATCTTTGCAATCATATTATTAATGTGTTTTTTCCATGATAATTTGTTGTCAACTGTCACTCCCAGCAATTTGGTCTCATGTACCTGGTCTATAGTGATATCTTTGATTTTAATATTTAATACAGGATTTCTATCAATATTATGATTTGAGCCTACAATCATGCACTTGGTTTTAGATATGTTCAGGACCAGCTTGTTTTCTTTAACCCATTCAGCCACACTTTCTAGTTCCTTATTCATAATAGTTTCTAATACATTATTAGTAGATGCTGATGTATATATGGTTGCGTCATCTGCATACATAACTGTGTTAGCTTTCTCTAATACATACGGTAAATCATTTGTGAAAATACTGAATAATAAAGGACCAAGGCAGCTCCCTTGAGGTACTCCACATGTCGTGGTTTTGGTTTCTGAGTAGCTGCCGTTAAAAAATACTGTTTGTGTCCTGTTTGATAGATAGCTATAAAACCAATTAAGTGCAGATTGCTCAAAGCCACAGCAGGACAGTTTTGTTAGTAGTAAGTGATGATCAATTACATCAAAAGCAGCTGAGAAATCCAGAAATACAACACCAACCATATTTTTGTTATCAATTGCTCTAAGCCAATCATCAGACATGCTAGTCAGCGCCGTTGCCGGGGAGTGAGCCCTTCTGTAAGCATGTTGAGAGTTACAGATAATGTTATTCGCAGATAAATAATTATTAATTTGTTCAAATACAATCGTTTCCATTATTTTTCCTAATACTGGTAATAAACTTATAGGACGGCTATTTGAGCTGGAAAAGGGCATTCTCTTGTTTTTTGGCAGTGAGATTATTTTCGCCTGCTTCCATGCTTGTGGACATGTACCACACATAAAACTTAAATTGATTATATGGGTTAATGCAGGAGCTATCTGATCAACAGCTATTTTGAGAAGCCTGCTGTCAAGGCCATCAACACCCGATGGTTTGTCTTTGCAATTTTTTAGGAAATCCTTTACCTTGTTAGTGCTTATATTCTCCAGTTTAAACTTGGGGTTTTTTCCATTCATGATTTTATTTCTTATTAATAGGTGAGATATATCATTACTTAGATTAGACATGTTTCCTCTTATTTTTTCTAGTTTGCTAATAAAATAATAATTTAAATAGTTTGCAATTTCATTGGGCTTGGTGATGAACTTGCCATTTGCCTCCATAAAGGATGGATTTGTTTTGTTTTTTCTCCCTGTCAGATCATTTAAAATGTTCCATAGTTTTTTACTATAATTTCCTACCTCGTTAACTCGTTTTTCAAAGTAAATTTTCTTTCCTGTTAAGTTTGGTAACAGAGTTTCTCATTTTCTTATAGAGGTCCCAGTCACATATATTTCCTGTTATACTTGCAGTTTTTTTCATTTGATCTCTCATTCTCATAGCATCTTTAATTTCTTTATCTAACCAGGGTGTTTTGGCATTCCTGACAGTAGACTTCTGTAGTGGTGCATGTTTCTCCACTAGAGGCAAAAATAAATTGTTAAACTTCAGACAATAAGGATTATTGGCTGCTAAGACTTCAGACCAACAGATTTCTTTCACATCATTAACAAATACATCTTGATTGAACCGTTTATATGACCTTTTAAAAATAATTTTGGGTCCAGGATTACTTACTTTAATGTTTCTTCCAACTATGACCAGGTTGTGATCACTGCTGCCGATGGGCACAGACAATATATTATTACACAGGTCTGGACAATTTGTAAAAATATGGTCTATGCACGTTGATGTTTTAGTGCCATCCTGCTTTACACAGGATGGCACTAAAACAATTTAGTGCAATTGATGACTGCATTTGGACAGCAAGGTGGCTCAGTTGTTAGCAGTGTCAGCTCACACTAAGAAATCCCTGACTGGGACTTTCCTAGGAGAAGTTCTTTCCATTGTCTCCACCCACAGGCCATGGCGACTCTGATTCGGCTTCGTATTTATGTGTTTGTCTACATGTGTAATTCCTGTTACAGACCGGTGACCTGTCAGGGGGTGAACCCTGTGTGCTGGGAAAGTCTCCGGGCCCCCTACCAGCCTGAACTGCATAAACAATTTAGAGAACGGCAGGATTGATGTGTTTGTGCGACCGCAAGACAATACAATATGAAACGTGTCACCTCCCCCTAACACGTTGTGACGGCACCGTACGTATAGAGAGCAGTAAAATATGAGTCCATTTTAATTTCATTAGGAGGCGCGATAACATAATCCGTCTTCAACAGCAGGTAGATGATTCACAAGCTCGATGGCTGTTGTGTGAAGCAGCCCATAAAGACACCCTGGACGCTATAATCTATAGAAGTGTGATGTCCTACTCCCCGAGCGACGAAGAGCAATTGATTCACTTAGGTAAATGAGATTAAATTGTTCGTGCATCACCAAGTGTGGCAACCGTCTTTGACTGATTAATTTAAATGCCCTCATGTTCTCCTTTTTTAAGGAAATAACATATTCCAGGTAGTTGATGCTTTGGAAACTCTGACAGAACTCTGTTCTCTTATAGTCGTCTAAAATCTGGTTAAACTCTGACATTTATCATACGACGCCTTAGGAGGCCGATTTACCAACAATCTCCCATCACCGACGTCACTCCCTACTTCCAAAGCTTCTGTTGTTCTGTCATCACATTTGAAAGCTCATTATCACTCACCCATGTTAGCAACATGCCTTGTTTACGTCAAGATAAAGAAGTCAGATTTGCGACAAAGGGGGTAGTGAATTAGGTTAACAGCTGACTGTATACCACAGAGCTGTCACTTCCCATTTCGGCGACGAAGCCAGTGTGCACCCTGCGAGGGGGTAAAGGGGGCCGCACTCTTGGAGTCAGATGACACTACCCCCCTGTCTGCGATGTGTCATGCCCTTCCTGTCAACTCCCTGTTTCTTCGGAGGATTAGGGAGGATTCACTCTCTGCTATAAACAGCCTATAGAGCAGCGTGTGTCTTGGAATCTGCATCGCAAATTTATTTTATTTTTTTTGTAAAAAGTAGCAGATTTTGGAGCAGAAGTGCTGGACCACATTTTTGAAAGTTGGAGACCTGATGATGCGATGCGAACACTAAACCCTCCACAAGCCAGCCACAACCCAGCAATGTGCTGTATATGCAGGGGCTGATTAAGTGATTTGGGGGCTTGAGGAGAATCCAGGCGGGACATAACGTTGGGAGAAATTTGATTTGATCAAAAGAGGAGCTCACGACCTCCTCCGCTACAGATGCAGAATTAATGGTGAATGGGTGTCGTGATATTATTGATTTAAAGTGGTTGGTACGAGCTGATGTAAGCAGGTGTAAGCATATTTTGTTCTATTGGATTCTGACATGAAAATATGAAGTAATTGAATTTTTGTAATTGTTTCGTTAGATTTTGTTAAATATGTGCACAATATGACAGGGGATGTGATCTAATAGGGTGACAATAAATGTATTTTCAGCCAGACTGAAAGGCTGTGGAACTGAGTTGACAAAGAAAAGGTTCATATTCTTCTTGGTGTTCTGATGTACATCTGGAAGTAAAGCGCCTGAAAATGAAAGCTTTGATGTGGATACTTGGCTAACTTGATTATCGGCTGCATGGAAACTAAAGAACAAAGTGAGTTAAGTACTGCAAACTGTGACACGCAAGATCATTTTATTCTGCTGTTCATTTTGACACTCTGCAGAAATGAAAATAAACACTTGGGATCACATAAGTGCGAGACCTGTGCAGGATCCTCAAATGTATCTACGATGTGCGAGGGTCGATCATTTGAGTATTGGCCTCTGGTTCAACGGCTCACAATAACTAAACTGCTCATAAAATAGGCAAGATATTAAAATGCATCACAAAGGAATTGTAGGTTTGAATCACTTTCAAAAGGGTCAGGAGGAAATCACCTCTGATTATAATAGACCACGCTGCTTTAATATTGATAAAGCTTGAATGAAAGAAAAACCTGGGGGGAAAACAGAGCCAAATGTAAAAGGAGAATGGGAAAATCTCAGAAAATTACAGCCAATGTCGTTTTATGACATCTCTAGACATTTTACAGTGCCTTATAATAATAGAATGTCTTTTTATGCCTTTCAGAAGCTGAAGGACCCACCAACATGGGCTGGGCTATAGAGGGAAGAGGATCTACCGCTGAATCCTGGAAGTAGTACAGGATGATGGACGATACGCTTAGACCTAAACATCACATTAATCCTAAGGCCCAGTGTGACTCCCCCAAGGACACAGCAGCGGGTTCTCCTCCAACACAAGCACAGGGCAAAAAAAAAAAAAAAAGACGGGCAGATTGTGAAGAGGAGGACGCGCCAGTTACGAAGCACAGGGAGCCAGATTTGTGTAGCTTCAGGAAAATGGAGAGGAGAGGGAGAGGAGGCCGTTGGAGCGAGAAGAGCATGAGAGGAAGGCATTAGAGAGAGAGCCGAGAGGTTGGAGAGCAGAGAGGGAGGACAGACGTGCAAGAAGGCAGCTGGAGAATGAATGCAAGGATTCACAGAGAGTGCAGGAAGAGGGGACAAGCTAATGACCATTTCACAGCCCTTTTCAACTAAAAATGGCAACACAGATGTGACAGTTTATGTTTAGATTTTGTCTTTATATACATTTGTTGATGTTGGATTTGTTTTCAATGTTGTACTGTTATCTGAAACAATGTCCTCTTGTCCTTGATGGATGGTTTTTGGCTTGGCCATAGAGGGCCGGCCCTATAGGTGGCTCTGTGGTTGAGTAAGTGTTTCAGCCCACACAAGAAAAATCACAAAGGCAGGGTAACCAACGTATGTGAACTCGGTTGCTGTGGATTTGACAATAATGTTGCCATGCAGTTACCTGGAGCACCTTATGAATCAGACACACATTGTCCGGCGATGTATGTGTCCTCTCTGCAGTCTAACCTTCATGGGAGTAAGTGGAATGTAATTGTGACGATACCATTAGGTATAAAAAAAAATGAATGCACACACTGTGCTCGAGGAAGAAGTTATGGATGCCATGGACCTGCTGGGGGTCATCGCTGTACTCGTCACTGTAAATGGCCGAACTGATCTTGGCAGAATGACGAAGCTTCCTCTTCCCTTTGCTTTGTCTGCAACGTGGTCTTGCATGGCTCTCCGAACTACCTAGAGGCACGGGCATTTATTATTTTCTTCTAATATCAAGGAGACCACAGAGATCAGTGAAGCAATTAATCAATCAAGTCACTGTTGCCCAGTGTGTGGGATGAAGATCTTTCTGTATTATACTGCACCTCTGGAGCTTGAGGGTAGGTCTTTTTTTCCACGGAGCCTCTAGAGAGCTTTTTGTCTTATGATAGCACTACAGAAGCTCACAATGCTGGAAAAAGACACTGGAGAGTTGCATTTGATGCTTTCATTGTTTGCTAACCGGGGAAGAAATTAACATTAATGAAAAAATAATGTGATTTGTATTCACATGTGCTTTTGCCGATATTACATTCACTTTGTAGCTGGTTTATGAGTCCCCTGTGATGGAACATGGGATTTTTTATTTATTTTTTGCAGTCACTGCTGGCCAATGGACAAATCTCCAAATTGATTCTGCCAAGGCGTATCCAGCTTTCCTTGATGCATTTATGTCCCAAATGTTCCGATATTGTCACAAAGAACGACATCTGCGCTCCGTGCCATGTGTCCAGGCCCCCCGCTCGAGGGTTTACCATGTAGTCTACAGCGGGGTCTGCCTGTGTGACACTGATGTGGGGGGTTGAGCATGGGAGCACAAAACAATGAGAATGCGAAAAAAAGGCCCGTACTACATCAACCTTTCATTTTCCATTTCATTTAACAAAGTCATTTATTACCCCACACCATTTACTTCTCCATTATGTTGACAAAATGCCGCCATTATGGATGTTAAAAATTCCCGGGAAAGCAATAGGACTTCATCCAAATTAATTCCTGGTTTTAACCAGCACCATGGTACTGTTTCTAAAAATGGTGCACGCCATGCTTCATTTACTTGGGTCGCACCTCATAGCGGGAACATAATTGTAAAAGAGGTTTGCAACATTGTGTGCATGGAACAGCCTCATGATGTTTGCAGATGTGCTGTGCATTAATGTTGACTGTCGGGATTTTGAAACACATTCATTAAAATACACTTGTTTCTTATCTCTGCATTAACCCTCAGCGGAGTTGGTGTTGCCTCATAACAAGAGGTTCATGCCACGGCCTGTAAAGCTCATCTTGTGCAGTGTTTACGTCGGTTTGCCTCCCCAAAGACATGCATGGTGGATTGTAAATATTCAATAGTTCAAAATAATATATATATATATATATATATATATACACACTGCAATGGTATTTATTTATTTTTGGAAAACCAGATTAATGCAATATAGCTTCCTATGACACCATTGTCTCTCCTGCACTTAGTTTATAAGATGTAAAAAGCTCAGCCGGTGCTCCCTTGCTTTAGGAAAAGTGCCCTCATTCTTCTTCCTCCTCTATTGTGTTTAGCAAGAACTCAGCACTGATAAATGTCTCTATAACCTTGGAAAAAGTCAGGCTGAATACATCCTCAGGAAGTTCGCCTGTCAGCTAGGGGTTGAAGTCAAATGCGCCGCCTTTACTCTCAACAGCATAACTACCACGCATGGAAGCTGTGCTCCATTCCTCACTGACAATTGCCATGAAGGCTCACGAGTAAAATCTAGAACACGTCTGTTGGAAAAACAGATAGTAGATGACACAGTTGAAGGAAAACACGCAATAAACAGAATTTTTAACAAAGGTTTTGAACTTTGCAGATACAGCAGTGCTTTTAATTACCCCATCTAATCATGTCGGAGAGTATGCCATATCATAATGAAGCTTAGTTTCTACCACAGTTCCATTCATCTGTGGCCCGAACAAAATCAATCCTGTGCTATTTAATTAAAGGGCAAGCTCACATTTCATCAAGTCCTTTCAACAAGACCGGGCTCTCCCTGTGTGCAGCGGGCCTCTTGTTTTTGCATGTGGAAGTGTTGGTTTAAAGAGAGAAATACGTTTGGCACTGTTGGCATTTATTTGGATGTATGACCTTTTTAACATGCTTTCAATTGGGGGGCCATCGTGTTTTCTCACTGAAGCAAAGGTTTTGTGAAAATGCCAGAGTGGCGGCATATAATGGGAGAGTAATAGGGAGGTAGTTAGATATGTCTCCCAATGACAGATAAGGTGCACATTTAAAGAGATCCTGCTCAGAGAACAAACCAATGGCTTAAAGGGTTTTTAGTACCATTCAGGAATTCCCTTAGATCTCTGTGTGTGTGTGTGTGTGTGTGTGTGGGGGTTGTTTCTCACCAGGCCTATCATGTATTCCTCTCAGTTTTTTTCCACATTTCGTGTGCGACAAAACTGTTTTATAATTAAATTGTTCCAGTTTTTGACAGTGATTAATTCTTAAATATTTAGATTTTTTTTTTTTTTTTGTTGCCATGTATTGTCCTTTACTTGGTTGTTGAGGTTGTTTCCGTGGTGTTTTTCATATATTACTGAATGTTGAGAAGAGGACTGCTGTTTTGCCGAAAGCTTACTGTTGTAAAACAACAACAGGCCCAGAAATGTCCCACTGGACCGAAACATAGCCCAACAAAACAAACTCCTATTGTTCTAGAAACGCACTATGAGCAGACAGACAGACCATTGTATCTGACCCTCTGCCGGCAAAAGTAATCTGTGTAAGAACTTCCAAGTCATCATCCGTGTCAAAAGCTGCAGTTTCTACTCTCTCACCAGCCGATAGCAGCACTCTTTGACTGACACCAGCACACAAATATTGCCAGTATACTATGGTAAACATGTTCATACCTGTGTTAGGTTGTGTTTTTCTAATAGATAGCGGGGGTAACGTGGTTACATTCCAATCAGGTCCATAACAACATGGTGCAACACTGGTAGGCAGCCAGAAACATTTCAGCCATTTCTTTCTTCCTCCATGTTGAACGAGACCATGTTTAGTGCACTGTTGCATTTTAACAGAAGTAGGAAGGCATAGAAAAATAATACAATTCTCTTGGTGTTACAATGTGTAAAGCTGCACAGCCTCTCACGAACTACCAGGGCTAAATATGATAACTTCTGACAGATTGTTGATAAAAGTTATACAATTTTAATGTACAGAGGAGGTGCAGATGCGGGAAATGGCCCGAGGCAGTACATCCCGAGCTAATACCAGCAAACAATCAGATATGCACTCAAGACCAATCCATGGAGAAGAAGCTGGAGGGCCCTATCCTCTAATAAATCCATTATACCACTGCCAATTCTGTGTAACCTATCCCTTCCTTTAAAATTAAAGCAACAGCGGATATTTCGGTTGCCGTGCAAAAATAAACATCATTATAGCCAATATCTTGTTTAGGTGTTAAGTCAAATTCCCTGCAGCATTCAAGTCTGGCTCCTGTGGGTTACTGGAGCCTACATTGTGCTTTTGAGTGCTGCCGTCCACCTCCACACCTATGCAGCATGCGGAGGTGTCAAGAGCAAAGTTCTTCCTCATGTTTTATTTGTATTAGGCTGCTTTAAAAAAAACGACTATTGTATAGTTGCATCTAAGATTATCTCCTGCCTTCTACATTGCTGTAGTTAAGTGATTTGTCTCTGCTCACAGCTAATGACATGAGGCTCACTTTATATAGCTCACTATATACTACGTATATTCTGTTCGATTAACTGTCTGCCGTATTATAATACATGAGTAGTGTAATAAATTATGTTGTATAACCGTCTTTGAAATGTATTCTATTTGTCTGCTTGTAATTTACTGTCAGCCCTGTTTGATGAGCAATGCTTACCTATCGACTCTGAGGACCCTGCAACACTCAGTGAAGCCTCTCTTGCATCATTCAGTGCGGTACGTGTTCTAGCACTTAAGAGCCGGAGAGACTCTTTTGTCAATACCAGGGCACGCGCAAAATATTTAAAATCAATAAAACTATATTTATTTATGGAATTAGCACGGCCATCAAGCTTATTTCTCATTTAAGATTCCAGCACTTGTGCCCTGTAAATGATGGAAGCGGTCGGGGGTTGGACACCGTGTCCAGCCCTCAATGTAGAGTCATCCACCTCAGTGAGGTAATTAAGAGATCATAGCCGACACAACTGGTGGTGTCAGATTTAGCTCGCCTTGAATCTCATCAGATACTCTCCTCATTTTTTACGGCAATTACTAAAAAAAAAAACGTCTAATGGAAAGGTTGGTTATAATGAGCACAGAGTTTTTGTTTGTAAAAGAGCAAGAACCTCAGTTAGTGTGTGTGTGTGTGTGTGGGGGGGGGGGGGGCATTGACTCCTCATATATCAAAAGCCCTCACTAGATAGACAATATTGATCAGATATGTGGAAAGGTAAAGCCAGTGGGAATCCAGAGGCAATCTCTTTTTACGTATTCTCAAACCTTTATTGCAGCACTATCCCCCCCCCCCCCCCCCCCCCCCCCCACCCACCCCCCTCCCCCATCTCTAATAGATGTTAGGGGTCTTTGTCAGAACTGTTAAATCAGCGTTTGTTTACAAATTGATTGCCTGACCGTTCGTGTTACTTGCCTTCCTGGACTTTGTTCTATCAATGTCGTATGGCTCGTCCCAGGATATCAGCTCTCAAGCCGGTCGGTGAAAGACCAACATAGCCTGAGGCAGTGATGGTCGGAGCTACAGAAATAAACCATGTTGCAAAACAAAGCATTTAATGGCTCTTCTTTGCCCTCTTGCCGGGGACAGTGACAGCCACAATGCAGCTAATTGGGGCATGTTTGGGGTCTGCAATTGACAGGTTATGCCAAAAAGTCAGGTTATCCACACTTAAATTGGGAGGCTTTACTTTAGTACAAGTCAGACAAAATTGACTGTGGGCTTTTTTTTGGTAATGTGGGACTAATGGGATTCAGGTGATGGGCAGTTGTCAAACTGTGAACCTGCGAGCAAGGGGATTGAACCGATTGCAAAAATTACTAAATGTTTTAACTTTGCATGAATAATTCAACCTTTTTTAAACATTTATAAATAATACATTTTACCAATTATTTTTTTCCATTATATAACTTGTTTTTATTATCTGCTTTAAATGGTTGCATGCTACCTAATCCCTTTTTTTGGTGAAAAACATATGTCATCAGCACATTATTTCATAACACTATGGGTATGTTATACATCATATTTCCCATGGGGATCGGCCGGGGGACTCTAGGAGTCGGCGGCATGCTGAGGTCCCACGCAGGTTGAGGATCACCTGCTGTGCTTTAGTGAGCTGCTCTTACAGCATTCTGAAATATTGGAGCCTATGAGTTCCATCAAATACAGATGTTTGTATGTTTGTATGAAATACTGTACATTTAGCTTCTTATTCATGTGAATCATAGCAAACAGCAGAAGCCACGGGGAGTGGGTGGTGGGCAGAGAGAGATTTTTTGGTACGTTCCTGGCTCAAGGCATCCAGTGCACTCACAGAGCACATGGTAATGGTTTGGAATTAGGGCGAATACATTACCATACATTACATAACAGCGGGTGTGTTAGGCTAACAATCATATTAGCTCCTCTCATCTCTTTAAAGGAGCAGGATGTACTGACAGTTTCATACTGGGTCTAGAACTTCTCCCGAGAGGCAATATGCAGAACCGATGTTATTTGTATTACATTTTGGGAAGTTTATATCTATACTAAAAGCTCTCTATACAACATTCAGAGCATTCCTATCGCAGCAAATAACGATTTGTAAAGATGTAGTGATGTCTACCTGAACAAAGAAGGAAGTCACGCTCCCTCTGTGTGTGTTGTTAACCAAGCTTCTCTTCCCTGTGTTGCCGTGCGTGCCTTTCAGTGCACGTTAGCGTGCCCCACTGGTTAGCTCATGGTCACCTCTGCTCTGCTCTCATATGGCGGTTACAGCTGATAAGGTCGTCCTGACTGATGTCACGGAAGCTCTGGTTCCCCCTCAGGTGAACACTGTAAACTGTGTCAGTACAATTGCTGTTGTTTGCACTGAGGGCAGTTAGCACCGTTAGCTAAGCTCTTTTGAAATACACACGCATTCATTTCCCTACATTTCATTGTGAGATTTTGAAAGTGGGTACATCTCATTTATTTATTTTTCGTATTAATCTAAGGCCTTTATGACACAGCAAAAAAGCCGTTTGAAAAGCATTCAAATTTCACTACAGACAGTCTTTATAATGAGGTGCTTGAATGTGGATGATGCTTTGAGAAATAATTAGGGGACACAAGATTTACAGTATGCATCTTGAACTTATTAAGATAATGATGCAAAACAAAAGCACATATTCCCTTTTATGTTTTTATTCTGTGTGTACGGCGTGTCAACACGATTGCAGATTCACTGAAAGTTATGTGGACTTATTCAGTTGCCAGACCCAGTGAGCTCCTGAAGTTTTTGCTGGCGATGAATTCTCTACTCGAGTGATCTATGATGAGTGGTGGCAGAAGCCGAGTCCGTGGGGTCTTAGCTTGGGAACCGGATGGTCTCTGGATTAAGTCCCCCCCGATCGGAGAGGTGCCAGTTTGCCTGGCCCCTTGCACAGGGCCGGGAGCCCAAACTGCTCCCCGGATGCCGTACAGTAGCTGCCCACTGCACAGGACCAATGAAATTAAGGCGATAGTAAACTAAGACTGGTGGGAAACGGGCAGTCCTGAGTTCAGTGGTGCAGTGAAAAGAAATAACTTGTTAACGTACTCTTGATTTGCACTACATAAAGTGGAAAACGCAAGTTCAATTGCAGCAGGAGGGTGCACAAGCCTTCTACCTTTAAATGGCTGTAGAGATTTAATCAACTAAAAGAACCCAATCCATCGTTCGGAGGCTGCTGCCAGTCCGATTACAAATGATATCTACATCAAGGCAAACAGAAGCCGTTGTGCCACGTGGCAACTAACGAGGACAAAGGGGTCACGTTCTTTTGTAAAAGCTTTTTAAAATGTGATATTATGTTGCCAAGTCGATAAATGAATGCAAATGAAGCGATACGATCTGTGAGTGTCGGCATCAATAAAACGGGCTGCTGTTTAAAACAAGCCTCTTTTCACTTAGAGGAGCGCTAAATAAATTGCTACAGCGATAAGTAAAGCACACCTCATCGCTTGTGGCGGACAGGTAGAGAATGGGATGAGCCCATTGCTTGAAGCCTCTGAAGAATTAGGTGACTTCTAGCCTTCACTCAAGGAACAATAGTCTGCGGTGATCAATTCTCCGAGCTCCGTTGATCTCTGGCTCATGGCTAGCTGGCAGTGCCGTTAACTCGCCCTTTACTCTGCTTTGCATGCATTTTGCACAGTAAGCATTCTACCTCCCCCAAATAGGCACACCTTCTTTCTATACATTAGTTCTGATTTGTAAGCCTATTTTTTGCTCTGATTTGACCACCCAGGACTTCACTGACACCGCTTGCTTTTCAGAAAATAACATGCTGTCACACCACTAAAGCTTTAAACTACAGACGCCATTATGTGGATTGTACAGTGGAGCTCCTCACTGGGTTGAAGGACGTGAGACTCTATTATCCACAGTTTCTTTCACACTGTGAGCAGATGTGATCAGAGTGGCCGTGTCAGCTTCACTTATATTTGCACTCGACATTTGAAAATAAAATGACCCTCTGATATACTTCTCCCTTCTCAGAAGACGGAATACACACACTGACCTACAGCGAAGTCACGACGCATTCATTTTTCAACATTTCATTGAGAGATTTTAAAAGTGGGTACATCTCATTTATTTGCTTTTATTCCAAGGCTATATGACAAAGCAAAAAAGCTGTTTAAAAACATTCAAATTTCAATACAGACAAATTCTTTATGAATGTGAATGTGGATGATGCTTTGCAAAAAAATGAGGGGACACAAGATTTACAGTATGCATCTTGAACTTATCTTAAAGATAATGACGCAAAACCAAAGCACAAACTTGCTAAATTAAAAGCACATACTGGCTTAGAATAACATTTAAATTAACTTGATGGTTACTTGTGTACTTGGCTTTGGGTCGGCCTCTAAAGTCGTTTTCCACAGCCCCATTGAGTTCTTGATGAAGGCTCTTACAGTGTGTGTGTGTGTGTGTGTGTGTGTGTGTGTGTGTGTGTGTGTGTGTGTGTGGTCGGATGGTATCCAAGAGACGCGAGATTATTATTAAGTCCTGAAAAGTCAGCTGAATGGTAACAACAAGATCAGAGCCATCAACACGTACAGACTGCCGGTCATCAGATACCCCGCTGGTGTAATAACCTGGCCAAAGGAAGAGATGGAGGCCACCGATATCAAGACAAGAAAGCTCCTCACTGTGCACGGAGGGGGTTTCACCCCATGTCCAGCACTCTGTGATTGTACACTCAGCGGAAGGAGGGAGGTCGAGGACTAGTGAGCATCCGCTATCCAGAATGAAACAACCGAGATCCAGGAGTTGATACAGCAGAAAAGAAAGGGGAACCATCATGAAGTGGATGATATCAAGAAATCATATCAGTGGCTAGAAAAGGCTGGTCTGAAGGACAGCACAGTCAAAAATCATGGCAGCACAAGAACTGGTGCTGAGCACTAGATCAAGAGAGGTCAGGGTCTACCACACCAGACAGGACCCCGGGTGCAGGCTGTGCAAAGATGCCCCAGACAGTCTCGGTCATCACAGCAGGGTGTAAGATGCAGGCAGGTACGCTGTACATGGAGCACCATCACCAAATGGCTGGAACATCTGTGCTGTGTATTATGGGCTGGAACTGAAAGACTCCTCCAAACGTGGTTGAGAACGACCAAGCTAAGATTCTGTGGGACTCCCAGATCCAGACTGATAACCTGGTGTTGGCTAACCAACAATCAGGAAGAAGGGACATGGGAGGTTGGAATAGTGGGTTGAAAGAGGAGATAGAGAATATGTGGAGTTAAGGCATCAGTGGTGCCGGTGGGAATCTGAGCAGATTCCAGGATCAACATCCGAGATCTCTGTCCAGAAGAGTGCAGTCCTAGAAGACCCCCCAGGCTCCCAGGCCTCTGGTAGAGGACCCGAGCCTGAAGGAGGAAACACGAAACCGCCCAAGGGTCGAGTGGGGGGATCTTTGATTTTTTTATCTGTGACTGTGACATTGTGACGAATGTGAGGTGAAATAGATTTGTCTCCCCGTTTATAGCGGGCGCTGTAAATGGTTTTCATGGGGGACATCTGTCCACTCTGTCTCTCCACCAGCTGCTCCCATTTACTTCTCACTTAATCCACCTAGCGTGTCCTTTCACACAGAAATGTGTTTAAATGTTTAAATCGCTTCATCACAACATCACTGTTTGCTTAGAAGAACTCAACAGTCGAAAGTTTTTTTTGGAATGCCTCGAGGCTATAACAGATATTTAATGTGTTTTTCAGAAAGCTTACGGATCAAAAGAAATGATTCCCAAAAAAATCTGCATCCTCTTTGCAGTAAGGAAGCCCAACTACTTCAGTGGATTAATTACATTTCTTCCCTGAAACAATGAATGTTATTTCTTCATTTGCTTTAGAAACTCTCAGATTGGCTGACACCGGTGGTTGTTGGGGGTCAGGAGGAGTAGAACTGTAGACCAATAAGTGAGGCAAAGGAAAGAAAATAAGCAGAAAGGAGAAAATGGGGTATGTAGTCGGTTTCACCATGTAACCCACATCAGACTTGCAGCTAAGTAAATTTGCAATGTTTAATGAGAAATGAAAGAAAGTGTTTCCTCTTAGTGCTACTTAGATGTTTTGGCTAGAGGCTGTGTCTGTAATCCCTACAATGGTTTTTCAGTTACGGCAAAAGAAATAAGGAAAACACCGTCTAGAACACTCAATTAGGATTAGACCTCAGGACAAAGATTTACATTAAGTGTTTCCCTCTAGAACGGCAAGACATCAACATGACATACAGCCAGATGACTTAATTCCCAGTGATTGACACGGATGTTAAAGACACTGGTTACTTCATCATTTGCTGTATAAATGTGATGAGAAGTCGTACGTTTTAGACTGTAAAGTTGTTTTAGCAGCAAGTGATTTAAACAGACATTCAGATCTATTACAAAAAAAGGTTTCACAACATGACAGCTTAAGAACTGATATCTGGGTTGATTTATGCACACCCACACGCAGAAAAAAATGGGTTTGGTAGAAACCTTAGAATTAAATGAAATCGAAAACGAATAGGTCCAATCACTGTGACTTGCCAACAAGCAGGTGATTAGCATTTCTATCCATGTGTTTAGCTTGTTAAGTATAGCTTTCCAACTGATGGAGCTTTCCACATATTTTTTACAGGAATGCAAAACTGTATTAAATCCACATGAAGAGGCAATATCTTTTTTAAAGTTATTGTTCACAATATCTCAAGTCATTTTTGGAAAGGTCATGGACTTCACAATTAGCAGGCACTTCTCTTTTAACTTCCAAGTGGCATATGGATGATCATTTTTTCATTTTTCTACTCACAACATGAAAGAATACTTTTCAAACAATTCTTCACACTTACATTCACCTCAGTATTGGTATAAAGGTTAGAAATGTTTATTATTTATTCTCTAAAGGTAGTTCAGTGTGACTGTTGCGTTAAAAACTTTTTTTCTGAATGGTTTAGACCAATAATGTCCTTCTACAAATAACTTCTTTCAAGAAAAGAAGAAAATTGCCAGGCTGCTATTATCCTGCTTCCTCACACTGCAACCTGTAAGATGTTGAGACAATGCTGTCTAACATGCAGCTGAACCCTCCTTTCAGTCTTTTCCGTCTCGTCGGCATGCTATTGAATAATGCCATCATTGACCGAAAAAAATGAATAAAAGCGAAATCTGAATCAATATGTTGAAAGAAGAACGTCAGACCTCTGGGAGAGATTTGTGTTTTGCTTGTTTTTCTTCTGATAGAACTTGCGGAGGTTTTTATGTTCCAGCATGACTGTCAGCTTGACTCCTTGTCGAGGTGCACAGACTACAGGAAAATAATAGCCTCGCGCTGCTGAAGATGGCAAAGGACACATCTCAGGAGGTTTACACAAGGGCTCACCTTCCCAATGGGCAGGTATGTAACTTTGTCCGCACTAGAAATTATTTTTATTTATAGGGCAGCCAGAATAATAAATGTCAAAAGAAGGATTTTTTTAAAAAGGTGAAACAGAGCTTAGTGGTAGCTCTGTTTAGGGGGGGCTTGATTTTCCTATAAGGCATTAGAGAAACATCATGATCTTGTTATGATCCTATATAATCTTCAGGAAATGAGAAACGCTTAAAAAAATCGCTTTATTAGCCATTTGAATGTTGTGTTTTTAAGACCTGGAATTAAAATAAATGGCTGTGTGCTGCTGCCTACAAGATGGCACACAGGTTCATTAGGTACCTTAATACATTTCAAAGACATGATGGCGAAAGGCTCAAGTTATGTTCTTTACCTCTGCTTTACCTCTGAAATTCAAGAGTTAACTTCATAACTTTTAATAAGACAAATGAGGTTGTGATTATGTTCTTTGTTGCCTCTTGACGTCCTATAACACAATGAGACGCTCTAATTAAGAAGTATTTTAGGAATTCTATGCAACCAATGTCCATAAAGCTCAGAGAAACCAGGCTGCACCAGCAGCTTCAGTTTTGATAGAATTACAGATGTTTCACTTATTATTTACTCACTGTGCATAGGATCAATATGTAGGCCTCGCTGAGTCCAGACCTACCATGAGGCCCACATCGTAACTAACTGAACACCCTTAACAATAATTATTGAATAAAAAAATAACGTGATTTCAGAAAGAAGGTTCTACAATTATACATTTGAAGGATCCAGGATTGCACTACGTGTCTAAGGAGCCGATATGTCGTCGATGCTGATACATATTTAGGACTTATTGCTTCTAAAATTATACATTTTTAACAATTTCTTGATATTGTAATAACAGATCAGTTTAAATGTTTTAGACTCACACACGGACCCATTGTTGCCCTTGGAGCTGCATCTAATCTGGCATCTATTCTGCACAAGGTGAAGAAGTATTGATCCCAGGACACAGCACGTGTTGAATGAACAGTAATGAAAGCAGCTGTGAGGCCATTTATTATACAGAGGCTTCGCTTTTCCCACCACTCACTTTAAAGGACATCGTACAAAAGGCTTATCAAAGAGACACAGGCTGTATTGACTATGTGAATCATCTGCGTTATAACTTCTCATCCCGTCAATCATTCAAATTATGTATTTAGTATCAATCTAAAACAACAAATAAGAAAAAGCAGAGAGCGAAACAAAAACAAAAAAAAAACAATTTTGTTTAGCGTCACACCATTTTCAGATTTCACGTTGAAACCACAGTGAATCTTTTTGTTTTTACTGGCGGCAGCATCAAAGCTGTGAGTACATTTGTTGTTGTTGAAGGAGCTCTTCATTTTTGTTAATGGAACACATTCATCATCCTCTCTCCAACACTGACACGCCATTTATAATCCGCATGTTTAAAAAACGGAAAATCGCAACAAATAATAATAAAATGTTTTCGTTGATGTGCTAAACACCTTGATTCTGCATGCGCTCGCCCCAAGAGAATACCAGGTGTTTGATTAATCTGCCTAATTGTTTTTTTTTTAAGAGCTCAAGAAAGCTGAAGGAGCGGCACGTTACATATCTCCGCTGTAATTTCTTTAAAGCACAGCATCGGTGTGATTACTTAACTGTCATCAGTCAACCGGACACATGCACTCTAATGTCATTAGTGCTAACAAGCGCGTGGAGTTGTGCATCACAATGAGGGCATCAGCAGATTTCCACGGTATTGGCACAGGAAATCTGCAGATATGACGTGGGAGTGGGGACGCCACTACTGAAAGAGAGTCTCTGTTGACGGCGCTCGCACCCAAAAAACAATTAACTGCATTGATTTCTAACGGCGCTGGCTCCGTGAGTCCCGCCGTAAATATCCGTCTTAACTCATTTTGACTCATTTGGCGCCAGCTATGTGTGACCTGGAAGTCTGGGAGGGAAGAGCGGAGACGATTGGCTCAATGTGGATCTCCGAGGTGATATAATCACGGTGCAGCTGGTGTGAAGTGTCTACATTAAAGGGATTCCCCTCCCACTGAGCAGAGATGGTAATTTCATCATGTATTGGACACATTAATGAGTTGAGAGCGTTCGTAGCTTATAGGTTGGATATGATTCCATTTTTTTTTATTTTTTTTTATCACATGAAGAAATTCTGTTCACACAAGATAAGGCCTCAGCCATGGATGAAACCTGCTCTTGTAATTCAGAATCCAGTCAGGCTCCTTAGTAAATGAAATGAGTTCATCTATTCTTAATATGGAGAGGTGAATGTGTTGCTCCCTGTGAAAAATGAGCAACTGCCAACCAACGATGCTGGCTGATCTTGACCTTGGCACACCTTCTGTGACTCCCAGTTGTTTTAGAACCAAGGCTGACATCCATCTCTGTCATCACTCTCGTGGCCACGTGTAACTGCTGAGCTAAACAGTGTTAAACCGGACATTAGAAATATTTACTGTTCCCAGAATATTGTCCATATCCATTAGGGGTGGAGAATCACAGAGTAACTCACGATACGATAATATCACAATATTTTGCCCAATATAGCGATTATATCACGATTCTGCGATATATACTATATATATTGCAAGAAATCATCGACGATATGCATCACAATATCTGTGTATCTGAAGGAGAAAAAATACCAGTGAAATGCAAAAGTTTGTTTATCTGCCCCGTGAGCGCAGGCATTGGCCGATGCTGTTCATCTCAAAATGCCATTATCGGCCCGATTAATCGGTCTACCACTATCATGAAGAAGTGACTCTAGTGAGGCAAAATGGTAACAGGCATGGAAACAGTATTTCATATTTTAATAAAAAATAATGAAGAATAAAAAAATATTTGATTTTTAAAATATTTTTAGGTCGATATTTGGTGCCAGTGTATCGATAACATCACAGCAGGGAATATCACAATACATTCATATTCCGATATATTGTCCCACAATTAATATCCATGCCCACTTCAGTATTGATTATGATTGTTACTATGCGGTAACCAATGGGTGCTCGAGTAATAATCTACAGCCCATTTTCACCGTTATCTTTTCCATGAAATAATATTTTCCCACAATGGATTGTGAATGCTTTCTGTTCGAGGAAAAACAATGCTGACAAGACCCGAAGAGAAAATGACAATTCAAATTGAGGGACGACTCAGCGCTCATTAGACATTTGGACTCCCGAAATAAGGTACAGTGATTGCAACAGCGGTAACTGCTTGGCAACAAGCAACGCTCGCTTCCCCTCGGCTCAAAGATGAGAAATTGCCACTTTGAATGACACAAAACTACTGCCACTTGATATTTCTGTGCGAGCGTTGGAGCACTTTGGTGGTTTACGCTGCCACCTGGGCGGTGAGAGCCACGCAGAGATCGGCTCATGTGTCTGACATTTTTAATGTAACACAAGCTAAAACGACAACACGGGAGACCGCGGGAAATCACAGCGGAGGCGTCCCCGCTTTGACACTAAACATTTAGCACGTCGTGTCCACCTTTTGTATAGAAAATTAAAACTTATGTACACAAGCTTGTGGATCCTCTCAGCCAAGAAGAACCTCACATATTTGACAAAGGACTTTAAAGCTTAACAGCTGCTGATTAATCATGATGGGTCTAAATTACTGGCTCACTCTCAACTGGGTATGGAGCTGGATGCCCAGTGCACTTAGAACCTCCTTTACATGTACTTGACAGTTGCATAGAGTAGGTGTCACTTCTGCAGATGCTGCATCTTTCTTCTCCTTCTACAGGGACTAAACAAAATATGAACGCAAGGTTTTTTTTTTTGCTCCAATTTTGAATGAGCTGAAATCAAAGATCTCAGACTTTTCCTACGTACACAAAAGGCCTTTTTTCTCTTAAATTTTGATCACAAATGTCTTTAAATCTTTGTCAGTGAACACATTTTAAAGTGGCCTTTTATGACCAGCCTAAGGCACACCTTTGCAATAGCCATGCTGTCTAATCAGCATCTTGATATGCCGTCAGGTGGATGGATTATCTCTGCAATGAAGGAGTGCTCACTAACGCAGACTTAAACACATTTGTGACCTACATTAGAGAGAAATGGGCCTTTAGTGTACACGTGGAAAAAATTGGAGCAAAAACAAAAGTGTTGCGTTTATATTTTTGTTCAGTATATTTTATGAACTGATATCACGTAGTCAGATCCAATTGATTTGGATTCAGATGCAAGAATCTTGTCAATAGTCTTAAAATAAAATTCTAACTTCAATTAAAAACTCACATAAGCTAGGCTACTCTCACTGCTTGGTATTCTGCAGATCAGTACTTCCTTTAGTTGCTTCATGGTAAAATGCACAATCAATACTTTGCTGTAAGGCTTGTATTGCACCCATTACCTTACACTAAATACATAATAATAAGGGTTTATTTATTTGGTCTCCATTAACTGTCATCATCAGCACAACAGCTACGTTCCTGCAGTTCACAGAGGGGGAAGAAATTACTCCAGTTTCATATCAATGTAAATCTGTCTGATGTAAAAGTATGATGACTATGATGCATGTTCAGCATTATATTGTATACAGTGTATGTCAAATATAATGCTGGTTTAATGCTGTAGTGAAAAATAATTACAATTAAATGAAAATGTATCCAACCTTATACATCCCAAAAAATATTATTTTTAAAGAATATTTTGTGATACAAAATCCTGCTTTTATTAAATACTTAAGGTCATACAAAAACAACTGTGTTTTTATATTCTTCAGAATATCTCATCTATATTTCTCAGTATTTTTGTATTCACTGATGCTGCAGTGTGTTTGTTGAATGAGGAGCACCCTTGAGGAGTAGTTATTCATGTTTGACACTGAACCAGGTACTGACGTCTCTCTGCTCCTTTGGGCAGAGCCAACAACACTGAGCCTGGCTCAAGGCCGAGCTGTCAAGCGAGTGTGCGCACAGCTACATGACGTCGTCGGTTACGTTTCAACCAACAGTAATCTACAGCAGGGGAATAAATGATCATTGCTGGGACATTACTAAAATCCAACAGCAGCGTCTCCAAAAAGAGCCAAAGGAGAAATCAATAGGGTGCAAAGTGCCTTGTACACTGGAGCAGCATGCTGCCAAGTGCATTAAAATATAGAATGGATATATAGCATGCTGAAACTGCTTAAATCATTAACGGAACTGAGTTGTGATTTTTCAAATACGCTATAACTTTCTCAAATTGTTATCATTAGCTGTCCATCTTAGGATTCAGATAGTGTCCAATGGAATTTGAATCAAGTTAAAAGAGCAACAACAAAAGAACGGAGGTAATAATGGAGGTCTGAAGGTTTGAAGGAGGTCAGGCATGTTTTACAGACGGTGTATTTCTAAAATCCACTGGGAGGAGAAGAATGTATTGTCAATGTTATTTTTGCAGCCTTTGAGCCGTCAGCACAATGAAACAAGGTTAGAAGGAGGTGGATAACAGTATTTGTTGAGAGTGTGTATAAGTTATAGAATGATCAGACTGAAGTTCATGTGAGACGTTTTGATCTCAGAAACTTTTTTTGTTGAATTATCATTTCGTTTTGTTTTGGTTTTAAGTTGTTTTGGGTATTTTTTTGCCTTCTGGCATCGTCAACAACCTTTATTCCCAGGCTGAAAACCAGACCCACTCTACCCATGGCTGTAATGTTTGAGGCAGTCTTACTTTAATTGATTAAGTTGATACTCAATAGAGCAAATTTAGGAACTTAATCTCCAAGACAATGCAGGTAAACTTTGAACGAGGAAAATTGTTTTTCCAATCCAATTCATCCTGTAGAATCCACCAAACTAAATAGCTTTAATCTGGCCAAAACTAATACCTCATAGAATAGATGTCGTCTTCTTTTTGTTTCAGTAGCTGATCATTTAATTTCCTTGATAATATTACTTGTCTCACCCTGAGTTCATATGCAGATTATCTTCTGTGTTTAATATTAGTCCTGTGAGGGTTCATATCAGGAGCTCCCATTCCACTGAATATATGCATTATTTAAAAAAACAAAAGTGAATTAGGGGGTATTTTTTTAGTTTCAATAAATCAACAAATGTGATTCCAACATCTGATAAATAAAAGAAAAAGGGGTTTCATCAATATTGGAAAGGTCCCACCATCCATCCATCCATCCATCCATCGTCTACCGCTTATCCTGTATTCAGGGTCGCGGGGGGGCTGGAGCCGATCCCAGCTATCATTGGGCGAAGGCAGGGTTCACCCTGGACAGGTCGCCAGTCTATCACAGAGGGAAAAGTCCCACCAGCTAAACTAAATGACATGTCCATGGTAGACGTCAAATGGATCTGTTGGATGACTGAGTTGTATTTATGACACAGCATTGCACTGTACAAACAAAAGGTCTGAATATTGTTGAGAACCGTTTGAATTGTGAAATTAAAATCTCAGTCCCTAGCAATACCATTATCTTCCTGTAGTTCAGTGCACAAGGCGTGCACTCCACTCTTGGGCCACATGTAGGGTTTACTTTTCTTTTCACTGCCACACTTCTGGTCAGAGTCACACTTAGCCCAGGCATCCAATCAAATCAAGCAGGAGGTGGCCTTTACTAATTTAACACTTCCTTCCTGTTTTGATGCTGGTAGATGCGGTAGGAATAGTGGGACAAAAGTAAAGGTGATCCTTATTATAATGGCAAGAGCTTGATGTCTGCTTGAATTCTTTTTTCCAGGTTAATCAATCATAATTAATTAATTAGCTTGCACACTCAGCCAAGCTCCACCGGCACACGTCAAATTGTGGTCCAACACAATATGCCGAGGCATTTTGTGAAGCGGCTGCTCCCATAGCAACGTGGCTCACTGTGACCAGGCCAGGGCCATACGCTGTACCCCCAGTTGCTTTTAAAATTTGAATTCTAAGCTACACAACAAACTTTCAAGGTTTTTTTTTTTTTTTAAAAGCTCCCTGTCTGATTTTGACATTGAAGAAGATACTTCTCATGATGTGGGCTTCCAGTACTGTCAACTCCACTGTGAATGGAAACATTCTGCTCTTCTCAAGCTTTCATCTGCTTTCAGCTCACTGGTCCATGTGGCTGGGTTTCAACAGCTCTCACCAAACCTGGATGTGAATCACAGCCAGCCGTTTTCATTACGTTAACTCACACACAACCCAAATGAATGCTCTCTACTCGGTACAAAACGACGGCAAGCCAAAGAGCACGATTTACTTTTGAGGAAAAGTCGAACACGGAGCAATCTAATTAGGGTGCCTTTTACACCCTGGCCATCAAAATGTGCTTAATGCAGCTTTAAAAGCTTTTCATATAGTTTGGATGTATCCTATCCATCGTTGTTTGAGTAAATGAGACGCGGAAAAGTTGATATACTAATCTGTTAAAGTGATGAACAGTAATAAAGTGGCCACATTCTTATAGAGGAGGATTTGCATACACAGTGCTTTGCTACTAAATCCTGAAAAATTCAACTCTTAAGAGAAAGAAAAACATTATCTAGAAGTCATTCACAAAATTTGATAAGCTAGTTTAAAATTCTTGCTTTGGAAAAGGCACAACCAAATCAGCCCCTGCTACAACCTGTCCTTGGAGCACCTGTCTAGTAGATGTCAAAGGGAACCAGATATGTGTGTGTGTGTGTGTGTGTGTGTGTGTGTGTGTGTGTGTGTGTGTGTGTGTGTGTGTGTGTGTGTGTGTGTGTGTGTGTGTGTGTGTGTGTGTCCAGCATGTGGGGGTATATCTTGATCCACAGCAGCTGCCCCCTTAAGCACTATGACAAGCACTCTCATTCAAACTCTCTTTGTGTAAAGTAGAATAGAATCAAATCTGTTCTATTTTCAGACAGAGACAAATCCTATTTGTTTTTTTCCTCCTCTCTCAGCAATACTTTCACCCTAATCACATTAACACAGTTGATGTGAAAAGTTGAAGAGACAAAAAAAAATAACAATTAGGAATTTTATCAGCAACCCTGCATGCATCATCATCTCCTCTTCAAATGTAAATGTTTGCTATACTGAAATGACATCTGTGAGGCAGTTTGTAATTACATTTCCTTTATTAATGGAGTTTTTTTTATGGATGTCAATTTTATCTCACTGGCATTTCATTATACTTTATCATGTTTATTAAAGAATGAATCATAGGTCTCGTAGCCAACATTTCTTTTTTTCCACTTAACATTAAAATGCTGCTGTCGACAGCAAAATAATGTCCCAGACTAAGTGACAAGCTCACCTCTACATGGACAAATGTTTAGCAAGGATCCCGAAAGTGGAGAAAAATAGAGGTAAAGTCTTTATGGCTTAATGTCACTTTCATCCGGAGAGAATGTGCTTTACAAAGGAGGCATAGTTGATACAACCATTGGCGTCCTCCTGTCCGGCCATCAGTCTGTCCACCTCGTCTTCCGTCATCCTCTCCCCCAGCGTCGCCAGCACATGACGCAGCTCCGCTCCCATGATGGTGCCATTGCCTTCCTTGTCGAAAACCCTGAGGCCCTCCACAAAATCCTCAAAGTTGCCTTGATCTTTGGCGCGGGAGATGTGCTGCAGCATCGGCAAGAAGGTCTCAAAATCCACCATTTTACTGCTCATGTCCTCCGGCCGCGGTTTCCCGAGCACTTTGAGCACGTCGGCGTTGGTTGGGTTCTGGCCCAGAGCGCGCATCACGTCACCGCACTGGCCGTACGTGATCTTCATCTCGCCAGTCGGCGTGCGGTCGAACAAGGTGAAGGCCTCCTTGAACTCCTCTATCTGGTCATTGGAGTACTCAAGCGTGATGCTTTTGGGATCGAACGCAGGCTCCGGGGGCACCTCGGGCAGAGGCTGCGGAGGTGCGACTGGCTTAGCAGCTGGAGCCGCATCTTTCTTCGGCTCCGGCTTTTTCGGCTCTGGTTTCTTTGGTTCGATCTTCTTTGGTGGCATCTTGCTAACGGATTCAGGAGGTGAGCTGGTACTTGCCGGAAAAAAGTCTGAATGGGATTGGAAGGACCCCCAAGCACAGAGGGCCACCACCTCTTCCAAAGCTTTTATATGTGCTTTGTCTATGGGAGCAAGAAAGGGATTTCCAACAGCACACTATAAAAGGAAGAAACCCAAAATAGATTGCCATAGCAAGTGATGTCAACATTAAGTATTGTTCTCAGCTGCTGTCATCTAGCCAATAGGGCTATTCACTGTCATTAGTGGGGGTCCAGTTGCATTAGGCTGAAAATTTTCTGTCCCTCTGATGGACAAAGGGATCACAGTACAATGTATCAGCCCATGAGGGAGAGGCACCAAAATAGACTTGCTCACAAACAGCTGAAAGTCTGGGAATTACTGCTTTCTGGAAATAAAAAATGTTTTTTTTTTGTCAGGACGTTGTGGTGGCAAACTCACAAATAATTAATGATTTTATGTCAGAGGCCTCAGGATGAATCAGCACAGTGTGTGACTTGCCATGTTTTATTTTATAATAAGAGGGAGAGCATTCTCTGAGAAGACAGACAGAAAGTCTGCCAATGAGAGATGTGCGTTCGGATAGTATTGCCGCTCGATGATACGTTTAGGGATTTTTGGCAATTCCTCATTTTCCAGATAAATGATTGCTTGCATTCTCCATTCTGTCGCTGAGTAACTGAGTGTTCCACCATATTTAGAAACATGGCTAGCTCTAACAGATCCTAAAGGGACTCCTAATTAATGCTTTATTAAAGGCGGGTGTGCTAGAAAAGGCAACCAGTTAAGCCCTTAAATGTTAAAAATACGCTCAGTGCCAGTATCAATTATAAGACAGTCTTCATGTATGCTGCCGGCTGCAGGGGGCTAATTAGGGTGATCATGGGCCTTTAGATTATTTCCATATGATGAAATAGAGATTTTATTTACCTACATAATACAAAACTACATATGCAAATGGGCGCAGTGTGTGTGGTTTGAATGCGTCCACTGTCTGTGTGTCCCTTTGCCCAGCTCTATGTACAGTATAGGCCGCACGGTTGCAAGGTGAAAGCGAGACAAGGCAATTCCATTATGTGTCTAGTTTATAAACACGTAATATGTCACTTGGCTTTATGTAGTCAACTGCTCCATAATACCCTTCAGTGAATGATAAATTTACCAACAAAACATTCACTTCATTTATTGGAGAGAGGGTGCGTATAGGATGTGCAGTTCTGTGACACAATCTTAATCATAACAACTTTAATTTATGCGCGCATCAGTTTATCAACTCTGTTTAAGACAGCTAAAGCCTGTCATGCGATAATCACATTTACCCTTCTCTATCTTCTTGCCAGTCCCCCTTGATCCGACAATCTCTAGCTTGAAGTCCTTGGGCAGTGTAGTGGTTAGATGTGTGTGTGTGTGTGTGTGTGTGTGTGTGTGTGTGTGTGTGTGTGTGTGTGTGTGTGTGTGTGTGTGTGTGTGTGTGTGTGATTGTCCTTAGACTAAGATCATTATCTCCGTTCTCTTTGTTTTTGAGGTCACACGGCTAGTAAAACTGACAACTAATTTGTCGTCTTTCGGTGTGTCCGTGCATGCGAATGTGTGTACGTTTGTGTCAGGCAGGAACAAAGAGTGAGACCTGCGTGAGAGGCCAAGTAGAATATCGATGCTGAAACGCCACATACTGCATGTGAAATTCCAGGTATTTGCCTCACGTCCATTACAGAGCAGGTGGCAACCTCCAGTTCTGAAAAGTGAAGTCAGTTGCATTCTCTCTGTTAGCCATTAGGGGGTAAAAAGTCAGAGTGCAAGGAAGTCTATGAGAAAATGACTATTTCTGTGATTTATTATGGTCCCAATCACTAGTTTCAAGTCTTCTTCAATAGCATGATGTCACTTTTGTAAATTATGGTGCCCTTTAGAGTCAAATAAGACGATAAAGCAGGGTATTCTTTAGGGCGTGGCTATCCTATGATTGACAGGCCACTACCGTAGCTACCACGCTACCAATGCAATTGGCTACTGGGTAAAGTTTACCTCTAATTACCTCAACCGCTTCACGCCAGATGTGTTAGTCAGATCCACCCCATCGCTCCTTCACTGGTTCCAAAAATCCAAGATGGCGACAGCCAAAATGCTGAACTCAAGGCTTAAAAACCAGGTTCTACAAACCACTTCTTACATACAGTCTTTTACAGACCAGTATGATGTCATGTAACATTAGTACAATTCAAGCAATGTAAACCTCACATCGGATGCTCGTTGACATCCATGTTGAATGGAGCAGTTTGTGTTACAGAGAAGCAAACCATTGCAAATGCAGTTTTGTGGATTGAGCATCTGACCGAAACTCTGGAGCCAAGGCTTTGTCAAGCTGTCAGTAGTCTGCGCACAGATATGGTTTTGGTTGGATGAGTCATGGAGGTACTTGTTATCGTTCCTGTTTTCCTTCAGAACTTCCTTCAAACTAGGCTTCAATCAGCACACTGCCATTGCAGTGATTGAACCAGTCAATTGCTGCTCTTCGCATCAGAAGTCAAACGAGTATTTTCATCATCCCTATGATAGGCAGTCTTTACATGGAGAACACAGCCATTTTAATAGATCTTCTAAAGTCCATCTTGATTTTCTCTCATTTTCAAAGCTGTACTTAAACGTCGTCACATCACTAATATCACGGAATATGTACTCTTGCTGTGATCGGGTCCGTATGACTGGGGATATTCAGACAGAAAGGGCATTTCATTTGTATCAGTGTGCTATCTGCACGTACACATCATCAGCTTGAGTGACGGAGTTAAAAAGGAAAACGATCAATAGGATTAGAACAACAAGTTGGACATGGTGAAGCTGAAAGGCTGATTCCTGTCAAAACTGAAGATGATGTTGAATATTGCCTGTCGCTCCTACGTTCCATAACTGGCAATAAGATGCAGGATCCAAATATTGAGGATGTAGTCTGCACAGGTAAATATGTGTCATGAAGATGTCAACTTGTGTCAGTTGACAGCACAATTGCGCAGAAAGTAGTTATGGATTGAAACGCGGATGACAGTATATTTATATGAAATGGTATATGATAAAAATGAGGATGTGACGCATATGCACACACTATTAGAGTACACAGGAACATATTCATTGCCCTGTCCGTCTCAAATGTGCAAAAATATCTAGTCCAGTTTCGAGCTTTATATATATATATATATATATATATATATATATATATATATATATATATATATACATAGAGAGAGAGAGAGAGAGAGAGAGAGAGAGAGAGAGAGAGAGAGAGAGAGAGAGAGAGAGAGAGAGAGAGAGCGGGGGGTCAGGGGGGGTTGCCTACAGCTCTTTGAGCCTATAGCTCAAGTCCAGTCTTGCATTCCTGACCGAATGTTAATACATTGACGATGTGGTAATATATGTGGATTTATAGTGTTACCACTGCACTCTAAATTCACAGCTTGTAAATAAAAAATAATAACATTTAAAAGGGTGATTATGCCATGGCTGTGTGTTAGTCAGCCTGTAGTTGATTTCTTCTACCTCCAACTGGCAAACAGAGTCCGAAATTAATGCAACTTTAAAGAGGACGCGACTCTGGTTTGCCTCTTGGACAATATTGTAGGGATGCACCAGTATCAGTAGTCCAACACAATACTCATGTGCTCATACTTTTATTAATAAAACTACTCTGATAAAACCGCACCTGATACCACCAAGGCAACGGTACTTAAACATCTCCTCAGTTGAGCCTATAAGCCGCCCAGCTGCAACAATAACCTGATGCACAAACATGTTAAATCCATGATTTATTAGCAGCTCTAGAATGAGAGTAAACAGAGAGTCCCTAGTAAGTCTCCACCACATTGCTTAAATGAGCTGTGAAGTTGTCAGCCGTGTGTTGGCCTGATGTTAGCGAGTGTCCGGAGTCTCCAGAGAGAGAGAGAGCTTGAGTGACGTGAGTATGAAGGCAGCAGCAACATAACAGCTGGGAAGGAAGCAGTGCATTGTGGGTACCACTTATTTGTCTGTGAGTAAATGCTACAACGCCTCAAGATCCTTGAGGAGACACATTTAAGTTCCTGTGTCTTGTTGTCGGATGGCTGATGATTTAAGTGGAGGGGTTGACCCCGAAGTTGGCAACAACTCCTGGCTGATCCGGCGCTGACCTTAAAGGTGGATCAGCACTTTTCCTCTTAAGTGAAAAGCTGCTCCTCTGAGTCTCTTAGTTGTTGTTTTTTTGTTGTTTTTTTTTCATATTTCTTTCATATATAAAATGTTTTCAAAGTGATTGTTAGAACTGTAATGGTATTATTAAGTACTCATACCGCTACTCAGTATCAGCAAATATTTGTGAAAGTGGTATTGGTGCATCACTACAATATTGACCATACTTACAGTAGCTATTCTGAGAAGTGAACACAGAAAAAAAAAAAAGAATCCAAACTACATCCAGGAAATCCCTACCTAAGGTCAGTCATTCCCTTCTAACTCCACTGGGCAAGTCATTGGTGGGCAAGTGTTGTTGCTTCCATGCCTGTGTTTTTGTGGAGGTCTTCAGGGTGTTTGTTTATATCTGTGTGACCAGGCGAAGACAGAATGGTCAAAGGCAGCGAGCCCTTAATCCCTGAGATAACAGAGGGAATGAGGGCAGGCAGACCACTGGTCTGGTCGGCGCTAATAAAAGAGAGTGATTGAGACAGCGGTAACATTCCTCCTATGGCCCTGGCAGGGTGGGACTCGCACTTTAAAGACAACACTTTGTTAACTGGCTAAAAACGGAAGCATCCGGAGTGCTTTCATCCTTCCAGGTGTCGCGCTCACCGCATGAAAAGAACAGATATTATTATTATCTGTCCTCGAAAAAACCCCAATCAAACCAAACAAGCCTGTCTCCGTATGAATAGCCAGCTACTGTATTTGACCATTTACATCTGACAAATAAACCTCCTAATTTATGGAAACCATATGTCGAAAAGAACTATAAACACCTAGCAACCTTTAATTATTAGTTGACAGGGAGGCATTTAATCCCCCCCTCCCTAACAGCTGCCACTCCATAGGACAGAGCCTTTTTAATATAAACTTCCAGAGAGATATGGCACTTGTTGGATTAGCTAATCTCAAATAAGAATTCACTCCTCTATTTTATGGCGTCCTATAGAGCGCACTGCGAAACTTTCCATACAAGTCCGGTAATAATATTGCGTTGTTATAATGGAATGACTGTTGCAGGAACCAGCTTGCAGACATCTGTGTAAACAATTTAATTAAGACCATGTTTGATGAATTATAGTCAGCGAAGGCACTGCCTGCTCTAATACTTCAGCTTCTTAATTACACCAGACATCCATGTATTCATTCTCTCTGCCCGCCCTGTATTCTTTCCCCCCCTGCTCAAAATGATAGAAATTGAAAAACTACAAAAAGGAAAGTGCATTTCACACTCTACTGAAGCAAAGCAAGCAATTTGAAATTAATCAAAACACAATAAGTTTACAACATGATAAAGAGGCGCTGTATATGAAATGAGTGGAGTCAATTTGTGATACTCAGCCCTATGTTTTACTTTACAATCTTTAAAATAGTAGTGGGCAAGAATTACATTTGAACAAAATTACATTTTAGTTGAGAAATACCATTTATTTTTTTCCCCAAGTCTGAATATGAAGTCTTAGTCATTCTTTTGTGTAAATGGGATTTGCAAAAGCTCTTCGCACACTTTGCCTCTGTGAAAAAGCCCTCAAGCAAAGGATGTTGTGTCTTTCATGTAGACGGTTATATATAGGAACGACCTTTGTCATTAAAAAAAAAAGGTGCATCATCAGTGAAGCCAAGCATTGGATGCCAGTACTCATAACAATAGCACTGGCTTAGCCCACTGAACCTTGAACCAAAGAGGAGTCGGATTATCATGTGTGATTCAGACAATCCGTGGATCTGGTTTCCTTTGACAGGATCATCAGAAACACCAGTTCAAAAATAAAGCAGAATTATATTCAGATACATGTATCCAAGTGAGATAGGTTAAAGGACGGCACGTTTGGTGATATTCCAGAGGCAACCTAAAACTGTCATTCCCAAAGATTTTTAATAGGGTTCGCCAAATTGAGAGATTTTTTTTTCACATTGTGTTGCAGCAACCTTACTGGATCTTGATCCATCTGGATTCAGTTATGAATAGGGCTGGGTAAAAAAATCGATTCAATCGATTTTGGATCGATTTCATTTAAATTTTGCAATATCGATTCATAGGGCATGAGATCGATTTTTCCCCATGAAGTTTACCCCTCGTGCGTGATGCAGCAGTGGCGCGTTTACGTCCGGTTGACGTTCATTCATGCGCACAAGCGTGCAAGATGGCTCCTATAGGTGACGTTAGCGCCCTGGTTTGTGCCAATTTTGCAGAACAATGGCCGCGTCAACATCGACAAGGGCCACCGAGGAGCCCGCACTCGCGCTCCGTCCGGAGAACCGTAAACTCTAAGACGCGCCGCCCGGAATACTGCCCGGAAATAGGCAAACAAACACTGCCGAACAGTCGCCACTGACGGCCCAAATAATGTCCGAAAGCAGCCTGGAGCTCTCACCGACACCGGGCAGCACACGGCTCCGCGAGCCCACAATTACGCTCCGCGAGCCCGCACTCGCGCTCCGTCCTGAAAACCGTAAACTCTTAAGACGCACCGCCCCGAATACTGCCCGTAAATAGGCAAACAAACCCCGCCGACTGGCTTATTTAGCTTTATTTTGATGAAACCGAATGCATACACAGTTTATGTCTGACCTTAAATAAATAAAGGTTCTGAAAACATGTTGCCTGCCTATTGACGTTGACTGATACACTGCCCTCTGGTGGACAAAACATATACAACTTAAGTACCATACCATACCATATAGGTCTTACTGAAGGCTTTTAATGGTCAAAAGATTATTAATAAATATTCGAATATATTCGAATATTAATATTAATAAACAAACGAACTTCGAATATGATTTTTGGGCAAAAGTCAAGGCCTTAGTGCTCGATCCACACTACGTTATGGTGCAACGTAAACATCTGACTGAAACAGTTATCCCCATGATGTATACATCCTAACGAAAATGCAGTCAGCAGAGAGTGTCGGCAGAACTTGTGTTGTTTATGGTGAAGAGCAAAAAATAAAGTACATCTGTATTTTGTAACACAGTTGAGCCATTTTCATTATGTATGAGCCAATCGAATCAAATCGAATCGAATCGAATCGAATCGTGATTAATCGATTCAGGACCTTATGAATCGAAATCGAATCGATTCAGGAAATTGGCCACGATACCCAGCCCTAGTTATGAATAGGGTTGGGCATCGTTTGGATTTTACCGACTCCGATCCCGATTTCGATCCTCTGTTTCGATTCCTGTTCTAAACGATTCTCGATTCCGATTCTTTGAGGTGCAGGTCAACAGGTCCAGTGTTGCCACAGTTACTTTGAAAAGTAGTACTCTTGACTTCACTTAACTTAAATAATTGTTTGCATATTGTAATGACAGTAACATCATGAATGAACATTTTATGAATATTGAACCGGCATTAGAGCAGCAAGGATTGGTTTTATGAAACTAATGAGCACAGTCCTCAGTCCTATGAGCGGCGTGATGATGAAGGGAGGGGGCGGGGCCAGCAAGCAGCGAGACATTTCTCCACTAAACACTCAAGAGAGACTCCGCTCGCATTTTAGTACAGACTGAGTTGGCAGGAGCTCCGTGAAATCGAGAACTCGTCTTGTTTATTCACACCTTTTCACCGTCACCGGACGGGACCGGCTCTTTTAATGTGGTTGTTCCATGCTGTGACTCTAAAGGTTTTTTCAAGTTTGACGTTGTATTCTTGAAAGTAGACAACACTTTGTTGTTAACACAGAGTGTACAACGAACCTTTATGTTGCCATCTTTTGCTGAGATGAAGTCGAAATAATGCTTGTATTTCCAGCTGGAAAATGCGTATCTCTCCCCCTCCATTGTTTACGTTTCTGCCGGTATAGCCGACTACACGCGACCGTCCGTGAAGGTGTCGGCTAACATACGTCACCCCCGAGACGCACGAAGAAAGCAGATCTTTTTTTTTACTGACAAAAATAGTAGACTACTGGTTTGGCAATAGTAGCGCGTTAGACTACTCGTTACTGATCGGTCTATCGCGGAGTCTCCGCACGCCGGGCGGAGTAATACAAACAAACTAGTGCGAGCGGAGTAAAACAAACAAACTAGTGCGGACGTTTAAGAACCGAAAAAAAAGGATCGCAATTCGAACAGCTTCTTAACGGTTCCGGAACCGGAGGTTAGGAACCGGTTCCTATTTGGAACCGGATCTCGATGCCCAACCCTAGTTATGAAGCCATTAAAAAAGTTAGCTTCCATAATTAAAGGTGAACTTTACAGCTAAGTGTTAAAGTAATCTTCGTAGCTAATTGCATTTTAGCTTAGTGACTATAGCGAGGCCCTAAATATACCATGCATTATGATCTATTTCACACTACTAAATGGATCATAATTTACTAAATTGACATCAAGAAGACTTGAAACCAACAATTGAGACCATCAACTCATGTTTCAATGTTTACTTAGATAATAAATGAAGTGAGAAGTATCATTTTAAACTTCCATGCTGTTTGACTTATTTTTCCAACTAGAGTTGTCGCCCCCTGATGGCCAGCAGCGAGAATGCAACTTTAAGGCACTTCAGCATTTTGAGAACCGGAAGTTGCCGTCTGCAAGGGACAATGCACAATAAAACATGTATCTTGCTCAACAAGAAAATATGCATTGTGCCAGGTTTTAGCAGATTGCTATTTTCCACCTGCAGTCCCTGGGCAGGTTGATGGTATAGTACACAAAACATAATAACAGTTCAAGTAAAATTACAATAAAATTATCAAGTTTACAGTTATTAACAGTAAAGTAAGTATAACACTGACTCTAACATTAAAGGCCAGCGTGCATTGTTTTTTTTACTGATTAGAAGGACAAAAAAAGATACTCTTAAACGCATCTATTTGGTCTTATTTTCAAAACATGATTTAACATCCATCGTATTTCTCTATAATGACTGGTTTACAATTCAAGATAATATAAAATTATGTGGAAAAAAAGTTTGGAAAACACTGACCTCCTATAATAGAATAATGTAGTATAAATGTACACTAATTTACCAAAGAGTAACCCTATATAAAATATAAAATACTTTTGTGTAAGTTATCATTATGTTATTATTCCCAGTCAAAAAATTATCCGTGTTATGCTTCTGAAATGTTCTGTACACAATTCTTGTTGAATGTCTTTGTCGCTGTGACGACCCAGGTAACCATGTTAAAGGTTGGCTGAGGACACTGTTGATGATACTTCAGTGTACATTACTGTGAGGCAACTTGGGACTGCAAATAAAATGATTTCAAATCCTCTTCTGCCATCACACTGAAACAGTACATGAGGACATATGTTAAAAATTAACTTACAAAAGTTGAACATGTTCTATATTCTACCAACTTTTAGTCACTCATGTATATAAGGCATCTATGTTGGCACCAAACAATAGCTGTGAGATCACAGTCCACATCCCCTCACTAGGAATGAGCACTACGCCGCTTTCTCACAAGCTCGGATTGGAATTCTGACGGGGAGATTAGGGAAGTTTCCAAGCTATTCATACCACTCCTATTCTCTGCAGAGCACTTGGCTTGGTGGCAGAATCCTCTCCTGTTCAGCTGGACTATTTCCGATGTGCCTCTGATGCCGTGTTTGGAAGCGTGTCTCTGAATGGCTTTTACCTGTTTATCCCAGCAGCACACAGGCTTATGAGATGTTTTCCTCGAAGCTTACCAGGTGCTTTTCTCAGCTGGAATGCCCGTATGTTTAATTCAGACCCTTAATCCCGGCGAAAGTGGACCAAACATGTCTTCGGAGTGCTTACCACAGAAATTGCGGACTCTAAACTTTTCAGTTTTTTGCATCTCCTCTACTTTGTCTGCTTATTTCTCTACACAAAGGCAAACCGGGTCTGCACTCATGAGCAACGCGCACCGAAACAGAAAAGATTGTGCGGCCATTACACATCCATTTGCTGTGGAAAACGTATATGCATTGAGCAGCGATGCATTTGCAACGGCAGATCGTTCGAGAAAAATGCACCTTCAGCGACCACACGGAGTTGCCTTGACAGCTGGTGAAATATCGACATGATACATTATAGTTGCTATTGCTGCAGTGGGAATATCTGGATTGGTTCAGTCCATATTTCACCCGCCAGTTGTGCTTCAGCTGTTTTACTACTCATGGGGGGCGGGTCAATGTTGACAAAATGCAGACCTTTTTTTTAACCACTATGTCTTTAGTTTGACATATTTAGTAGACAGATTTGGCTTTACGCCATTATGTTTTCTGCAAAAAGCTTGTTTGCTTAAAACAGCATTTCACGGTGGCATGTGTGCTGAATTCAGCACTTAATATCAGATTGTCCCTTATTTTTTTTATTTCCCTTCCGTTAGAGCTAATATGTTGCTTTTGATGGTTTCTTGTGGACCCTCGCTGCCAACTCCTAAGGATCAAACACGTTATTAAGAATAGTCTCAAACAGGTTCTTTCTTCATCTAATTTAGGAATCTATGTGGAATTATCAACAAATAAGACATCCAACTAAGTGAAGATATTGTGAGACAGTTTATTGATGTTAATTTTAATATCAGTTTCATCGGTTCTCTCTTAGCCGGAAGACATGGGAAATCACACACACTGTTGGAAGCGCTCTTTCTCGAACCCGCCGCGTCTGATGAGGCGCACACACGCGATTAGACGAGGTCAGTTGCTGGGCAACAGAAGAAGCCGTTGTGTACATAGGCTGGTCTTTGACAAATCTGGGGCTTTCTGCAGCAAGGCCAGCCACTCTGCTCAGCTGTAGCGGTAGCTGTGACCACAGAGCAGGGAGAAGGATATTCATGCTTTCATGTTGGCAAGAACATTCACCAGACTGTGGCGGATTGTGGAGGAGATAAGCGGAGAAACGCCCCTTACTCTTTATGCAAATTGACTGCAGGAGGTTATGAAACACCACACACACTGAAACCTGCAACAGAGTTTTCTCAACCTTTACTACCTTAAGGCTCAATTCTGATTGTTAAAGGACCACCTTCAAGTGAATCAAGAAAAAAAAGAGAAAAATCCACGAGGCTGTGAATGTGTTATGCCACTATCAGTTATAATGAGCAAAATAAATATATGCCTTTACCTTCACACATCAATGCCTGCCATTCTGAATCCAGAGTTAACATATTCAGGGTCATATTTTCTCACCACATGCTGTCCAGCTTTTACTGGTGCCGGGTTGTCTCTCACATCACTTTTCTGTTTCAAAATTCGATCCATTTTGTGTCCGATGAAACGTTAGCTAGATAACAGTGGCAAAACATGTTGGTCCCGAACTGATGATGTCTGGCATGATGATATTAATTAATGGTCAATGGAATTATGATTTGTTTGAATTACTATTTTGTTATGTACTTATATTTTCTATTTAGAAACATTCAGATATATTGAGCTTTGTAAATTACCATGCCCATTAGATGGCGCATCATCAGTAGAGAATGAGAAACAAATCTGAGTGTTGTTGTGTTCAGAAGAAGTGATATTGTTCTATGTTTTTTGAGCAAAGACTTGTGTACAGTAATTAATCAATTTGATATTGATATACTTCCACATGCATTTTGTTGCACTGCTTGTATTTTCTGAACAGCTTATCCTATGTAGCGTTACGAGGGACCGGTTCTATCCCAGCATGCACCGGGCAAAAGAAGTAATTCTATTACATAGCAAACACACAGAGAGGAACAAACACTGCACTCCATTCCTGTGTGCAATTGAGAGTTTCAAAATCACAGACGAAGGAAGTTCAGGGTGGGAGAGAACCAGAGCACCCGTGCAGACACAGAGGGAACATGTGTGAGATTTCTTCCAAAAGAGAGATGGACTCGACTTTAGTCATCAGTGCAGCAGTCATGTGAGCTGAGACCAAAAGGTGACTGAAGTTGTTACACTGCATTTAATAGCTCTCAACAGAGTGGGTAGTGCAAATGCGTAAAATGTACTCATTTTTAATTCAAAGTTCAATATTTCACGTCCACTCCATCTTTGAGGATTCTGACAGCATCCCAAACTATAGATTTAACGGAACTAATCAGTCCTCCTGCCCTTTTACCAAGAAGCAGCTAGACATTATAAATGTCACGAAGATAAAACACTTTAATTATCCAAGACTTAAATAAATTGCTTCTTGTGCCAAATAATCACAAAGTCCTCTGTTGCGTTGTGGTATCAAATTTGGATAGTAGGTTAATCTGCAAGTGTTAGTATCAGACCATAATCTACGCCATTAAAAATGCATGTGCTTGCTCATCTACATTTCCGCTGCTCCATGCTTGCATTGGCACCAAAGACACCTTGCTTCGGTCGGTTGCAGAGGTGACTCCGCGGTTGCGGAGGACACTTGTGCTGCACGGCATCGTTTTATAGAGTAAACAAACTCATTTTCTTAAGTAAGCAAATAAAAGTGAAATATGTTCATGCCTTCTGTGTACACAGGTTATAGTAGGACAATGCAATGAGGACCACTGTGACCCTATAACAATAATAATAATAACAATAATAATAAGCATTTTATTTTTGTAGTGCTTTTCCAAACACAAAGACGCTTGAACTCTGACAGGTGAGTTTATACATTTTGAGATGAAAACTTAAAACAACAACCAAATCACATTAAGCCACAAAAGGGCTGCCTCCATTGAGGCCACATTTGCACAACAACAAAATATTGCTATATAATATCTATACATGAAACATCAGTACTGGGGTTAAGCAGACATTATGAGTGTAGCCCCCCAAAGACAGAAGCACAGAAGCCTATACGATTAACTCATCTTCATTCTCTGTGGTGTTTGCTAACTGCTAGTTAGCGTCGCAGGTCAAAAGAGGTTATGTTGATCGGTCAACTACAGACATGGAAACAGCAAGACTCAACAAAAACAGTGGCACAGCGATTTATGTCAGCCACTCCTTCACATTAGCTAACCAGCTCCCAGTAAGTGTCTCCACTGCTTCATTAACTAGAATGGCTGCACTTTAAAAAAATGGCTGCTTTATCTATAGCGCTTTACAATCTGCCTGCGACACACACACACACACACACACACACACACACACACACACACAGAGTGTTGGCAGTGAGCTACCATGCAAAGTACTGGTCTGACCTTCGGGAGCAATTTGGGGTTTAGTGTCTCGCCCAAGGACACTTTGACACGTGGACATGAGGAGCAGGGTCCCGCCAAAACCATGTCTAATACAGACCCTGCAGTTGCGGGAAATGGATTTATACATGTCCCTACAAGCACAGCCAGGCCTGGAGAGCACCGGTTTTGACATCAGATTTTGTCACCTAGTTAACAATCATGTTTTTGTATCAAAATCCAATGTTATTTTCCTTCCTGGAAAACTAAATATACAGCTAGCACCAACCAATATCAACCAATAATATCATGACATCAATCAATCTGCAACTTCATCTCTGCACAGAGCTGGAGAAGATGGTGAGCTAATCTTTTGAACCATCAAATCAAATCCCTTCCAACGTTACTTCCCGTGTGCCTCCTGTCTAACACAGAAATGTGTCCCCATAAGGAAGCTGTATACTGGAGTTATCCAGCATCGCTCTGCACGTGTAAAAATATATATATATATTTAATATGCGGGAAGTTATCTGTCAATCACATTGAGTGGAAAGGCAAAACAAAACAAATCAGACAAGTAAATGTGCATGCAGCTGACGGGGGCCTTTTTCCATTTTGGCAGGTGCTCATGCTATATTAACGGCTTAAAGTGCGAGATGTTTATTGGACTAAATGGTATGCACGAGGAACAGCTGGGACCACTGCATCAAAATGTAATGAGTGCATAAATAAAGACAGAGATGATGATGAGAAATACAGAGGCCTGCTGGGATATTTCACCTCTCCAAGGTAGCATGACTGGATACTAACTAATACCCACCATGGATGGGTGTTGTGATTATGTAGGGAGAAAAGGCTAAGTACCTGAGGAAATGAAATGGGCATCATTATTTCCTTTTGTGGACGTAGAATTGTGTAGATCTTGGATGGACGGCGCTGTTTGTTGTGTGTAGAGGGTGCACGTGTCGTATGCCGCCGTCCTGGACATTCCTTTTGCCGCAATGCAATGCATTTCAAACACCTAAAGGATGTAATTATCCCCTTCAGAGTGTCGTCTCCTTCATATATAAAGCCCAAAATACACGTAATAAAAGTGCCATGCTGTCTACTTCTTGGACCTCTGGGAGAGGTTTTTATAAGCCTCTGATGATACCTGATGAGGTTTGTTTGGCAGCCTTCCTGTGGGGATTTCTTGTGTGTCAGAACCCGGCTGTGGCCTCAAGGCTGTCAAATTTGTAGCAATAACCATTAAGATTGACAGGGACGACAGCAGGAAAGTATAGGCAGTGCTCAATCTTGGTTTCGCTGTGACTGGAAGGCAGCACGTAACTTAATAAATTCTTCAGAGAAAAATCAGGAAAATGTGAACAGGTGTGTGGCCCTTCAGGAGAGCCATTCCCATCTTTTGTCAAGACCTGAAACCCAAACCGTCTGTGTGAAATAATGCCGTTTGTTCAACCGTTTCACGTTATTTATGAGCGAATGCACAACAATCACAGACGCAGTTGTTGTCAAGGACAATCTCGGGTCTCAAGTTAGAATGGAGTGATAATATATAATAAAAAGTAAGATGAAACAGAGTAATATAAATGTATGTTAGACTCCAGAACTACACAGTATTTGGGAGCCACAGCTCCATGAGCCCACTTTATGATCCCTGGGGATAAAATCTTTAGTATCTCTAGAGGAAAGTATAAAGTCATGGGGTTTGGCTCCGCTGGCACCGTCAACAACTGGTAATTTTAACATTCTACTGCGGACTCCCACAGTAACAGTCCCTGCCATTAAGAGAATATAGCCATGCTGTGCCCCGCCGCAAAACACACAGACAGCCCCCCCCCCCCCCCCCCCCCTCCACCACACACCAGTTTTATGGATACATAACAGCCCACACACCCAACGTTCCCTCTTTGTGGCCCCCACAGTTAGTGTGGTGATATACCTCCACAGCTCTGCAGCATTGACGGCATTTAGAGCACCCTGGGATTTATTTCAACAAATAAGCACCGGGGCCAAGCACCTACAGTAAATATGTTTAATAATATGCCTGGAAGAAATGGTTTGGCAGAACAACTGTGACAGCGGACTTTAATATCAAGTTTCAAATCAATGTGCCGTATTACACAAAAATGGATATGAGGTGGGATGGGCAACAGGGCAAAAGACGACACACTGGCGTACACAAAAATACATTTCCAAAAAGGCTGATAGACTTATGGAGTGCATGTTTACCTTCCAATGCAGCCAAGTGCAACCTTGTACTTCAGGATAAACATCTCAACCTACAGAGGCTTGGGATGAGAGCGTGTCATGAAGACACCGTTTTATTTTAGTTGCATTGATAAACTCCTTATTCAAAGACATAGCAACCACCGTTTTGCCCATAGCAACTGATGTTCCTTTCAATATGAACAAAATAAATCCAGGTGCCCTGTGAAAAGCCTTTATGACCAATTAGGTCTGCAAACAAGGTTGTTTTTCTCAACATTATAGGCTTGAATCTGCGCTGGCCTTGCGATTCAATTATGATTCACCAGTCGACAATTCATAATATACATTATATATCCTCAATGTGTATATATATATATATATATATATATATATATATATATATATATATAAATTGACTATTATATTATTTATATTTCCATCAACTAATACAAGCACTCCTAGTGTTTTCTACACAGCTCACCTCCCTCTTTGTCTGTCTGCTTGTGTGTGTGTGTGTGTGTGTGTGTGGTATGTGTGTGCACACCTACTCTGTCACAACTGACAAATATGTGGAATAAGTAGGAAATGTAAAAAAACCCTAAAAAAAACACAAACAGCAGTGACACTAGGCTACATCTAATAAATATAGTGGATGGATTTTGAAATGTGATCATGTAGGAGGGAAATCGGGGGAAATTAAACTCCAGGAGCGGGAAGAGAGGGGCGGAAAGTCAAAAGGCGTGGGATGGACATTTTATCATTTATCAGAATGAGAGCATTTATATCATTTGTATAGTTTAGAATAAAATGTAAGTGTTTCCTTCAGATTTGTTCGCAGCCCCCGGGAGACGAGAGCTTTGGTACGATTCTCCGCATGTCGTGGCTCTTCCATGTCCAGCATTAATCTTTCTGGCTGCATGAAAATGTCCTTCAGCTCACTGTGTTGAAAGAGCTAATATGGTAGCGAGAGCGACACGTTAGCAGACTGCTAACTCAGAGGAGAGAGACAAATGCCAGACGGTAAATGACGGAGCCGAGATGAAACTGAACTCGCAATTAAGTTCTGTTGCTGCATCGATTAAGAAATTAACACACATCTAACAGTGTGTTAATTTCACATATAGAGTTTGACGTAGGATTTGTGCCCCAGGGTTTATGCTTCTTAATTTAAAGATTGTCGCAGCTGTATTCTCTCTTTAAGCTTTCTGTGATTTCGTAAAAAAGGATGAAGCAGAAGTCACTCTGACGGAGAAGAACTCCACTTTTGAATCTTGATTTCAACTCACCAAAAGGAGTTCCCTCTGCTGACCAGCACTGACGAACACAAAACAAGGTGACAAGTGTTTCATGGATGTTTTCCAAGATGCTGCAGAGTACGGCACAAAGACCTGCAATGCCTTCAAATCACCAACGTGACGTAAAAAAACGGACTCTGCACATGAGAACTGTGACTGTAAAATGGTAGATTTATAAGTTGCCCATTAGAATTTAAAAGCTTTAACTGTTAATGATTGTTGCTTAATGTGTTTTCAAACTGGTGCAGTAGCAGAGCTGACGGTGGCAAAGTGAAAGAACTTTATTCTTTTTTTTTTTTAAATCACAATTTGGATTGATGCCTGCGACGACGCTTTGCAATTAGGTCCTGGCAATCCAGACTCAGGCATTTGTCACAGTATTCCCAGGCGAGGGAGAAGAAAGCAAAAGAGGAAATGACAAGAATAAACTCTAGGTGGCGTACAATACGAGGTAGACTCGTATCAATGACTTTTCCCACATCTGCGCCCTGGTCGACTCAGGGAACCTCCTGAGCTCTCTGAGTGATATTAAGACTTTTTAAGAGCTCTTAAAACCACTTTGAATGAGATTTAATGGCAACTTCACAGCCATACTGGCAAAAGTATGAAGGATTTACTGGAAATCAGTACGGATTTTAAGTCCTACACAATAACTATTTACCAAGTACTTTAATTTAATATTTTATTATAATGACTGCATTCATATTTAATACACAATAGCTTTGTGAAGGTGAAGTGTGTGTACTCTGATAAAAAAACAGATGTTTTTGATGTATTAACAGCTTTACGTGTTTGACCTGAAGCTAGTCATGAATATGTTGAAAAACATATAAAGCGTAGCACACGGTCTTCAGAGCTCTGCTCCCTTGGCCGCAATCTGTCCGTCCAGGTTCTTGAGCGAAGCCAATTTCTCTTTGCGACCCCCATTCGGAAAGCCTTTGACACGTAATGAGCTCTGTCATCTTGCTTTCCCTCAGCCTCGACCGCCAAATCATCCACGTCTCTGGCCTGACCTTCAGACAGTTCCTGGATGCTCTTTTACTGCTCTTTTTAAGTTGCTCCAAGTGCTCCTCAGCAGCCTCTCTCTTCTGGCGCTGGGCCTCGGATTCATTCTTTCTTCTCTCATTCTAAAGATGAATTTAGTATCTGCTGCCGAGGTAAAGGGCCGCCGGTGTGAGGGAGGCCTCGGTCTCTCTGCCTGGTCATGAGAGAGGAGGGGAAGCTGTTGGAGGAAAGCCCAGACCTCCGAATATGGCCCACTGATAAAACGAGAAAGGAGCGCGGCAAGCCTCTTCTTCGTGGGCTTCCTCGCCTCCAGAGACGAGACATTGTGAAAACTGCTGAATGATCAAATATAGATAATATATTCAGTAATCAAATTACATGCACTTATGCCTAGATGTTTCCACTGTACAATACAAGGTAATAATAAATATGTACCAGCATCAACAACACCTGTCAACTGCTTGTCTTGGAGAGACCTTGCCTTGGTGCAGGTCTGGATCTGAATAAATCACGGCTGGCTTAAGAGAAATCATTCGTCTCAAAAGTACTTGAAGGGGCTCTTCTTCACCAACCCCCATGCATTTCTCTCCTCCAACGGGTCTACTGCTGCTGGAGCTCCTAACAAGGACGTTAACAGGGACTCACTTCAGTAAATGTCTCACCGGACTGCACGCTGGTCATACATAGGATATTATTATTATTACCACTATACCTCAACATAACAGCCTCTGCTCCAATGGATGAACATCATTAAGAAGTTCCCTCTTGGTCATTTTCCTCAGCAAAGACAACATTTTTTGTATTATTAGGAAATAAAAAATAAATAAATAAATAAAAAAACTCAATAACCATCATCTTTGGGAGCCAAATGGGAAATCAGCCATCTGGCATTTTAATCCTACATTTTTTTTTAATGTAGGTGGTGTAAATGTCTGTATTCCTGGGAAGCAGCTTCATTACTTGTTTTTTTTCCGATATAATCAAATAAACTCAGCCAGGTCATTTTCAGTGAAAGGCAGCACGGGCTGGTTCATGATTAGGTTTCATGGTTTCCTGAGACTACCTCGAAGAAGGGCAGCTTGGCGGATGAGAGGGGCTTTGGTTTCTGCCACAATAGTGTTGTAAGAGGGTGTCCCCGGGTGAGGGAGCTTTTTGGGTAGCGACAGCCCCGACACACTTTGTCACGTCCGGTCAGATGACGAGGGCCATGGAGACTCTCTGCCCTTTGGTGGCCACAAATACGCAGAGCGAAGACTTTGGACTTAATGAGATTACAAAAAAACAATCTCTTCTTGTGGAAACTTGTGTTCAGAGCCCTGACAGACTTGACCAATCTGTGAATCCACACACAAAAGCATGGAGAACTCTGAGCACCCCCGCATGTTCCTGCTGAAGCGTCTCATAAAATCAGCTTTTGACTTTGGGCCTGTCCACGAACACAAAGATCATCCTTCTCAAATCAAGGTCATGTACATACTACTAAGAACTTCATCAGAATTAAACTTTCTATGACACATTGATCTAGTTGCAGGACCCCATGACCTTTGACATAAAATATTTTGATCATGCCAGTAGCCAAAATGCAGTACTGTAAAAGAACTGAATATGTATTTGAATGTTTTTTAATGCTTTTAGGGATTAGATAGAGTGGAGCATACTGCGTACTGTGTCCTAACCAGCGGAGACGGAAAGTAACGACATAAATACTTTGCTGCTGTACTTATGTAGAATTTTTAAGTATCTGCACTTTACTTGAGTATTTTTCTGACTACATTTTACTTTTACTCTTCTTACTTTTAAAAATAAATCCGTACCTTCAACTCCTTATTAGGGTTGTCGAAAAAAAAAAAAAACGATACTGGATATATAATCAATATTTAGTATTGGATGTGATACTAACTTACAAAAGTAACTCCAGCAGCAGACACAGCTACACAGCTCCGTCCCCGGCTAGCAGCTGAACACATGAACGCTAGTCCACGTTAACATCTGAGCTGACTGAACTGACTGCTGCTGGAGTACCTTAAACACCAGTTTTAGTTGAACATTAAAGCAAAAGTGCCGTTTGGAAGTATTTAGCATACGAGGCGACCAGGGAAAGGCTATAAGTCAACAAGCCGATATGCTAGCAATGCTAAATTTGGCGTAGAGTCGAGTAGCACAACAAACGTGGTGAAGCATTGTGGGGGAACTTAGAGAGTTATCATTACACTTGGGGCTGACAGCTAATAAAAAACAGTAACGTAATGACGGAGCTAGGCAGCTAACGTCATCAGTCCTGCTCGTCTAACATTTAGGGAGGTTGTTTTAACAGGATAACACAATTATGTGTGCCTGCTCTACCAACTCTATTTGATCAGCAATGAAAATATGGTGCAGTCACCAGGAACACAGGAAATAAACAGGACTGTAGCTGAATACTTTCTTTTACTGTCTCTGGTCTCATCTCGCTGCTTTGGCACGTTTGTGTGCAACACGTTGCTTCTGCAGCACAGAGCTTCCATTCCTGTTGTTGTGAACTGTTCATTGTGTCTTCACCATCATTCCCAACAGCAGGGAGCACCATCCCATGTTGCAACAATGGGCTGATTTGTTGAAGCGGGTCCCAGGTAATGTGATATGACAATGTTCTGCCTCAACATGGCTCAATTTGATGCATCTTTCATCCTATTTTCATAAAAGCCAGAGTGACGCCAATGCAAAGGTTCCTATAGCCGCAGTCAACACGTGTTTCCAACAGGACTTCAGGCTTTGAATAATTCATTTCACTCATTTAAATGCTTGCTTGGGGGTGATTTGGAGAATTATTGTTCCATTTAGATGGTTTTAAAGCAAAATTTCCTATAAATGTGGCCTTTGTGACTTGGGGTCATGCCAGCTTTATACTTGCAATCCATTGCAAAGATTTTGGGATATTCACAATGGCCAAATTCATCAGGTTGAAACACACCATTTCCCCTCTCAGTCTTAAAGAGAAGACATTTTGGGACCTGTTTGCGTGATTGACAGCTTTCTCAGATCTACGTGTCCTAACTCAGCTGCATGCATCATCAGCTTTGCTAAAAGAGCTTCAACGATATAGATTACATCAAACCGTCAATCTATATCCAGGCTTCATAACATTCATATCGATATATTTCTTTAGTAAATTACATTGCATAGTTTTCCACTTAAACCTAATGTTTGCAGTTCTTCAATATGTGTGTGCGTGTGTGTGTGTGTGTTCTTGTCTCATAACAGATCTATCCTCTGACTCACTTTTGCCTGTGGTATTTTGTGTTAATGATTTAAACTGAGTATGAGGTTCCCATCTTTCCTGCATGCTAATACTACTGGGATATTTCCACCGTTATAGAATCTCACTGATAAAATGTTATCATTGATATCCTCTTTTTTTTTGTATTCTTGAGCGTTTTAAAAGATGGAATGACTATTAGTCAAATTTTGCTATGAGACATTATTCATCTTGCAAAGATATTTTGATCCTGAGGGCCACAGCCCTGAACGACATTGACCTCGTCCAAAGTGATAAACATCCAATTACAAAGTTATGTTATACTTAATCCCTGTAGGTCACAGGAGGCACTCTGACACCTCTCATCCGTCTTCACAATGCCATCTTGTGGTACAATCCTACGCAAAAACACAGGCAGCATGAGAGCTATTACCTTATTATGGCGAGACAAAAACTCATCCTGTGATTTGCCTTGAAGATAAGCGAATCATTACAGTAACTAGAGCAAAGTGCCTATTTGCATTCTGCAGTTGCCAAAGAATAATTACTGCTTATGAAGAAAGTAACCTTGAAAATATTCTGTTTTTTTAAGACATCCTCTCTTGTTGTCAAGTCTACTTCTTGCACATTCATTCTTTAAACTTTCACAAAACTTTGCCTGCTTAACTAAAAAAAAAACACCTAATTTGTGTCATTTGGAGTAACAACAAACTTGATCTGTATTGCGCACATATGGCAATTTTCCTGTTCATGTATTAATAATATATTTGTACTGTGAATGATGATGCACATGCATTTTTGCATTTTCTCCACTGCCATTTCTCTCTACATTATGCTCCCATAATGTTGTAGTTCTGTAATGTATAACAGCTGGTTATACACACGTTGCTGTAGTACACAAAGTTTGTGTTCCCTTTGTGTTTTCTTTTGCTTTTCAATATCCGAACATGAAATGCAAAAAATATTGACAAGCACAAAAGGCAACCTCCAAAGATTTAAATCAAACAAAACATATTTGACCTGGAATAAATATAAGCAAATATTACAATAATGACACCAACAATAATAATGGCCTGGCATTGCACGTTTGGTGTTTCTGTAGCGAAACAGAAATCCTGCCGGCCTCCACACCTTTCTGACTTATTGTCGTGAAGTGATCCAGTGTGACACCATAAATCCAACAAGCATGAAGTGTCTGCCCATGTGTGTTGAGGTGAGGAAGCAGGCATGATGGCAGAGTTTTCTTTTTACCCCGCGTTATGTGGCTGTAAACGCCTCGGTCCGACCACTCATCGTACGTACCAGCTTGTTTCCAGCATACCCCGACCTTAACCCCGACCATGACCCCGCCCCTTCCTTCAATCATCCGTTATCAAACGCATTTGTGGATCTTATCAGATGCGGAAGACAGCCCAGAAGGACGGTAACATCTTTCTCCTTATTTAATGTAGTGGCATGCCCCAAAGGTTTGCGACACATGACCTTGAACTCATCGTGATGATTGGCTTATGGCTCCTGTGATTGAGGACACTCTTTCCAATCAAGACCAAACTGCCTGCAGAAGCTCAGTGTGACCTTTGTGTGACATTTATATATTACAATACGTTAATACAAATGGATCAATATAAGGTGCTTACACCCATATGCAGAGATCCTAAGCCAGCCTTCTCACCTCAACCGCTTTTTACAGAAAGGTACGTCTTAGCTGCCTTCGTCTGTCCACTATTTTCTTCATTTATTCCATAGTTCACCTTTTATTTCCCATCTAACTGGATATAACTGCACAACTACTGAGGGTCTATGACCAGAGTCTGTCTAGATATAAGAATTGAGAATACACTATTTTCTGAGAGTTAGAATTCCTACAGCATACATGATGCAATCTCAGATAGCCTATCCCCATTGTATTAAGATGTGAGCTCCTTTATAACTGTTGAGGAGTGTATGACAAAAGGACAGTGTGTATATTTGACTGTAATTATTCCTCCCCTATAGTTGATATTACTTTTGCTGTATTAAGCAAAGTTCTACTATTATTATTATCATAATTACTTCTATTATTTTTCCATGAAGAAACACTTTAAAAATAACTAGACTTGTAATTTTCTCCCTCATGAACCTGATTGAATTCCCAAATAGAAAACTGGGCATTTCATGCAAGGGGTCAGGGCTGTTCATGCTGACAGGAAAAAGGAAAAATGTGCACCACTATTCACAAAGGAAATCAATATTAACACTATTTAAAGAGACAGTACTCCTATACAGTGCATGTAAATTGTTAACAAAGGCAACAAAGACTAGAACGCCTGTTTGAGGTTCATTCTGCCTCCCAAGATGTAGCTATTTGCATGTACTGTCATCACATATGAGTGGCCCACGCCACAGTACGATACGCATCACATTGGTTCCTACGGAGGAACCAAATGAAATGGTAACGCCGTCTAAACTTCCGAAACACAAGGATCACTAACATCCTATTGCCAACATCTCCTGGTGCAGAAATGGATGGTCTTGATTCCAGGAAGTGCTCGGTCATTTGTAATTCTGGGGTCGAGATGTTGACAGCCAACGCCTGAAGGTAAAATACGAGTCTGCCATGCGGCTCACGTAGCTGTTCCACTCGCAGTTCCTGATTCTCTGTAGGGAGATTGTAAGGCTGAAATGCTTTGTGTTGATGTGTGCAAGTGGCTCAGCTAGTGTACTGCTCAGGGACATCATTGTGAACAGATATATACCCTATGAAAATGTCCAAGCGTGACCTCAGTTTCCAAGCAACCAGTACAACTGAATTGATTACTCTCTCCCTTTTAAGCCTACAAGAGATCTGGCATTTCCACAGCTCCCACATCTATTTGTTTGACAGGAGGCGGGTATCCTATAATTTCTAGGAATATAAAAATGTTCTTTATGTACAAATGTCGTGGATGGTAGATTTGTCCCCTGCAACTGTGACCAGTGTTCTGTATTCAGTCTCCATTTGTGACGAATGTTTTACAGTTCAGTAATGTCCTTAAAAACATGAACAACAAAGTTAAAATAGCATTCCTAATGTTCGCTATTGTGATACAATGGATGTTGTGGGGGCCCCAGGGCCTCCGCAAGGGCTTGTGTGTGTTGTTGCCTGTGCTGTCCATCTTTAAGGGTTGCTGGTCCTTGATTGATTAGAGCTGCTAGAATTGGAGGCAGTTAGCCAATGTTTCCAGGCTTTAAGATCCGTCCAATCAGGGGGATTGTGGGCTTCCTTTCCCAGCACCAAGTTGCATTATGTTGGATTTGATTATTTTATATTGTATGCATTACCCGAGTTTACTTGGTATTTGTGTTTCCCTGTTAAGTTTTGCAATGTGTTAAATGTGTTGGAACGACAGCAACAACAACTGGAGTCAAGAAATGAAGCATCCACCTCACACACAGTCAAAACCTTAAACCAACAGAAATGACAATTGCCAACTTAAACCACCATGGTATGAACAGAAACACAAGTAACATTTGCATTTTGGGACACAAAACAGCAAACGTATTAAAATACTTAGTCCAGCATAAGGCCTAAGGCAGGCATGATGGGAAATGTGTGCTGTCCCTATCGCTCCAATGCTGCCATAGGCATAAATTAGCCTAGCGGCTAGCAGACCTCTTCTCCTCCAATTTGGTGTTATGTCACTAAATCTCCTAACAGAACACCAAGGTTAAATTTCAGCCTGCATGTTTTTTTCAGGCCAATGTTATCTGAACAGAGCAACCAATACTTGTAAAAGTATTACACATTCCAGTATCTGGATGGTGGATTGCAGCTTCTGTGAAAAAAAAAATGTTGGACAAAAATCGTTCACTGACCTTAACCAAGTATTGATTATTTCAACACCTACATTGGTGAAGTCATTTTAACAGAAATAATGACATAACCTTTACAAAGAACTTTTTTTTCAAACCAAACCAGGATCTTTTCAGAAACCTACAGTTGTTTTTGTCCATAAACCTCATCAAACCTTAACCATAGCATTGTCACATCTTGAAAATATTGTTTTATCAAGTCACTCATGTGAGGAAATTCACAATTATCCCGTTAACAGAAAATCTCCACACTCGGCCTGTTGTGAGTGTTTTTTTTATTACAATCACATAAAAAAACAAACCATATTGCCCCATCCTACAGCAGAGACAAATTATATTGCGTGCATATAGTTTGATTTCAATTTTGGCACAAGGGTTCTTACTAACATCTGTCACCCTAAATATCTCACATTCTCAATGAGCTTGATCCTTTTCAGTTAATTAACACAATCTGAACACCATCTGAAGTTGGCAGGTACGTGCTCCATCTGGGGTCTCTAATTTTAGTGACATATGTTGTCAAGCACAGCTTCTCTTGCCAAAGCTGCGGTGTTATATTGTAATAAAGTGGTGAACCGCAAATATGGTTAATGTAAGGATCATTCTAATCCCAAATATAATGTCAACACTGTGCATTGAAAACAGTTTCCATCCCTTAACTGACGGGACGTTCTGAAATGTGAATTAAAAACAGGATATCATCTGCTGTTGGTATCATAATCGGACCTCTGTATCTACAAACTTGCAACCCTGCACATCTGAAACGAGAATATTAGATTCCACTCAAGAGAAGCTGCTCTGAACTCTCCGTTCCATTACCAAACTGTCAGCACGTCCCGGTGGGAGAGCACTGCTTTTAGAGCGGATGAGAGAAGCCTGTTATGGAAGGCAGACTGACCCTAACTCTTCGCTCTGGGAGCCATCAGACCCTGAAAAAACAGCTAGCCACAAAGCACTTTAAACTGGTCCAGACGGTCCAACGTACGGGTCAATTTACACGGAGGGTTTGTTTATTTGTGCCCGAACCACGTCGAACTGCCCCCTCACCCCCTCCAATCAAAAGTTTAGATCACTGAGGCTGATTGTAATTTTGACAGATTTATTTAAGAAAACGATCGAAATCAAATGGAAAATTAATCTTGAAATTATTGGCCTGCATCATTTAAAGAAAACAATGTCGGAGGTTGGTGAAACTACTAAAATTGGGCAACATTTTTTTGATCATATCCACCGAAGCAGACACTATGCTCCAATAGAACAACATAAATCATCCGGTTTTAGAAAAGAAATGCGCCTCTACGTGCACGTAGAGCCTGTTATTTGTTTTGCAAAGATCGACAGAGCCCGGCTCATCCTGTCCAATCAGAACACAGGGCTGTGTTCGTGCACACACAGAGCCCCTCCCCCCTCAGACTCGTTCCAATATCACAGGCACACACATTGCGTTGAATTGTTTGTAGCGTGATGGGGGAGAGAAGTAGCAACAAGCTTCCAACTCCTCGGTTAAAAACCGAAACGAGGAGGTCCAAAACAACCAAGGAAAAGAAAACACCGGTGGAAAAGAAGGGAAAAAAGAAAGATTGCGACGGTCCCGTGATAAAACCAGAGTCAACATCGGACCCGCGTTTCAAAGGTGGCGTGATCTAAGGGATTTCAAAGGGCACAAAGTCGAGGGGAAGGCGCTCGGTGGTCGTGGGGGAGGAGCGTGAGAGTTGTAAACATTCACAATCTGACAGAGTGCCCTCGATCCGCCGGACTTGCCGTCTGGGACTTTAAGAAATGTCCAACACATTAAAAGCTGGAAAGATAGTGTTGAACCACCATCATCCAGGAAAAATGCGGTCAAGGAAAATCTCGACTGATCTTCATAGGAGATCACTTGGTGAAATCAAATCATAAATAATCAACTGTAGAACTCACAATGCGAAGAGAACAAAAGGGATTGGGATTAAACAGCTGTGTAGTCTTAAGAAAACCACCAAAGGCTAGGGAACATACAGATTTGACTCTGCGAAAAGGTCATGTGGTCTGATGAGTCCAGATTGACCTTGTTCCAGAGTGATGGGCGCATCAGGGTAAGAAGGCGGAAGAAGTGATGCACTCATCATGTCTATTGCCCACCATACAAGCCTGTGGCGGCAGTGTTGTGTTCTGGGGTTGCTTCAGTTGGTCAGGTCTCGGTTCAGCAACGTTATGTGCCCAAACAATTATGTCAGCTGAATACCTGAATAGACAGAAGGTCGGATCAGGTTTTTGCCATCAATGGATTTTTTTCTTCCCTGATGGCATACTCCAAGGTGACAATGCCAGGATTCCTCAAATAGTGAAAGCGTGGTTCAGGGAGCATGAGACATCATGTTCACACATGGATTGGCCACCACAGAGTCTAGACCTTGACCCCATTGAGAATCTTTGGGATGTGCTGATGTGCTGGAGAAGACTTTACGCAGCCGTCCAACTCTCACAAGATCCTAGCGAAAAATGAATGCAACTCTGGACAGAAATTAATGATGTGACATTGCATAAGCTAAATATAAAGGCGGTCCAACAAAATATTAGTATTTGTTTTTCTTTGGCCAGGCAGTGTATTTGATGATTTGTGGTGTTATTGACATAAAACATCAAATCTACTGAGAAATGCCGTTAGAATAGCATTGCCTTGACATTAAAATGAATCATTAAGCAAAATGAAGCAATGACAGAGCAATGATACATTGCAATTCAATGCATCTGCAGGATTATGTCGTAACACCTTCTGACACCACATTATTCACGTTCGTAGAGCTTCAATTGAGTCGATTTGCTTCACGGATAAAACTTTGCCATGAATAAACATACCCAATGATTGACACGGAGCCATACAGTGCTAAAAGTAATGACTTGGTGGAAAATTTCACATTGCTAGGCAAAATCGATCTCCACAGCAGCTCCACAAACCTGACCTAGCCAGAATTCTGTGACTCATGCTTTGAAAGATAAGCTCTCTAGCCAAAGGAGACTGCATAAGACTGGCTGATACTGATGCAACTGGCAGGTAAACAGCCATCAAATCAATCAGATAGCAGGAGACACAGACATTACCAAAATAAATATAGGTCCATAAAAATAAACATCTTTTAATCACTAGTGAAAAGAAAACATGTAAAATGTGTTCACATACCGTCTCACATTTCATTTTCAGTATCACTCTGGATGCAATTATCAATATGAGAATCTCAATCCTGACGCTGTCCCCTTTCTTCGTTAATTGGACACCGGCCAACGCTTGCTGCCCCTGCACACAGAGGTGAGGTTGTGCCGTCATCTCATGCTGACATGATCATTTAGTCGGAGGAAGGAGCTTTGATTCTGTGTGACAAGCAGCCCGATCAAGCAGATGTCCTGATGGATTAGGAGTGGCTTGCTTAATTTGGCCATCTTGCAGGTTTACGCAGTGAAGCAAAGACGAGAAACAATGCAGGGTGTATGTGCAAACGTGCCTCATCTAGAATACTGATACTGTAGCATGGTTTCTATACAACTAACGAAAAATCAAACAGCCATCCTGTCACACTTTCCCATTTTCCCATCACCATTTTCTGAACAGTTAAAGTCATTAAATTTGTTTTACTAGTAGTGAAAAATGATACAACACAGATTATAATTATCAATATTTAAATATATTGATCTTTGTGAAAAAAAAAATCAAAAACATCCCTATGGGTTTTTTTTTGTTTGTTTTGTTGTTAAGGCAACAATTTAAAATGTGTGATTTTTTTTCCATTCATATATTATCGATTAAAACATGTCTCTAGAAAAATAACAGATGAGCTATGAACCTGAGACAGGAGAGAGAGAGGCCTGCAGAGATGAATCTGTCCTCTCTGGTGAGAGGTGAGATTCACATCAAAGTGGAAAGGAAACTGAGAAAACGAAGATATCACAAAAAGATGCACATTGAAAAGCTCAGTGAGATCCAGTGCATCCACCAACAACCATGCTGAGTGCATGCTCCGAGCAGAGGTACCACGCCGTGGAGTTGGCAACAACACAACACATTTAAATAAACCTTGGAATCCTTGTATAAAATCTAACACTACTGAAAATCATTCTCACTATTGTTGAAAACTCATGGTGGCCATCAGCTCATCTGCACCGTTGTTTATCAGTATTGATGACACTCACCCTCAAGGGAAACACAACATGACTCCCCCACTCCCAAGGATGACCAGCAGATGCAGGAAATGCATTGATTAATACATGGGGTAGAAAAGCATCAGGGTGAGCATTGCCAAAACAATAAACAATAAAGAAAAATGATCTAAATGATGAACAAAGTAGAACAAAAGAAAATACAGCATCTTACCCAGCTCCCTAACAAAAACAGGGGAAAGGGTGTGAAAAGAAAAAGTCAGGCTATGATCTCTACGACTCAAAATATGAACTTACGTCTGCCCCCCCAAAAAACACACAGCATGGTCTGGTCGGGAGTGAGAAAGACGAGGAGGCCCGCCCTTTTAAAGAAGGCACCATCGGTCTCCCGTCCAATCAGATGTCACATGCAACTCACATTTTGAGGAGCACAACCAGCAGGTTGAGCAGTGCCACCATCAGGCAGGGAGGAAGCACGGCACACAGGTACTCAAATACAAATACACATATGCCTCAGTCATAAGCATGTTAATACAGAATCATGCGGCGAGGAAGAAATATCACATTAAAAGTACTTAAAACACACGCGTCTTGCTTTGTCCATGGCTTTTTGCAAAAATCTTTCTTTTTTTAAATATTTATAGACAAACATTTGAGACCAAAAACACAACCTCTTTGATAGACATAATATACAGTACTACCAGATCATGAGTTGGGGTGAGAAGGGCTTTACTGATGGGAGGCAGACGTTGCTCAATAGAGGAGACACCATTCTTCTCTGGAGTGAGCTCGTGTGTGTGAGAAACAGGAAACTTGGAAGTCTCTTCAAAGCTGAGCAAAGAAACAACCGATGCCAAAGGCAGCAAGCAGTCAGAAATATGACAGGAAAAGTGCTGGTTAAATGCCTCACAGACTACAAGCATTTGGAGTGACCTTTTTTGCAAAAATGTTTAATAGCCTGCACATAATAATTTTTGCTTAGTTGCACCTCTAAGGTTTGAAGATGCGTGGCTGTTCCCACAACAGGATACGGCGAAAGACGAAAAAGGCAACTGCAATGTACTACGGAACAATCACCCTTTCACTTGCACAAAATCATGTCTCATAACACATTTCTACAGTTGACTGTCAAAGTGATTGTTGTTGTTTTTTATGTTCATATGAAGCACTTTGTAACACTGTCAACATTGTTGACTTTAAGTACTGTGCTTCAGCACAGAAAACATTTTTCCCCCTTCAACAATGAAAGAAAATATCAAATGCAGGAAATAACAATCGAATAACAATTGCATTAATGCATTTTTTCAGACATGAATAGCTTGTGAATCATGCATTTTACCAACACGATTTCATCTTGTCCTGTGAATGCTGGCATGATGTCCCCACTACATCCGTTGCCGTTCTGCGTTATCTACATATAAAGACCACTGCAGTCGTCATTCTGTGGCCATTTTGCAGGAACATGCACTTACATGCTAATTCCCCACTCCTGTTCACATTTTCACCACCATGGCTGATGATCTGGAGGGTTCAGCTGCAGTGAATTCCAACCCCATCTGAATGCCATGGCCCCAACGCAGCCTGGCAAAGGATGCCAGTGCGGCCCCTACTTCACCAGCTCTTAACTAATGCCCACTAAAGCTCCTTAATGAGATAAAAGAAAACAAATTACCTCCATAGTCATTCTCCTCAGATAAGATGTAACCTCATCACCGCGGCTAGGGCTGTGAGTGTACAAATCTTCGACAGCAGGGAGGTGTGAGGCCTCTTGGCCCCAGTAGCAGCAAGCTGTTAAAGTGCTTTGTGTGATGTTTAAAAAAAAAAGAGGAGCTGACAACGCATGCAAATCATCTCGAGTGTCCGGGATGTTAATGTGCTTGAAACACCAGAGACCAGTATCCTCCCAAGCTGAACTTTAACCAGTGCTCTACCTGTAATCACAGGGTTTACTCCCTAGCTGTCTCATTGGAGGGAAATTAAATGCCTCGTGGGGCCTCAACAGTCAGATTGAATGTTTGTGTTGTTACCACTGAACACACACTGTCAATCATGACAGATTGCCCAAGGTGGAAGGACAGATTAGAAGACACTTCCCGGGTTTAAATCAGCTCCTTGTCAGAAACCAGGCATCTGTGAATTAGTCTGGGGCTTTTTAATGTGTTTCTTAAGCCCCTTTATTTAAAAGTGTCTTAGGCCTTGATTAGCAAACTTTCCAGAGAGAGGATGCTTGTAATTATTAGCATATTCGATTGTTGCTAAAAATACCCCAAATAATTTTCTTGTGCATGTAACGGCCACTTGTGAGTCAAACATGCTGAAGCTAGGACAATTTCAGTGTAAGTGCTATTGGTCTCCTCTTCTTCTCATAAGCAAAAAAGACACAAACGAGTTTATAGAGTTATAGCTTCTGACATGTATTAGATTGATTAAAGTATGATGTAAGCGCACTGGCTGTAGACATTTTTCTCTCGCCCTTCTCCATCAAGCTCTAGTCAATATCACCTTGGGGAGGCAGGGGCGTGGAGGTGGGTTATATGAAGTATTTGGTTGATATATGACTGGCCTGCATCATTTGTGACTGCCTTATCACTCAATCACTCAGCAAGATGGAGATGCACAGCTAGACTGTTTTAATGACCCCCCAACCTCCACCTAAGTCAGAAGCAGATCATGTCGGGCACTTTCAGTTGGCTCTCTCTCCTACAGTCCACACAAAACCAACGCAATGTCGGGGCTGTTTTATGTGCTCAGCGATGCAGCGTCCAAAAATATTGCACATTTTAGAGTTAAATATTTCAATCTGATGCACAAACTGGAGCAAATTTATGAGACTAGATCTGTTTTGTGCTGAATATTTGTTTTAACTGAATTAATCTGTTAATTATTAACATTCTTAATCCATGAGCAGCCGAGTTCAATCCCCCAAGCAGACATTTTTGCCCCCCATGTGTAATAACTATTTATATTAGCTTTACATACTGGCTCATTATGAAATGGTGGCAGCCACATTTGACCACGTTACAGTATTTTATAAATCATCAATGACACTTATGCAAATTGTTATTTTTGGATTGACAGACAAAAAAAGGAATGAATAGTTGAATCATCATCCTGAAAAATATTGATTTATATATAAAAAGTCTGATTTTGATACACCCCAACTGAATGCTCATCCACAAAACATCTGGAGAGCCGATCGGTTCATGACCCCACATCGTCTGCAAACTAGAATGCCTACAGTGTGTGTAAAACGGACTGAGGTTTAAATGATCCAGAGTCTACACATATCGAGCCTAATTCCAACGGGTTTACCAAACAGATACACCAAGCTTTAGACCTAATGTGGTTTTGACCCTCAGCAAATGTGTGTGTGTGTGTGTGTGTGTGTGTGTGTCTAAGCAATTTTGCAGCCTCCTCAGTATTTTTCGTCCATAATTGCCTCCTGTCAAATTGTCTGAGTGAGCTGATTGCAGGAAATAGGACAGGACATGTGTGCCCCTCATTAACCCATCAGTTGGTGTAGCAGATGTGGCAGATTGAAAGATAGGGTAACAAGGGCAGATATCACCTCTGTAGCTCATGTTTCTTTTTTTTTTTTTTTTTCTTCACAGTCTGTCATTTTTGAATTTATTTAGCTGGGAGTTAAACCAAAAAGCAAATACTTTGCGGAATTGAATAAGTGTGGTAAGTGTTGCACTAGAATGCTGATGGAAATTTCCTTTTGAAATTGAAAGTTTTGTCACAGACACGTCAAACATTTTAGGACTTGCTATTTCGACAAATGGATGGATCCTGTTCAGGGACAAATACGACTAAAACGTGCCTCAGCACACTGGAAGAGAGACACCCTTGACTGGTTGCTTGCTTGGCACATGGCAAAGAACAGCTGGATAGATTGACACCTACAGTGCAGTTTATCTCGAGTGTCAAATCCATCTTCAACTTGCACGTTTTCATACAGACTGTGAAAAACCACAGAATCCAGAGGGAACCCACAAACACAGGGAGAACCCCAACTCTACACAGAAAGGTCTGAGCCAGTCGTAATGTTACAGTTTGTGTGCAAAACATCTAGTCGGTCTCCATCACATCAATTAAATTAGCTGTGAAGTTGTCAGCTGTGTGTCTGCCTGACATATCCTGACAGAGCTTCGGCCAATGTGCTACAGCCTGAAGTAACGTTAGCGAGTGTCCAGTCGAGAGAGAGAGAGAGAGAGAGGGGTGAGTATGAAGCAGTAATGTTACAGGTGGTTATGTAGCAGTGCATTGTGGGTACCGCATGTCTACTGCAAATTCTGCTGTTTGTATCAGATAAACTAAGTTGAATGCTAAAATATCAGGAACTGCATCATGTTGCATTTTCAATTTGTTAGAGTCAGAAAGTGAGGAACATCTTATTAAATAATAAAACATGTTTTCAAAGTTATTGTTGGAACTCGAATGGTATTATTAAGTACTTGTTGGTACTTGGTTGGGCTCTGTGAAATCCGTTTTCATTTTTTCCAGATTCCGTTGTATTTTTTCTAAATTCTGTGTTTTCCGTTTTCATTTTTCTAAATTCTGTGTTGTACAACTTTATAGCATTGTGTCCCATCAAATTGTGTCTAATCATGTGGTTGATGAATCAAAATACTGAAGAAACATTCTCCTAGTCTTGCTGGTCGAGTCATTCTTGTTGAGGAGTTGTATGTTGAAAAGTTAGAATAAACGTCTTCAACATGACTATCGATCTGTGTGTGCATCTGACCCCCGCCCCTTAATTACACTAAAAACAAAGTAGAGACTCTCAACGTGTTTTTCCCCTTTTCAGCTTAGGTGCGGTGACAAACACTGATTCCATTCTCATTGTCAGATTCCGAGCATCTGTCTGCGTTTTCCACATCGCGGAAATCATAGGGCCCTAGTACTTGGTAATGGCAAGTACTGTAATGTAAGGGCTCATACTTGTATTGTATCGTTGTATCCCTAGAGATCTAAACAGAGAGCCACTGCGGGGTCCGTATTCAAATGCATGATGGCGCTCCCTAAATGTATCCAAGCAGCATATGAGATTCCGCGGGAGCCCATTTCAACTACAAGGACTATATAGAGGAGAACCCAGAGGGTAGATGTCACCGAGATGGGGGATATACATAATGCACAAGGCAGGAGATGCCATCTCAAGTAGGCTCATGGTAATAAGAGGGAGAAATCCGCACACACACTATAGCAGGAGTAAGCAGTCAAACCAGTAAACGTAGAGGCGGCATGAATGATCAGAAGACTGAGAGCATAAGCTTGTTACATTACCAAGGTCGTCGTACTGACTTGTTTGAATGTGACGGCTGATCATAAGAGTCAGCCAGTACTTGTGAGCTAATGGCGTGCATGACTTCAGAGCACCGCCCAAACTTACACACTTTCAGTCAGACACGTCAGAGGATTTAGAAGCACTTATTGCACCAAATGACACGCAATCACTCTTGGCATTGGGGGCTTTGGTTCTGCATACAACCCAAATCAGCCAAACCCAACCAAGCAGCATGGGATGATTATGAAGGGGGGAAATTAAAAAGCCCAAATCACAATATTGATCCTTCTTTTAAGGCTAGCAGATAAAAAAATAAAAAAAACTGATGCAAAACGATGCTGCATGTTGCAATTCGGTGGCATGAAACTGGATCTTTTGATTTAGGAAGCAATAATACAACATGCATGTTACATTTCTGCAAAATTATACAGTTATTATTTCTCACCACTGGATAATCTGTGTGGTTCTTTCAGGAAAATAACATCATCCAATAAAAAAACGGCGTGGGTTGCATACGCAAAGGGATTAGCAAATGAGTGAGTCAGTTGCTGAAAAGTTGCCCAACTGCATTGTTCAAGAAAATGACAGTGCCTAACCATACAAAATCGAATCATTTTGTAATAGCAATTATCGCAATGAACGTTAAAGATTAAGATGAATAACAAATATAATATTGTAGTAATAACTGCCAGTTGAATCAATGATATTCTAGCCCAGCTAAAGTGGTCCAATACCGCCTCTGCCATGTTAACTTGCTGACTGCTATTCAGACTGGGACCATTGAAAAGTTATCCTCAGTCTCTCCAAACACACACCCGTTTTCTCCTGAAGCCACAGAAGCCATTTGGCCGGCACAAGCACAGCCTCCCCTCACGGCTGGTGTCCATGCTGTAGGTTTTGAACAATGCTCAGCAAGAGTCCTGAGAGGGAAAAGCTGAAATCATTTTGGACAGACGTGATCAAAGCAAAACCACTCGCACACACGTCGTACGTTACGCCCGATGTTATTGCCCACCGAATCACTACCAGGTGGCGATCAGTTGACAGCTCAGCCCATAACTTCACCCAGGACATTAAACCTAAAGCTAATGACGAAGCTCCAAAGCCAATCGATGATACTTAGCCCAAAGTGCTCTGCTGCTGCCAAATTAACCTATTTGAGAGTTGTGCAGAGTGACACAGTTGGTTTGGTGTTAATACATATCAGTGGCACATAGTGATTTTTGGCACAGGGTTTGGCAAGATATTTTTTCGGTTTATCTGTCATCCGAAACCACTTTAATCTGAAGTGCAAAGAACAGTTTTTTTTTTTGTGGCAGCCGTCAAGTGTGAACAAACAGTCCTGCTGTGCTAACGTTGCTGCCCCCACATAATCTCTCTTTTTGTACTCCAACCTTGAGTGATGTTGTGTTTGGCTGACTCAAACTCTCACACACCTGAGCTCCTGAGTTCCTAAGGCCTTACAACGCATCCATTACGATGCGATCTGATTGGAGTATAACAATCATGCAGGCTCAATACAGACACACTGTCACACTCAAGACAATTAACAAGGTGCTAACTGAATTTGTCCATTAAATGTATTAATTTCATATTTACAATGACATCATTAGTCCATCGTGTCATCATAAACAGAGCAACACCAAATGCAAAGGCAATGTATGTGAATGAGGAGTATAAACCTGCTGTGTTTTTTTTAAATTAGATTCATGGGTTAACAAAATATCAAAATACATAGAATATAAGAGGCAAGTTCCAGTTCCAAAAACCTGCAGTTCTTCAAATGGCCACTTGGGGCTGACTCCAAAAGTGAGTCAATCCTTTTACATCATTATGTTAAATTGGGCAACTTTACAGGAGAGGGGTATGTTTCTATAGACATATACCAGAGGGGTGAAGTTATTATTTGGATTATATAAAGACTTACATTTATGCATAAATAAGGAGGCACCTTGAGTGACCGGTGGGTGCCGTCTCAACAACTTTTCAGATACCTTTGGGTGACATTGTATATGGTCTATGATCAGATAGAACTGCATCCAGCATCAGTACAGAAAACCACAGAGAGACTGAGGTGATTACATTTGCACTACAGGACACTGCACTTTATGCTACTAACTAAACATAAGTGTTATTGCAATTCGGCATGAGACGCATGGATTGACAGGAGGGGGGCACAACAACCATTATAGTCAATCACCCAACTGTTCACATTCAAACGTTAATGTCAAAATGATCACAATAGGAATTACAACTAAATACATTGAAACAATGGCAATGCTGAGACTCCTATAGATACATGATGAAGTTAATTAGGCAAACAAAATGGATGTTTAATTGCACCATAAAAACAGAGAATTCTGTTTAATATGAGACAGGATTTCTGATCATAAAAATACACACGTATAACACTTTATTAAGGTTGAATACACCTAACCTATAAAAACTACAGTAATAGTTAGTCACACACACAGTCTTAGAATTTTTCCAAAGCTTTGTTACCAAATGAGTCAGACGTTTCAGGTGCATGGGCTCAAAAATAAACACACAAAAAAAACAAGGACCCTCAGACACATGAGCCAGCTCCCATCATTCACCTAAAAGGAGCCAGCTTATTTGTGAACAACCAGGAGCAATGTGTGATCTAAATATTGCGAGGTTGAGGGTTGTGTTGCGCAGGGTGTCAAAACACGTCGCAAAGGATTCCTGTTTGATTTCTTTTCTATCAGACGACAGATAAGACACGGGAACAAATTCATCAAAGCGCGTCGGACATAAATACGTGAAATGCATCCATTGTATCGTTTAACTTAATATGAGCAAGTTTATTTTGTTAAGACTTTGACCTAGTTCTTTTTTGGACCGACACAACTGACAAGCTCACATTCGTAAACAGGCAGGAAAGCAGACTGCAGATGTGTCCCTCCCTCCCCTGTCTGCTCAGATATTAAACCATGTACGGGTCAGGTTGCCCGAGAATTAACATATTTACCTCACACAATTAAAAAAAAAGCAGGCAAGTGCTAAGAATGGATATTTATGTGTGTGAGCTGAGACATGCTACAGTATTCCCTGTCACAATTCCCTCCAGACCTCTCCTGAGCAGATGGCTTTTAAAAGAGAGAGAGGAAAGTATTCCACGCAGTAATCATATGTGCAATAAATGATGCCGGTTATGTTCCTGTGGAGTGACTACAGATGGCGTGGTGATAGTCTTGTGTGAACATTTTAGTCACACCCTTCATACTGCCCCAATGGGGACTTTTAGCACAGACCATGTCACTACCTATTGCCAAGGCAACTCTCCAAAAGGCCGGTAAATCAGACTGGGAATGACTTTTATGGATATCTCATTTTATTGGTCTTTACCATGCCAGATGTTAACCAGAAAGTAGGGGTAATTATTTTTGGTTTATAATAAAAATAAAAGTCAATAATAAAAACCCCATGAATTTATCTGTGTATACAATGCGGTCGCAAAATGTGCGACGCCGGCGCTTGATAAACAATGCCTTTGTGTTCCGTCTAATTTGTCTGTTTACTTCCATCACGCCAGGATTATTCTTAGCTACTCTCACTGCAGGAGGGCTGTATTATGAGAGAAAATTGGCAAAACGTGGATCCTGTGTAGATGCACGCGGACATAATATCTGCCTGTTCGATGTACCACGTTGTGTTCTGTGATTTGGACTGATTGTTGCTCGGAGAGAAATTGAGCGAAGGGAGCTGTGGCAGACTGAAGAAAGCACCGGTGCATTTAAAAAAACATGCCAACGCACAATCACTCTCACCATGAAATACACATTTGTGCTGGATTATGGAAGACATAGATCTCGAAAAGTGGAAAGTTTTACAGATACTAATTTTGCTTGTACTTTCTGTGGAGCTAATGTGCTATTTTCTAAGCATGCTTTTCTGCAAATGTTGCCATTAATCAACATGATAAAAACTAAGATACAGCGACCAAACAACCATTTTATAAGCAACATTAGTTTAGCGTTTATTAAAACGGCATGCAGAGCCATTCTTTCACAGTGAAAGCTGTGCACTAAGTAGAGGCTAGATCGCTGCCAGATGTGTCTCCAGCAACCACTGTTGTTTCTTAACACAGGAAGATTACACAATATTCAGTCCAGCACTGCATGATGGGAAACGTGGGCAGTCGCTGGACACATGCTGCCTTGAGACATGTGACCATCCAGCAACACGTGCATCCAGTGAGTGCACTTTCAACTTAGCTGGTAGTAAGTAGCTTTAAGCACATCACATAGGTTAAATACTACATTGTGGACTACATTATTTTTCTACACATTGCAGTCAAACAATAGGTTTAAAAAAGATAGTATAGATGATGCTATCATCTTGTTAAAATTCAAAAATTAAATCATACAGCTTCCCTTAAATGGGGGGAGCTCCGACAGCTTCTAGCCACTCCCAGCAGCAGCATCCACCAAATACAGCACATGCTGCTGTGCAAGTTGCCAAATGTGGATATAAATATTATTCAGTGACAATTTATTAGGCATGAAACTCATGTTTACGCAGACATGCACTCAGCTGTGTTATCACTAATGGCCCCTAGCGGTTGGTTAAGAGTAGTGAGTGAGGAGTCAGCAGGCAGACAATGTATGTGTAAAACAAGGTAATATAAGGTATTTTGACAAAGTGTGAGTCACCAGAACGGCAGGAGGTCCTTGAGCACGCAGCCACGACCGGGCATCCAAATTATCATGCGGTTTGCTGCGGCAGAATGTGAGATCAGTAATGGACAGACACACAGAGGTGCTCACATAATAATAAATGGAGCATATCATTAGTTTAGGCAGAGCACTAAAGTCACACGCACACGCCGCCTCATTCATGCTTCACAATCGCTGGCTCATTCTTCAGCTGCTTGACAACCAGCTCACTGGAAAGGTCCCGTCACATTCATGCAGGTGTTCAGTGCCGACATGACGCGTCTCGCTCAACATTGGACATAAGTGCTTGAGTGCGTTTTGGTATTGTTCATTTAATATTTGCTGCACAGACTCTTTGAGAGCACCCCCAAACAGCATTGTATGCCCATTTCCTTAAAAAAAAAAAAAAAAGTTCCTTGACATTAACCTGTCTGACTGAAAAAGATAAAGTTCCCTTCTACTTCGAAAAGATGCAGTTGTTGTGATCTAGCCCTTTCACATTGCACCGTCAGTCTGATTTTTCCTCTTACTAATAGTGCTCTGCTCTGCTGAGTGGGTGAATGCTTGTTCTTTCAGCTGCCTCCTTTGGAAAAACTGCATGATAGCAAGGTGAACAAGAGGGCACAAAGAATTGCTGCCTGTGACTCGACAGCACGTCACATCGCCGCCATCTGGTACTAGTTGCTATGCTATGCAGATCTATAGAATGTCTCCCCACAACTGCTGCTGCCCTATACACCCAATTTACTATTAATAATGTCTGCACAACACTACATGTCTTAGGATGTGCGCATGAGCCTCATTCATTATTCCACAGTAGCAATGGAATCTACTGCATACCAGTGTTACTTAAGGGCAAGATCTTGATATATGATTATCATCCAACCCAATACGACTGCACTGTCCAACGCCAGCGATAGCAACTTTCCACGTCTTGTCCTGTCAAACTTGATTTGGAAATGGCCTCACGCAGACTAAAAGGGCAACCGTTTCCCCCAAGCTTGTGCGTCCAAGTGACTAATGGGGACAACAATTTTGGAAATTGGTCCATTATTGAGGGAGTGCGCTGCAGACGGCAGCAGCTAATCAGGCTCTAATGTAATCGCTAGGGGCAACTGTTCACCGTCAATGCGCGTCCACTCAAAGTGCTGGTTTTTGCCACCGACAGGCTCCGTCTGTTATAACAAGTGTCACAACATCATAGAGAGGACCCCACAGCTTAGATACGTGCTTTTCTGTACCTTTTCTCGACCCGGTCTGTTTGATAGTATGTGTCTAACTCAGAGAAGTCTCGTTCCGAAGTCTTGCAATGCATCCATATTTTTCAAAATCAGCCACGACATTGAAAATCTTTTAGATAACACTCAGCCTGACTTTCTGTACTACAAAACAAAAAACATTGTTGTCCCGTGGCACTCCACTCTCCAAACAAGCACTTTTAGTGGACGTATATTGATGGGTAGGAGTTGTAGTGATTGCGTTACAGCCGCGGGGGGAAACAAAAACATGGGAAAATAGGGTCATGGTGGAAAAAATACTTTTAGAAGTATAAGACTTGACCCAGAAATGACTAATGATCTTCAAACACTTTATTTCCTGCATTCTGGTGATTTTTTTATGGACCAATTTCTGGTGTTAATGTCTTTATTTATGTAAAGGGAAACATTAAATTCAGGCGCTTGGTGATATTTCAATATATTAACACAATGATGGAATATGTTAAGTGGCAGTAGGCTGCAGTGAGGTTCTCAGACATTCTGTATTGCTTAAACTATTCATTCTCCTGTAGATCAGCATTTCTCATTTAATGTCATCTTTGCTGAGTCAGCACACATGTAGGCACATTTACTCTTCCCTCCTCCTTTGTGTCTTTCCTTCGCGGGAAGTAAACTCTTTAAATGTGCATGTGCCACTTATCCAGCTCAATGACACATTCATTCAATCTAATACTTTCATAAACCGCTGGACTTTAATAGTAATATGAATTTCAGCAAGATTATCTGCACACATCCCACATGTGTCCTCTGAAAAGTTGAGAATTAAGATATATTCTGAGGAAAAAGTCTTAATATTACGTAGATAAAGTTACTAAGTCACACTCGCTGTTCCTTAGGTATGTTTGTAGTTTAATAAATCTCAAAATGTATCTTGTTTGAGTGAGAGGACTTCACATTATTTTCTAGGTTGGTGCTTAGATGACGTTATTGTTATCTACTTGAATTACACAGCTGATAATGGTAGTAAGTTAACGTGACTTTACGTTAATTCGTCAGAATGGACTGTATGACTGACAAGCGTTTACACCAGCAGTTAGTGACCATTTAACCTTTGCTTTCATTAATTGGGCTCCATTTAATTGGATGGAAGGCACCTCACATCAGCTCTATATGAAAAGTGGATGGTCGCTGCTGCTGGAAACCCTGCATTACCCTTTAGAACTTCACAGCCCTAAGGCTAAACCGTCTTCTGCCATGTGTCGGTAAAAATAGTGGTGTCCTGGTGTTCCCACATCTGAGAGGTGTGTCATTATCCTGCAATGTCTGCGATTCAGGTCCAGCAAAGGACCTTGTCCCCCTCTGTCTCCCTGCGTTTTCTCCTGCTCTATGCTGCAAAATTAAGGCAAAAATGAAAAATAAATAAAGACACTGCCAGCTTGTTATGACCTCTGCCGTGCTACAACAGAGGTCAGTGTATTGCTAATGTTATAGCAATCGTTGTTCCGAGACCAAACGCTGTTCTTGTTGTAATGTCAGATTTGGGTACTGTCCTGTTAACTTTATTAAAGTAGCGCTTTAATAATTTGATTTCAAGTGTATGGGGAAATACGTTTCCTTTATTTAATTTCAGTTGTCTACTGAGATTGATGGCACTCCTAGTTAGTGCTTTATTGTTTTACTTAATGTGAGTTGCTAGAGAAGAATGAGTTTTCAACAACAAAAAAATAGAATTACCGCCTTGTGGTTGTATGCTTCCGCCAGCGAGTCATGTTACAGTTTACTCCCATGCATGTCGAAAATGTCAGCACTTCATCATTTTATCCTTCATCAGACATGTGTGTGAAAGTAGTAATATATGAATTATTGAGTTCTGGCCAACAACCTTGGATAATCTAATTTCAATCAGTTTCACCTGAAGTCCAGGTGGCTGTTGCACTCAAATCGTCAATTGAAATATTGAATTCACAAGAATGAGAGAATGTGAATCCACTGTGACTTTGACCGTGGACCATCACATTCTTATCAGTTCATCGTTGAATTCAAATGGACATTTGTGCCAAATTTGAAAAAATTACCTCAAGGCTTTCCTGAGATATCGCCCTCATGAGAATGTACCAGAAAATCGGATGACATAATGCCTCAGGTCACGGCTGTGACCGGCACTGATCATGAATAGTAGGCAGGGTTCTACAGTTCAGTGATATAAATGCTACTTTTACAGAAGTATTTTCCACAAGTTGACTTCAAGGGTCATTGAGAGGACGTATGCTCATTTTCAGATTTATACTTTTTGGTTTTCTACTAGAACACGTTTACATGCATTCATGTTCAATAAACATATTTATCTCATACGGTCTGAATGAATATTCCTATATTATTTCTAAACCCAGTCTCTTTAAACCTCTCTCTCAAAAATGCTCAGTCGGCTCCGATTGGCTTGCGAGAAAACTATAGAGCACCTTTTCAAAAGGCAATTTTCAAGCTGTGAGTGCCGTATTCAAATGAGCCTGCATGAGACATAGGAAGGGGAGCCAAACCTGAAAGGCTTGTTGAATTATGTTTTCTGATCCAAGAACCCACAAAAAGGGACTTCTTTTTACAGTCAGTGAGTTGTTAGACACTCTATACACCCAAATGTATGTGCATAGGCACAGAAAAAGTTAGTACCTCATCATCTGTCCTCTGTAAGCGCGTGCTGGTGTGAAACTGCCTCGGTGGGGACATCAAGATGCATTGTAAGTAGCTGATAAGTGCTGCTGCAGGCCCTCGCTTCTGTTCAGGGATAGCTGTTCATGTTTGACACATATTCTCTCCTTCACTCCTCTTTCAAAATGCCTTGCTAATCATCACCAGGTGCTTTCACACTACCTGTGTGCTGTGAGATTTTTTAATGCCACTCTGCACGAGGGGCGGCGCCCACTCCATTAGGCCCATCTGGGATGAGTGGGATCGATTCTGGATCAATACTCTCTGGATAATTTGACAAGTGCTTTCAACTCTATGCGCCCCGATCTGTGCTTTGTATCTTGATTACTGATTAAGTGGCTGCCCCCCAGACCTGACCTGCAATGGAAGGATTCAACAGCAACTTGGACTACGGACTAAAGCACTTGTAAGCCTGGCAATTGCCCTATTATCCCCTCATCTATTGCTCCCTGTGAGTTCTGTGTCTCCACTGGTCAAGTTTTCCCTGAGCATCACTGACGGGGCAATTCCTTCTGCATTTCAATGAAGATCTTTCTGGTTTTTCATCGGTAACTTGGCACTGACCAGTAGGGATGTCACAAAAGGCAATACTTTGGTAGAAAGTCAATAGTAGAATAGTTATAACATGATGGCCCCCGCAAAGCAACCTCCAGTTCTGAGAAGTGAAAGCGAAAGTGCCTTAAATCTGCATTTTCTCTCTACTGGCCAGTAGGGGGCGACTCCTCTGATTGCATCCCCGAAATATGGTTGCTTCATTCACTGGCTGAAAAAATCCAAGATGGTGACGGATGGTAAAATCTGAAAGGAAGCAGTAAACCGACTATCACGAGGGGACACTAGCTCAAAGTTTTGTTTTTAACTGTGATATTGAATTAGGTATCAAGAATTGTAGAATTCCAATACCAGATTTGCACTTGTATTAGTATCAAATTCTCAATTTCTGGTATCATGACATCCCTATATTATATATATATATTGGGGACAATTCCTTCTGCCTTATTCCTGACTTTTGAGTCATAAAACATGTTCCCCGTGGACTGTAGATAATCTGGCATGCAGTGAGTGAAAACTTTGATCAAAATGAGCCAAAGGAGGAGGGAAAACTGAAATTATGACAATAAGCCTTACCCATATATTATCCAATAGAATATCCCTTTAGTTGAGATTGTGCATGGAGTCCAGGACTAGGTTTACATTACGGGATGATTAAATGGACAAGTTATTTTTGTCAAATGTATCTGTTGCAGACACATTGGGATGCAATCCAAGCGAACTTTGGAACAGGAGAACGTTCTTAGAGAATAAAACAAGGAGCACAATGTGGCCAAAATATATTGGCTGAGGCACTATTTAATAAATTATATGATATGGTCTCAGAATATTCCAGTTTATATAAAGTATTATGTGATCATTTTTTCTCTGTGGGGTATACAGCAGTTTGTCTCACTTAGGTGTTTCACAAACTTAAGACCAAAGTTAAATGCATTATCTTTTAATTATCTTAGTCCTGATTCGAATATTGATTATCACCTCATCATGGCAGTGTGACCTTTACGCTACATATTCTCATAGCAAGAGGCGAGACGTGTCACAGTGCCTAATGTCGCAGCTCATACAGCAAATAAATACTGCTTTTTGTAAGCTATACCAACTAGGGTCGTCACGATACTAGAATTTGAAAGTCGCTACCGAAAACCAAGCCGTTAGCCGCTAGCGTAATGATAACCTAATGGACATTAGCTTTACTGACTCTCTAAACTCCCCATAAAGACTATGGTGTTGGGCTTTAAGACGTTTCACCACATTTGTTGTGCTACTTGACTTTGTCGCCACTACTTTAGTGAGAACTAAAACTACCAGAAAGGGAAGATAGGGATTTATTTTTGACTTCCAAAAATCAATCTGCATATAATCCAGATATGCGAAAAAATTAACTTGAGCAAGCCAAAGATTATTGGAGTCGATAACTTGATTTACATGTATATAGCACCTTTTATAAACAAGTTTACAATGTGCTTTTGACCGCAGAATCTACACACATATGGGTTACAGAATGCATCCACGTATCCTAATACTTTATAAAGACACCTGTTCAATAAGCATAAACATGGTGTAAACATGTATAAAAGCAGTATTTATTTTCTGAACTGTAACTCGACCAATAGAAAATTGTTACAAATAATGTATGTAGCTTTTATCTTTGGTTGAGTAGGTGATTATATTCAGAAACACTTTGTTATATTACTTGAAATCCTCGTAACATACCGATAGCAATGAATACATTAAATCCTCTGACAAAATGTCATCTGTGGCCGTGGCAGTCTGATCAAAAAACGGTCTGCCTGTCGATGCTTACTTCTCGATTGCGCACTCTGCCCATCTCGAGCACTTGTTTGGCGTTTGGTGGAGGAAGGTATTATTGATTATTGATATTTTTTTATCAACAATGTATTAAAAATGAAGGAAAAAGAAATGATGAGTAGCGATAATATCCCAGTGATATCCATCCCTACGACCGCACCACACAGAATAACCCTGCATGGCAAAAATATCACCTGCCTCTGGCTATCTGGCCTGCCCACTGGCCAAGTTTCTCCTAATCTATTCTCTCATTCTTTGCATGTCCTGACAACAGGGAGTTCTGGCTGTTCCAAGGTCAGGGCTGAAAACTTGCTGCTGTTTCTCAACAGCCTCCCTTAATGCCTCGGAGAAGCTAAATCATTGCACATTTTTCAAAGAGGTGTCTTCTATCTCGTCTCTTTATTTCCTTACTGCTGCAGACCACACTTTTTAAAAAGAACTATAAATAAAATCTACTTCCAGACTCTCCAGATGGCTCTAAATCTTTTTCTTCTTTTGTTTGACCACTCAGCTTTTCCGCTGTGACGGTCTGCAGCTCAAATTATAGGAACTTGATGGGTGTTTCATCAAATCCAATACGTGTTTCTATGTGATTGCCTTGGTGGAAATTCATCCTCCTTGTTTCAATGACTGAATTTTATGCATAATAGTGTCTTTTGTTAAAAAAAAAAGAAAAAGGATGATATATGTCCCCAACTCCTCTGTATCTACAAGTTTAGATTGCATTGAAAGCACACTGTATATTTTTATTTTCTCATTAAGCAGCACTCCTATCAAATCTCGATTTGAATTCCCTCATGCTTTAACATTTAGACATTGGATTAATGACTTCAGCCACTTTTGTGTTTGTTGCAGCAGGTTCAGTTGTTGAAGCATGATCAGTCTACTATTTCTATGCAGCCATTTATCGTTTTAATGCGGCTCTATCAATAATCATCCGAGAGTATCCGCAAATGAGACTGCGCCTATCGATCCACAAGCTGCTAAAACTGTATAGCACTTGCAACACAACGCTCATTATAGAGAGGCCGTCTCTTAAACGTTTACCTCTTACTTCAACTTATAGTCTTCACATCCTATTTGGTCCATGGAATGTTAAAACCCTCCTGTTCTTCAACCTTAAAACAGGAAGATCAATCTTGTTTCTCATCAGATTTTGCTATTATTAAACACATTTCTTCATATCAAGCTCATATTCACCTACTGCTCTCTCTACCCGTCTTCTCAGTCATACTCCGGTTTTTCCTCTCCACTTGCTGCCCATTTTTCTCTCCTTCATTTAATCTCATTTCAGTCTCTCTCTGTAATTCTATGCCTCCGTATGCCCTATCTGATGTGCTTACTCTCTCAGTTCAATTTCTTCATTTAAACCCATTTCATTCTCTCTTTGTAATTCACTTCCTATCTCTTCTGCACCTTCATGTAGCTGATCACAATCCCCCTCCTCCTCCTCTGTGTAATCGGGCTATCAGCTGTGGAGTGTGACTGTGTCATTTAGTGAAATGCTCAGCCGTCTGATTAAATAATCAAACAGCTCTCTGTTTAATGCCTCCCATCTGTATTTATATTCTAAGTGTATTCATATATTCAAGCGAACAAAGGGAGGAGAGGGAATAGCAAAGTTCGGGTTGGGGTTGGGGGTGTGGATATAGGCGGGACTCATGAAAGTGTAGCTTTATCTAACCTCTCTAAGGAGGATTCTGACACCCTGCCACTGTTTGATCATCAGCTGATAAACCAACATATTCTCACTCCTAACTCTTCAAATACCGACACTTGGTCAGTGGCCCGACACTCCAGTAGGGAAGCACTGATCTACCAGTCTATCACAGGGCTGACACGTGAGGTGTTTTTACAGAGACATTCTGCCAGAATGACGCAGAGAAGATACCTCTCAACATGCCATGATCGTACCATTCGTAATTAACGCCTTAACATTGGCTGTGTTCGAAATCATTCACTCATTCACTCACTCCCTATCCCCTACATCGTGTATATGATATAGTGCACTACATCATGTACACGATGTAGGGTACGACGGGAGGAGAATTCGGACACTACACGGGTCATTTTCTGAACGTGGTTACGTCAGCAGATGCGCCAGATACTCATGTGACGTGAGTGGGCGCGCCGAGCATCATGTAAACATACCTGACGGTATAAAGATGTGATTCTTCATGGCGTTTGTGTTTCTTGGTCAATAAACTGTTGAAATATCAATGGTGTGTGAGTTTGGTTTTGTCAGCTACTGTTTTGTGTCCTCGTCATGAGCTGTAAATGCTCAGGGTTGCGCACAAGCTGTAAGATACGTAGCGCGTGCGAACTAACGCTAGTGGTCAGTAGCTATTTAGCTCGTAGCTAAGTAGCTAGTGGTCAGTAGCTATTTAGCTCGTAGCTATCGGCTACTTGTGTATCGGCTACTTTCTTAAAAAAGTTGTTTATTCTATGAAAAAATGGTACCCGTTGTTGTTTTGATGCTGCTCGCCCAACTCCTGGTTCTCAGGCACCGACGGAGGCGAAGGGAACGGCGTCTTAAGGCTTGATTATGCTTCCGCGTAGTGATAACGCAACGGCAACGCAACGGCCACGCAGTTGCTTGGAGACCGTGATGGTTCTGCGTTGGGTTTACGTGTCGAAATGCAATTCAATGCCACACCGGTAAAGGGCGCTATGGTTTTTGTAAAGACTGACCGACCGACCGAGACTCTTGGCGTATATCGTCGTAGCCTCGTTATAGCCTATTTGTTTACTTTCCGGCTTTAAACATCCACAATTTTTCAGAACTTGGTGTTTTATTTCTTTGTGCAAAAGCGAGAAGGTGCAAACAATAAAACGAGGTGAAAACAATAAAAGTAGCCTTTTAAAAGTTTAAATGGCGGTGTTTATGAGTGGAAACCGGATAGCGGTCTCCAGCGGATGTAGTTAGCGGACCAATCACAGCCGATGCCGCTGCGTTGGTGTTGCGTTGCTGTTGCGTCGCCTCGACGCGCGTCGAGGATTTTTGGGAGGCACACGTCAGGCCCTTGCGTTGACGTAAGGGGGGTCCGCAAGGACGTAAGGGGTCCGCAAGCCCCGTTGGTGAGTTATTACATAACTCACCAAGGTTATAATTTTTTGATAAATCAGTTCAAGTAATTGCAGCAACAACAACATAAAATAATGAAATAGGTAATCATCTGGTTAATTAACTGGAAATACCTGTGGCAGTCCTTATTTCTATACCCTTAAACACTAAAAATGATAAATTTAATGTTTCAATCAGGAATGACAAATATGAACTCTACAAAAATGTATTTATTAAAGAATATGCCAAAGGGTTAGAATCAGGAAAAACGGGAATCAGGTGAACAGTCTTCCCCGCCCAAGGGAATCCTTGAAGGAGCTGGAGATGTCAGTAACTGTAAAACAAAATACAAAAAACCACTGTGAGAATAACAATAATAATAATAACTTATTTATATAGCGCCTTTCAAAATACCCAAGGCGCTTTACATGAGCATATAGCACAGATTGTAATCAGAGGTAATCACAGGTAATCAGAGTTTAAGACTATAATAAGTTCACAAAATTGTAAAATTCAGTAAGGAACAAAATGATGCTATCACTCAAATTTGTTTGCTTACTCCCATCCATGCAGAGCCGCATTTCGTCGGCCTGAGAACAGCTCGTTGTGCTTCATTCGCATTTTAATTAGTGTTTCCACATCCTCATCAGTCCCTTGAAACAAGAAACAGAAAAGCATATATTTTTCTAACACACCGCCAATTGGGAAAAGAGAACAAACGTTATGATCAGATGTGAGCGGCTGTCTGCTACTAGCGTTAGCTTTAGCGTTAGCTTAGTGTTAACGTTAGCTAGCAGATACAAACAACAAACAGGATGCTTCTCCACCAAGAAATCGGCTCGTTTTAAAACTACTGGCATAAAAACTACGCCACTAAAGTATTACACGCATGAAATGTGTACATTCTAACGTTACTTACATTTGTAGACAAAAGCGGCGTTTGGTGCGGCGTTTGGTGCGGCGGGCATTGCCTTCTTCTCCTCTGACAAACCACGGCAGCATTGCATTGTGGGATACGGGAGCACAATGTAGTGTACATCGCTTGTTCACTCAATTTTGCGGTGCATTGTGGGTATTTTGTCGTCCACTACATAGTGGATGAAATCAGCCACGGAGAATTCGAACAACACTACAAAATGGCGAACACACTATATAGTGCACTACATCCGTGATAGGGGGCGATTTCGAACACAGTGATTGTCTCCTTTCACACAAGCATCCCGGCTTTGTGGAACAAGAGAGGGCGTGACGTGCAACACATCGGCGTCTGTGGTAGTGGGATATGTAAAATAAGTGTTGGAAAAACAACAATGGAAGCTGCACCGAGAGTTGAGTTTCTTTGGCTCGTCGTGCACATTTACGACTCTTCAAGAGCAAGCTAAGTTGCTGTGCATCATACACAGCATGTTGATGCATACAATGGCAGCCTCGCGCAAGCAACGACTGGTTTTCTATCTTCTACGGATCAATGCTGAGCTTTTTAAATCCTACTTCTTCTAAGCGTTACTGACTGAGAAATTATATGATTCTGACACCCCATTCCATTTCCACTGTTGCATCTCTACGCTTCAGACTATGACTAGTTATCTTTTTAGTTTCAGGTTCAGAGGGACGGTGTGACTCACCTCACTATGACTCAGAGGTAGAGCGAGTCATCGAATCGGAAGATCAGCGGTTCCAATCCCGGCTCCTCCTGTCTGCATGCCGAAGTGTCCTTGCGCAAGATACTGAACCCCAAATTGCCCTGAAGGCTGTACCATCAGTGTATGAATGTGTGTGAATGGGAAATTAGCCTTGAGGAAAGACTAAAAAAGCTCTATAGAAATGCTGTTTTACTTTCAAAATATACTTAGAGGGGAAAAAACGTGTAAACATATTTTTAGTATAATGTATTGGTTTCACATGGTACATGAACACCTAACTCGTAGGACTGTGACATTTAAACCATGGACAAAAAGTAAAATATGGCATATATCATATGGTAATGCATTTGCTGTCACTCCATTCAGTTGGCTGGTCACTAATCCAAGCAATCGTTGTTCTCTCTTTTAACAGAAAAAAAGGACACAACACAAGCCATGTGTAACGGATCATCATAACACCAGACTGTCTGAGAAGCGATGTGTGGAAGCATTTGGGATTTGACACCACAGATGGTGTGGGGATTGTGGCGAAAGGTAAGGCTTTTAGCTGCCTTTTAGAAATGCACCCGCCTCACCGGAACATTCCCACAATATCAAATCCCAAGTCATCTTACCACTCAAGTGAGGCAGCGGAGGCAAGAGGAGAACCACATCAATTCTACAATATAGTTTAAAATTTAACTCTGGAGTTGGGTTTGGATTAAACTTAGTTATTTTCGGTTCAAACTTAAGACACTTGATATTTGATCCAATACAGCCCTGTAGAAAAATCCAAAAACATACAGTTTCCCAAGGCAATGATATGAAATTAAATTTTCCACTTTAATAAAAAAAATATATATCAAAAATGTAAATTATCAGCATGGGAAAAATATTTCTGAGTGTCTAATAACATACCTTGCAATCACCAGCATTTTAATTGAATGATTAAATTGAAGTGACATTTGAATACGGCAAGGATTGATATGGTCCCCTGGGAAATCATTAACTCCTACACCATCCAGAGCATCCCCAGGGAGGAGGGGACGACCCTAACATGGTGATAACACCAGCAAACATTAACTGGTCCCCAGCATGTAATGTGTTGCCTTAAATCAAGATCATTTAAGTATGGTGACCTGGATCCTGGACATGCACAGCTATCCCAGAACGTGAAGAAAATGAGAACGAGCCACATGCTGTGATTTAGACGTTGGGCCCAAAGTATTTTGCGGCATGAATAATTTATTCACATTTTCAGAGAGGAGGCTTTTAGATCATTTTATTTCGGAAAGGAACATATTTCCACGTGTGTGCAGAAGAGATTATTTTTAGTTCCAATAAAACCTAATGTTACTGTGCTCAGGCCAAAGCAAATCCTCCCATTCAGAAGTACATCTTGCAACTCATCAAAACAGTCCTCATTCTTATACATTTATTAGCATGCAGGCAGGGGAAACAAAAACTCAGTGGTCTGCAGTAAAAATGTGTTCTGGTATCGGAAGAAGTGGAGAAATAGAATGTAATAACCAATTAAATCTCCTTCTCATTTACTCTCTTAATATTTGAGGCACCTTTAACCACAGGAGATTACAACTTCTAAGGCTAATGCCTGAGGTTGCACCTTTTTTCATCTTTTTCCAGAGAGCCAGGTGTGGTGCTTGAAGTGTCTTTGATGTGCTCTAGTTAGGGTACAGACAGTGAAACTCAAGGTCATACAAAGGAATTGGTGATTACGACCCCAGCAGGTTGATAAAACCTTTTTTTTGTACTGAAGCTTTTTCGATGCATGGGTTTATTGTGCTGCTCTAGAGTTCCTCGGACTCATGAAAGCACAGGAGTGATGTCTTCTTAGCCACTGGCCAGTCATCTCTTCAACATTTGCTTTTTTTATGACAGCGCTCAGTGATGCCAAGGATGCTATGATGCTTGATAAACGGGAGAAATCAAAACAGCATGGCAAGCACACATCAAATTCACACAGCAAAACACTGCTGTCAGTTTCATTGTAAATTCACATTCTGATATTTTGAGGAAGCCACACACCACACAAGGCACATCTATAAATACTGCGGGAAAAATACAGATTAGTTGAGTGCTGTTTACTTGATATTTGCTGAATTCGTTTGATGGACCTTTCAGTCCGCGCCAATAATATTTGTTTGTCTCTCACGACCGGCATCAAAGCAACAACCCGTATCACCATGTCATACACACGCTGCCATTATCTATACACATGAGTGACAGCTTGACATTGTGTTTCCTTGACAACGGGTAGAGCATTAACTGTTTGATAGAATCACAACTCTTACCCAAGATGCTATGTTTCACCATGTGCAGCGTTCTGACCAGCAGCTATTGTGAAAAGAAAGAAAGTGCATTAAGTGTTCTTGTATGGAGTACATGTATGAGAAGTATAATTTCAGTTGACACAGTTCTTAGACTATATCCTTTAATCCACAGTTAATGTATAACGGCGTTCTTCTCCAAATCGTTAATAAGATGTCAGAACTGTTGTGGGAGCTTGTGTGGAGGGCTGCATTTCTTTGACTGTGACTTTTGTGAATTAAACAACAGGAACGTGTGTTACTACTGTAGATGTACTGCATGAGATCAGTGTGTTCTTGTTATAATCTGACTTAACTGCCATTATCCCGTTTACGCATCCAACAGACACGCTGCAACATTAGTATTCATATGGACGCACGCACGCACGCACGCACACAACTTCCAAACCAAAGAAATGAACTCTCACTTTTTGTTGTTCGAATAAAACAAAACAAAAAAGTATAATTCTGATGTATTTTCTGAACACCATTATTATAAACATAGACTACATACATATCTACCACACCCCCCTCAATGTTAGTAGATGGGACGTGGACCAAACCAAAGAAAAAAAAAGGTAGGTAGTTATTAATCACACTGATGTATGTTCATTTTTCGGAGAAGTTTGCTTTAATTGAATTATTTGACGCTATGAAAAGGAGGTAAGACATAATGACCGATGCTGGTCTGAGTGAAGTAGAGTCGGAGGCTTGAATTGTACATAGAGTACACTCCCAAGACGAGAGTTACACAACTGTTTCGTCAGTTGATCTGCAAAAAGGTGGAGGCATTTTTGTGGACACAGTTTTTCTTCTCGGAGGCTGAAATTTGTCAGTGAAGTGTTTGTGAGTGAACGCATGAAAGCATCGCAGCTATGGTGAATTTGCCCTGTTCATACTCAGTGTGACATGATGTCACATAAAACATGCAGGATACATGTTTTGTTTGGTAGTGCAAGCTACGAAATGTTCCTTGATGAGGCTGTACCATTGTACAACGAAAGCACAAACATAATCTCAAAAAGATGTTGCACTGCATGATGATAGAAGTCATATTCTGTATCTGCTCATCCCAACACTTCACCACCACTAGGATTCATATACTGAGTGCAATATTCACACATGCTTCTTTGGTAGCATCATTAAAAATAAATAGATTTTCCTTGATGTCTGGTATATCATTTTTTCACAGTCCATATCATGTCAAATCAAAGTTTCACACAGAAATGGCAAATATCTGCTGCATCTGTCTGTCTGCCTGTCATTTTATCTATCGGACCATTTGTTCTTCTGTCTGGCACCTCTGTGTGTGTCTGCACTGCGAGTCTGTCTGCCTGTGTCCGTCTATCTGTATGACAGTCTGTCAGCTGGTCAGCACCTTAATGGCGGCCCCTGTCAAATCAGTCTTGGCTTAAGTTATTTGGTCCTGTCAACTGCTTGTTGTCATCAGCAACTGCCTTCTGGGAATGCTGACCATTTTCTTGACCCATCTTTGAATAGCTCACCTTGTTGCACTTTCTCCAGAGGACGGCCCCGACATCTGATGGTGATGTTCCTCAAAACTGTGTTACTGTAGTGTCTGGAATTATTAAGAAAAAAAAAGAAAAAAAAAGTGGAATATATATACTAGCAATGCCTCATAGGGAATGGATCCTCGTTACAGTCCTCAGCACAACACAATTAACCATTTTCAAAATTCCTGCTTTTATCCAACAACATAGTCTGCTTCAATCAATATTTATTGATATTTAGACAAATACAAAAGTGCCACTTTCGCTGTGTTCAAAAAACACAAAGTGAGGCACTTGTATTGACACTACTAGCAGCTATCTAACAGCCACATAAATTCTATTTATAAAACAACCATGACACATATATCCTCCCCTTCTTTAGGTTGATGTACATCATAGAGTATGACAAAGAACATTTGAGGATTCTTGCTTATGTACAATTTTTGGTTCAAACTTACTCAAAATAAGGTGGCTTCAGCCCTCTACTTGCACTGTGCCACATCCACACTAATATTCAAATATTTAAATCAAAATAAGACTTAAAATGTGCCGTGTTGCGGAAAAAATGTAAAACTCAACTCTTTATTGTAGAATTACCATCGATCGGCCACCTTCCACCAACCCTTTGTCAGGCCTCTATTTCGGTTTTACTGAAAAAGAATAAGGATCCCCTCAATTTCGGGTCATTTCGCCCTATTTCGCTCCTGAATGTGGATTATAAATTGTTGGCTAAGGCCTTGGCTCACCGTCTAGAGATCACTCTCCCTTCGATTATTTCACCTGACCAAACTGGTTTTATTAAAAAACGTCTCTCTTTTTTTAATATTCGTAGACTTTTAAACATCATACATTCCGCAGACGGTCAACACTTGCCCGAGGCAGTTATCTCTTTAGACGCTGAAAAGGCGTTCGATAGAGTGGAATGGGGTTACCTATTTTGGTGTCTAGACAAATTTGGTTTTGGTCCAAAATTCATTTCTTGGGTAAAATTGCTATATAACTCTCCAACTTCATCAGTGTGCACTAATAACACCAATTCCCAATCTTTTCCATTACAACGCGGGACAAGGCAAGGATGCCCAATTTCCCCACTTTTATTTGCTATAGCTATTGAGCCCCTTGCAATGGCAATACGCTCCTCTCCTGAGATTCGTGGTATTGTAAGAGGGGGTAAGGAACATAAAACGTCATTATATGCTGATGATCTGTTATTATATATAACTGATCCACAGAACACCTTGCCCTATATTATGAAGTTATTAGGCCAATTCAGCAGTATTTCTGGGCATAAGATTAATGTTTCAAAAAGTGAGCTTTTTCCTGTCAACTCTGCCGCTAAGTCCATATCCTTTAATTCCTGTCCTTTTAAGGTGACATCTGACAACTTCACCTACCTGGGGGTGGTTGTTACGCGTGGCTTTTCTGACCTTTTTTAAGCTTAATTTTGTTCCCCTTCTTGAGAGCTCTAAAATTGTCTTCAATAAATGGTCCATGCTTCCTCTCTCTTTAGCAGGAAGAATTAATCTAATTAAATTGATTACGTTGCCCAAATTCCTCTACCTTTTCCAAACTATACCAATCTTTATCAACAAGTCTTTCTTTTCGCACCTTAATAAGATTATATCTGACTTTATTTGGAATAAGAAGCCACCCCGTATCCGTAGGGAATTTTTGCAGAGGCCAAAATCAATGGGTGGTATGGCTTTACCACATTTCCAATTATACTACTGGGCAAGCAACCTTAGAGCTATGGCATATTGGCTTAAAAACTACATCGACAATGAGACTCCTACCTGGGTTCAGATAGAGACAACTGCCTGCTTGCCATCGTCACTCCCTGCTTTACTGTATTCTGCAATGCCTTTCACTCCAAGCTATGTTTCAAGTGCCCCCTTAGTTCATCAGTCTTTACGCATATGGGCTCAAGTGCGACGACACTTTGGTTGGCAGGCTGGCTCGCTCTGGGCCCCAATTGCGTCTAATCATCGATTTGCCCCTTCATTTCATAATGACTATTTCTCGGCCTGGCAAAAGAAGGGTATTATCTCATTTAAAGATATGTACATAACAGGTGTTTTCGCTTCATTCGAACAGCTCAAAACTAAATTTAATCTACGGAATGTTAATTTCTTTAGTTATTTACAGGTTAGGGACTGGGCACGTAACAATACAGGAATGTTCCCAACAATCCCCGAACCTCAACCTATGGATAGTCTCTTCCCAGCAGACCCAGAGCTCAGGGGCACAATATCTGTTACATATACAAAACTTTCTTCTGTGCAATCAGAGTCTCTGGATGCATTGAGAGAGGCGTGGCAGGCTGATCTGAATGTACAATTTACAGATGTTGAGTGGTCGAATGTTTTTTTAAGAATACATTCTTCATCTATATGTGCCAGACATGGCTTGATCCAGTTTAAAGTGGCACACAGACTCCATCTCTCTAAAGCCAGAATCTCAAAAATGTATCCATCAAGTGATAGTTCATGCAACAGATGTAAAAATTCCCCTGCAACACTAGCTCATATGTTCTGGCTTTGCCCGAAACTTGTTAGTTACTGGTCCTCTATTTTTGACGCTCTATCCAAGATACTTAAGAGACCAATAGCTCCAAACCCTCTTACGGCCGTTTTTGGTATTCAATGTGAGGGTGATAATCTTTTTAGAGCACAATCAAACTGTATTGCCTTTGTCACTCTTATAGCCAGAAGATTAATTCTACTTAATTGGAAGCAGGCTACTCCACCCTCCTTTAAACACTGGATTAGGGACACACTACAATTTCTGAAGCTTGAAAAGTTAAGATTTGCTTTAAAGGGTTCAAAGGACAATTTTAGCAATGTTTGGCAGCCATTCATTACATACCTGCTTGACCAGCTGTACGGATGTACAACATTATATTTTATTTTCATTTTTTTTTCACTTTTATTTTGCTATGGATCCCAATAACTCCAATCTGTGCACACTTTTTTTTTTTTTTTTTTTTGTCATGGTTGTTGTTGTCATTGTTTGTTTTATTGTTATTATAATAATTATTGATTATTGATTTATGTTTGGGGCTGCACGGTGGTGTAGTGGGTAGCACTGGCGCCTCACAGCAAGAGGGTCCTGGGTTCGATTCCCGGGTCGGGGTCAAATTCGGGGTCCTTCTGTGTGGAGTTTGCATGTTCTCCCCGAGTAAGCGTGGGTTCTCTCCGGGTTCTCCGGCTTCCTCCCACAGTCCAAAGACATGCAGGATGGGGATAGGTTAATTGGTGACTCTAAATTGCCCGTAGGTGTGAATGTGAGTGTGAATGGTTGTTTGTCTCTACATGTCGGCCCTGTGATAGACTGGCGTCCTGTCCAGGGTGTACCCTGCCTTCGCCCAATGACAGCTGGGATTGGCTCCAGCCCCCCCGCGACCCTGAATACAGGATGAGCGGTAGACAATGGATGGATGGATGGATTTATGTTTGTCTTTTTGTTTTTGGGGATAAAAAAAAAAAATTGTTACATTTGTAAAATGATGTTTTGCTATATTGTGAAAAATCAATAAACAAAGTGGTAAAAAAAAAAGAATTACCATCGATGGAGTGAATCGTCAGGCTCAATTGCTCTGCTTGACAATAGGTCAGTGGTAGTGGAAAGTACTCGCCAGCTGTGACAGCCCTCTCTATTTCTCCTCGATATATTGCATACAGCGCAGGTAAAGCCAATTTAGAGAAATAATTAATTGAGTTTGCCATATTATGCATATGTATTATGCTGAATGCAGTACAGATTGATCAACAACCCTAAAAAAAGGTAAACACATGGTTGCTACCTGCATAGGGTTGGGCATCTAAATCGCTTCTAAATGAGAAACCTTTAAAAATGTCACCTTAGTGGTGGGTACCATCCTGTCACCTTTAGATAAGTAAACATAACAGAGCTAAGGCAGCTAGCTAGCTACCCACCACCCTGACCTAAAGTCACAGTAACGTGGTATGTTGTGTTTGTGTTAGCAGAGATATGATGAAATCTATTAACCCCGAGTACAGCCCCCGACTATTTGGCAAATCAGTTAATCCATCTTGCTGCAAAATAGAAAAATCCAATATAATTGTTGAACTTAGTAAAGTCCACTCTGTTGTCCTCACTTGGTACAGCTGGACGATCATTACTACCTTACTGTCAAAGCACACTATATAGTGGAGGGCAAAAATTAGCCAAAAGGACCTACAGTGGTCTACCCAGGACCTGTTGTGGCCATGACTGTTGATAATGTAGCCAACATGTACGTAGCCATCGAATGTGGATGAAGGTTGTTCTGCTGGAGAAGCAGGATCTCCTCAGTAAGAATCACTGAGTCGTCTTCATTTGACCTTTGTGCATCTTATCTAATTAAAATAATTTTAAAAACATTTTCACATATTAACATTTGGAAAACAATGCAACTCATGTCTTAATGTATCTATACTATATACATGTTGCATGTCGCATTGCTATAATCTCATACCTCTATGTTTTTGTGATTTTCTTGTTTGTGTCAGAGCTGCCTCAACACTCACTCACTCTTGACATGAGAACTCGATGGAATTCTCTCGACCGAATGCTGGAGAGATTCCTAGAGCAATACTCTGCAATTCAAGTAGCCAGCTTTGACCAGCGGCTGAGAAAGAATATGGAGAGGGACCGGTAGAGATAGATAAGAGAGAGAGAGAGGGAGACATACTTTCTTGATCTTGAGGAAAACTTTAGTGCCCAGCTAATACAACACATACAAAACACCAATACACACAAGAATATAGGGATTAGAAATCAAGAATATAAGAACAAAACAACACAGCAGCAGTGAAGAGTATTCAAGATGGCGCCGTTGTGTGTGGCTGGCCGTCTACCTCTGCTACCTTTTTTATGTATTGTCCTGTTTTTATCGTTTTTATCACACAAAGTGTCATCACTACTGGTGTATGATCGCCTGAGTCTCTTAAAAATCCGCGATTATGTGGACAAACCACCGATCCAGGACCTTAACGACCAGACTAAGCCACCGCCACCTGTTATGGCGTCTGTACCCTCTTACCTATGGCGTCTACCTGTTCAGTTACCACGCAACAGCCGTCGAAGAAGACGAGGAAAGAGAGGTGGAGTAATATGCCGATTGAAAGCTCACCTAGCCTCGTCCTCCACGTACAACGATCGCCACCCGCTGTTTGGTCTCCCTAGGGACTGCGCCGGTTACAGCATCCGAGGCTCCGCGGATCACTCCTACCGATGGCTGCTCCCGGCCGTACCGGAGGCCGGGTGCCCACTTCCCTGCCGCCGACCCGTGAGAATCCGCAGATGGGGCTGCACGCTGGAGAATCTCCGTCCGGTTAACCCGGCCTCCCAACAGACGGATCGGCGTTTGGTTCGCATGGCTCTCATCAATGCCAGATCCGTTGTGAATAAGACGTTCATCTTGAATGACTTTTTCACTTCGCACTCCTTGGATTTCCTCCTGTTGACTGAAACCTGGTTGAAACCAGGTGAAATCAGCGCTTACTCAGAGCTCCTCCCACCCAGCTGTTCTTTCTTCAGCTCCCCGCGATTGTCGGGGCGAGGCGGGGGACTTGCTGCTGTGTTCAATGACAGTTTTAAATGTCGGCTTCTTCCCACAGGTGCATACTCCTCTTTTGAGCTGCAATTGTTTGTGGTGGAGTTTGCAAGTCCTGTCTTGTGTGCAGTTGTCTACCGCCCTCCGAAATATAATAAGGGCTTTATTCAGGAGTTCTCTGAGTTTCTGGCCGACATTCTCCCAAAATATGACAAGCTCCTGATCTGTGGGGATTTTAACGTTCACGTTTGCTGTCCGTCTGACCAATTAGCCACTGACTTCAAAAGCCTGTTGGCAACTTTTAATTTAATTCAATCGGTGGATAAACCAACACACCATCTTGGCCACACATTGGACCTCGTTATTTCATTTGGGCTCTCAATTTCCCTCAAAGAGATTTCTGAGACTGCAATCTCAGATCATCTCCCGGTTGTTTTTGAAGTGATATCGCCCCAACCAATCAGTAAACGTCTTGCTCCATCCCGTCAGCGGCGTATCATCACTCCCTCTACGGCTGATGAATTTGCTGCTGCGTTCAATGACTCACAGTTCTTTGCCTTGAACAGCTTGGCTTCTCCTCTCTGTCCTGATAATTTTCTCTCCTCCTTCCACTCCACCTGTGCTGGAATCCTGGACACTATTGCCCCTTTTAGGCAAAAATCTGCCAAACCAAGAACGGACCCCTGGTTGAACGACGCCACCCGTGTCATCAGGCATCGTTGCAGGCAGGCGGAACGCAGATTGAAGAAGGACAAACTGCATGTGTCTCTGGAAATATTAGGGGACTGCCTCACTGACTATCAGAGTGCTGTACGTGAAGCAAAATCTCAGTACCTCTCCAATATTATTTCTACCAGCAGTCACTGTCCCAAGGTGCTATTTGATACAATTAATTCTGTTGTTAACCCATGCACCTCTGCTGTGACTGACATTTCACTCGCCACTTGTGAAAAATTTCTTCATCATTTTGTTGACAAAGTGGATTCTGTCAGAAAAAACACCAGTAAGAGTGTCATAATGAATATCAATAGGGATATGCTCGTTGTCCCAGCTCATTCTGCTGTGTTGGACCAGTTTGAGTTGGTTTCCCTCCTTTCTCTTGGTGATGTAGTGAAATCTTTGAAACCTACTAATTGCCCATTGGATATTGTCCCGGCCAAAGTGCTGAAAATGGTTTTTAATACTGTTGGGCCCAGTCTCCTGTTTTTTATTAACTCCTGCCTCAGATTAGGAACTGTCCCAGCTGCCTTTAAACATGCTGTGGTCAGGCCCCTTCTTAAAAAGCCTAATCTTGACCCCTCAGTGTCATCAAACTTTAGACCTGTTTCCAATCTGCCCTTTCTTTCTAAGGTTTTAGAAAAAGTTGTTTTTATACAATTACAGTCCTTTCTTGAAGACAACTCTGTCCTTGAGAAGTTCCAATCTGGGTTCAGGTCTCGTCACAGCACTGAATCTGCACTGTTAAAGGTGCACAACGACATTGCTCTCTCTGTGGATGCTAAGTGCCCTGTTGTCTTAGTGCTGCTCGATCTCACAGCAGCATTTGACACGGTGGACCATTCAGTCCTCCTTTCACGTCTTAGCAATTATGTTGGAATCCATGGCACTGTATTAAAGTGGTTTTCATCTTATTTATCCAGTAGAACCTTCTCCGTAATGGTTGGTGACCTGTCCTCTTCCAGTGCTCCTCTCTCCTGTGGAGTCCCACAAGGATCTATTCTGGGCCCTATACTCTTTTCATTGTACATGCTACCACTTGGGTCAATTATAGCCAGACACAACCTTTCCTTTCACTGTTATGCAGATGACCTACAAATCTATCTGCCAGTGAAGCCTAACAGTAACAGTGCACAATGTTCTTTATCTGATTGAATCGCTGATATTAAGCTGTGGCTGGCCCAAAATTTTCTTCATTTAAATGATGATAAAACTGAATGTATTATGTTTGGAGATGATGTGACAGCTGGCTTTGGCACCTTGTCTTCAAATCTCAGTTCAACTGTACGAAATCTGGGAGTGACCTTTGACAGTCACCTGATGTTTGACAAACATATCTGCAATGTTGTCAGGACAAGTTTTTTCCAATTACGTCTTCTTGCTAAAGTTAAAATGTTTTTAAGCCGTCATGACCTTGAGAAAGCCATCCATGCATTTATAAGTTCAAGGCTCGACTACTGTAACGCACTTTATGTTGGCGTCTCCAAGTCCTCTCTTAGTCGCCTTCAGCTTGTGCAAAACGCTGCTGCCCGTCTTTTAACCAACACTAACAGACGTATGCACATCACTCCTGTTCTTAACTCCCTTCATTGGCTTCCTGTCCTGTATAGAATTGATTTTAAACTTTTAATGTTTGTTTTTAAAGCCCTTAACGGCCTCGCCCCATCGTATTTATCTGAGCTTTTAACCGTTCGTAATCCTGGTAGAGCTCTGAGGTCAGTTAACCAAAGTTTGCTAGAAGTGCCCAGGTCAAAATATAAACAGTGGGGGGACCGGGCCTTTTCTGTTGCTGCTCCCAGGCTCTGGAATAAGCTCCCCACTGAGATGCGTCTTATTTCTGACGTGGGCCTCTTCAAGGCTAAGCTAAAGACCTATTTATTTAAGATGGCTTTTAATACTCAGTAGCGTGATGACACTTCTTATCTTTTTTTTTCACTTTCACTGTTTTAATTGTTTTTAATTGTCTTTATTGTCTTTATTTTCTTTTTGCTCTTTTAATTTATTACCTGCTGTAAAGCACTTTGGTACGCCGAAAGGTCTGTTGTAAAGGGCTGTATAAATAAAGTACATTTACATTTACATTTACAAGTGATCCTCTTGTCAGCAGAACTAGAACAGAGAACTGTCACAATAATAAATATTTAGTATAAGAGAATAAGTGCTACTGGAAGAAGTGCAAATGTCAATTAAAAGTCAAAACAGTGCAAGAATTATGATGTGTATAATGTTAAATAAATATTTAAGATAAATATTTAAACAAATACAATCAATCAATATTTTTATTTAACTTAACACTACTATATTGTATTGGTTTCATCGGCCATGAGAAGCATTTATTTAAATGTTATCAAATCGGTTGAAAAGACAACTATATCGTGCATCCCTTCTCCTCGACTGTGAGATATTTGAATAAACAACTGACAACTGTGTAATTAGTCACAATTTTGGTGTCGACATAAAAATCTTTGTATCCTACTTCTGTGATATTCTGTCATAATTGATGGAAGCACATAAACCTGTAAAATAAAAACTCATGTTTTGCTTGTCTGCCTTACTATCATCATAAATTCTTCAATCCATATCTAAATGTCCATAAAAATACAGTTTTGATCAGGGTGTGGTGATAATGCTCATAGGCAAAGCAGAGTTATTATTCTTAGACCATGTCATCCACAACAGAATGCATAAATAAAGGTCTTCCCTTATAGTTCACTCTCTTTACAGCCATTTGTATTCGGCAGGTAAACTCCATCTGCAGCCTCCAATTTCAGCACTACACATTACACATAGCGGTTCCACAGTGGTCACCGTAATTAAATCAACCACCACCAGGTTGTCGCAAAATAACCCCACAAATGTCTGCGTCCTTATGACCATCACACTGATTGGTTCTGATTCATTATTCTGCGCAGCGTCCCATTTAATTAATTCAACAAGAGTGCTGGACACACACAGAGTTTAGTTTTTTCAGAGTGTAGATGTTACAATTATGAAAATGTTAAGTTTTCTCTCACAGCTCCATGTTTTTATGGACCTTACTTTGTGCAGTCATGTTGGAACAGGAAGGGGCCATCCCCAAACTCTTCCCACAACATAGGGAGCATGGAATTGTCCAACATCTCTTGGATGTATGGAACACCTGATTTCAATTATTTGAATGGGTGAGTGAATACTTTTGGCAATATAGTGCAACTAAACTCCCTCAAGACTTATAGTTCCACTAATCCTGTCTCACTTCTTTCACATAACACCTGGTTAGTGGGGGGCTGCGGCTGAGTGTGTCGTCCACTTAGTTTCAACAGGGCTGGCGTAAGTGTCCGCTGAAGAATTGCATTTTTACATTAAGAGGGAAGACTTGTGACTGCAATTAACAACAAGAAGTGTTAGAGCGAGACTGTTCATAACCATGCTTTAAATAGACAATTGACTCATCTCCAATTTGACAGCAGTAGCATTTTTATTACATTAAGGCACATGCAAATATAATTAAATGGACGCTTAATTACTTAGGTTAAAGACATCAAGCCCACGTAACTGTGCCTTGATGAAATTATCGCCCTATCGAAAATGTCGAAATGCTATCTTACTTTGGTTATAATCACTTAAAATCTGGCATAATTGAGTCTGAAAGCAAAGTAAATTAGCAGTTTCCTCTCTTCACTCATGCATATTTGATTAGCATATTGAAATACTTCATAGTTGTTTTGACAAGGTCCATTTCATTCCACTGGTATGTGAGGAAACACTTTTGTTAAAGGCGCAGAATACAAGATTGGGAGCATTTCGGTTGCCTCCCAACGGCTCTCAACATGGCGACGCCTGAGCCAACAGCTTCTGGCAAACGGTGCTTACAGTGCAAACTACTGCAAACGTGCAGACCGAACTAACAGTGTTTACCTGAGGAGAAACCAGAGGGTTGAAGCTAGAACGCCGCCAGTCGGGATGGCGCTATCAGCTGTTACCACCATAAGGGAACAGTGCAGATCAGCGGCTGTGAGCTTGCCAGTGGTGCAGTCTCACTAGTGGTCGACCGATGAATCGGATATAAACCGAGAAAAATCCTTATATGAGGGGCCGTTTGACTAAAACGATTGTTCAAGAGAGGATCAAATATTTCCAGCTGTCTCTCAAAAACACAAATGTATGCTTTGTATTGCACTACGAGTCTTGACATATAATTGATGGGTTGTGTACACTCCACAACTAGTTGTAATGGAAATACTGTTATTGTTACCTCAATAACAGTAGTATAGGCAGTATAGGTATCATATTAGTTGTTACAAGGCCATGTTTAATGGGAGTTAGGCAAGTCTCTCACGTCTATTGTTGACTGACAGTAGATTTCTGAAATAGTCTGATTTGGCTCTCAGGCGGCTATTCCCTGATAAGTGGTGAAGGATTTATCCATCGCCGTCTTGTATTCTCACCTTCTCATTCTTTTCAATTCAATTCCCAAGACTTTATTGGCATGACATGTGTAATGTGTTGCCAAAGCACAATTACAACATACAATGCATTCAACTGGCACAAAAATAAGATGAATAACAAAACAGTTATTATATAACAGAATAATATAGATATTGAACACAATTATGTTCTACTGGATGCCTCTTTTATTGTGACACTTTTCTCTTACTATCTTTTCACTTCCAGCTTTGTCCTTTGTGTTGTGCTTATTCTACTTTTACTCTCCTATTTCACCTTGTGTATGGACTATGTTACAAAGTATATAGCGATGTTGGTGTTGAAATATGAGCATAAATTAAGCTATAAACCATGCACTTGCCAGTAAATAGACCCTCTAAATCATCAGAAGAAATGCTAACGGCAGTGCATTCTGTTGCAGTGACTTTTTAAGTCCTTAATTTCATGAATGCAGTTGCTTGCCTCTCATCAATATCACATAGGCCAAGACGCGATAAGCTATGTGGAACCATAATATGAAAGGCTCTGCAATACTCATTAAGACCTGAGAGGGAAATTGTTTTTGTCAGCATGAGAGGAAATAACCTAAGCTCTCTACTAAATGCGCTGTAATATTGTAATGGAATGTATGCAGCAAGAGTTCATTTCTGAACTGTAGCAGCGGAGATGGATGTGATGTCGCTGGATTGAAAGCAACACAACAATGACCTTGATCATTCAGCGCAGCGGCTGATGGTGGCGTTCCTGTGAATGCAGATGCTGAGCTAATTATCACTCTATACTGAATGGTTAAACCTGCAATTTAATGTAGTCATAGAATGTATAAGAAATTAAATACGCCCTACACAACAGTATTTTTTCTATAAATAAAAGCAAAATGATAGCATTTGACAAATTGATAGATATAAAAAATAAGTTGGCGTTGCTCTCCATGTCCGGTAGAGAAAGCAACCCAACATATTCTGTTTATTCTATACACGTGTCAGGGGTTCAATGGAAACCATACTGCTGAATCATGCTATACAACGGTGCCGAAGGACATTTTAACATCTCCATAAATGTTCTGAGCACATTTACATCCTAGACACCAGGGGTATTCAATTAAAATTCAAAGAGGTCCAGTTAGAGCCTCAGCAAAGGTCTGGAGCATCGTAACGTCTAACTCGCATTATGATTTAGTGCCATATTTGAAGTAGCAGCAGCTTAGATTGTTTATTTTCTGTGGCCTCCAGTTCAAATGTGTGTGGTGTGTCTGCTGACAAGATTTGTGCTTTGCCTCGTAGTGGCGCTTCGCATTGCCCCTTTTAATAATCGGCACTGCCTCTGAACATATGACACACGCTGGTTCGGAGCTGCCCTTGGGAAGAATGAACATGCACTGTAAGAGTCCGTCCATTCTCTGCTTTCCACCTTTCTCTTTTTGCACGCCATGTGCAATTTATTTTCTCTGACTCACTTATTACTCCTAATATTGTCTCCCATCTCTCCTTTGTGTGTGTTAATATCTCACTTGCTCACTCAGGTCGCAATGCTGATCGCAACGCAAAGATGTGATTGGCCAAGTAGCATCACGTACGCTGTTTTATAAAGCATGCAATTAGTCTGTGAGTTCTGCATGCCGTTTCTCCTCTCTCTGCCCGCTGAGCAGCGGCTCTCGTTCTTCTGAGGCAGACCATTACATTAGCAAAATAAAACAAGAAACATGCCCCCAACTGTAGAAAAAAAACAACCAGCAATGCACTCAGCCAATTGCCGAAAGCCAATATATTCCTCCAATGGCCCAGACCACCTATTAATGACCTCTGTGATACACCCAGTGCCTAACACAGAGGAAACTGTCGAGAAGCCTTGAGTATGGGGAGGCATGTTTTATGCATTGTCCTCTGACATAACTGAATGATAACTTATTACTTATTACTGAGACAATTTGTAGGGAACATGTTATTGGGAACAGGCCACGACAGGCTGAGACAACAAATCCATAGGGGGAAAAGAATCCATCCACCCGATCAGATATCCATTCATCAAGCTGTCTCAGAAGAAGTAAACAACAAAGATGCAAGGATACCTGAGCGGTCCTCTGTGAGTTCTGCTTGCTGGTTGCAGATGACAGTGGGGGCAAACCATTAGGTCCCAGCATGCTCCCTGTCACCGTGAAAGTGACAGCGCCCCATGGTTTCCCTGCCTCTGGCTCACTCTTATATAACCTCAATAAGGCAGGTGGCGTGAGGCAGAGAATATTCAGTTTGATTTTGTGTTTAGTTTGTGAATAACTGCCTTGAAAGTGCTCTGGACTCCTCATGGACATTTAAATAAATGTTTAATGAATACAAAAAAAGTCTTTGATTGTATGATTTTGGATAAGATTTCATTTTACATTATCGTTAGTGTGTCAAATTAAATCTGAATACTACTTAATTAAAAAAAATATTCCAATCCAATGGCACACTCGGTCTACCTGAAAAGCTTTTAGAGGCAAGTATGATTCCTGCCATTTGAATGGGCCTATTGTTCTGTGTGCCGGCAGAAATGCATTTCAAGGAAACAAATTCCAATTATGAAGAACCTAAGGACAGGAGCAAATATAAAAGCAATAAAAGATATCCAGGAGATAGGTCCTATCTGCAGTCATCACACTGTGAAGCATGCATCATGCTTTTATCCTTGAGACATTTTCCTCTCTTCACCCTCCTTCTAATACTTACCCCCATCATATGAAAAATGTGATTAAACTGTTCCACAGCTGAAAAACTACCATGATTTTTTTCCCAGAGCCATTACTTTGGAAACAGCAGATGTAGCTGCCCTGTTAACTACACATGGATAACACCCTCTCTCCTCTCAGCTTTTCTATTTCATTCCTTGTTTTGACCATATTCTCAGGGATCTGGGGGGAAAGCCTGGTTAGTCATTCAACTGCTCAACATTTCAAGCACACGCGCTTCATAATCAAATATAATCTGATATAAATAAAAGATGAATTTAGATTAAAGTGAGTTAGAAAGCGTGGGAAGGCAAGACCAACTAGACACTCATCACAAGCCATAAAGCTCAGTGGTCAGATGATATCAAAGAGGGAACGCCCTCAAAGAAAGACCGTACACTTGAACGATGTGTCAAAACACAGTTTCACTACCGATCAAGGTATCTGCAATTACAGAATGAATAGATATTCACATTTTTGATTAATTGAACATTGCTCTGAAATTGATTTTGACACTGATACAATCATCAACTACCTTTGTTATTAGCTTCACATATTTGCATCCATTGTCTTGGGAAATGAGAGTTATATACTCCACACACACAGACACACAAACAAGTCAACACCCTTGCATTTATGTCCTTGTTATTTTTGCTTGCAACAGCAAACGTAGTTGTATAAATCTGCCATGGACAGAGACTGGAAGTCAAACGGAGGAAACTGAGGAAAGAAGAAGTGGATGAAGGGGAAAATGGGATTAAGGCTAGAGTAAATGGATGAAATGAGAGAGTGATGGATGGAGGGAGGAAGGATAAAATGGAGGGGAAACAGCAAGGAAGGAGGGATCAGTGGGAGACAGAAATGAAAGGATGGACTCAGGGATGGAAAGAGGCAGTGAAGATGGAAGGAAGGAAAGGAGATGAATAGGGTGATGGTGCTGTTGCCTTCCTGGCCTTAAGCTTTTATGATTGATGACATGTTTTTCTCTCCTTTTCTGTGTACCACGTCTGACCATCGACTGTCCATGTGTTGTGTTTAAAGGCCACCCCTGGACACTACAGATGGCTGGGAAGTGGCTGAGAGAAGAAAGAAAAAAAGGTCGGAATAATAAATAGAATATGACTATAAAACTCAACTGGCACCACAGAGCTAGTCCGCCTGTCGTTTTTAGACTTGTGTGTGCTCAAGTTTGAAACGCGAACCTAAGCAAAATGTTGACTCACCACCACTTACGGGAAATTGGGAAATTTGCCTATCATGTTAGGTAATGTTACAAAGTGGATTATTGCTCCAGCGCCACGGGAGAAAATCCCATTTAAGCCACTATCTGTTTATAGAATGCAGCGGCTGAGACAATGGGGAGAGTCACAGTGTCATCAAAGTCAAACCTAGTAAAGGTCAGTTTGAAAAGTAAATGTTTTTTTTGTTTTTTTAACAGCAACTCAGGCACCAGAAGGATAAGAATCCATTATCCATATCTTGGAATCAATGCTAAAAGGTCATTTAGCGAGGAGAGATTTAAGTTAAGCACCAACGAGTTTATCTGCATTATTCCTCTGTAATTATTTATATCTATCCATTTGCTAAGGTAAGGTAAATGAGCCATGTAGCTCCTCACACCTGGTCTCTGGTAGGAACAAACCATGAGAGGGTCTGAATAAAAATATACCCTTTCTCAACCTCATAGTGCTGTGGCCAGAATCCGCTGAGCGCGCATGGTGCCATCACCAATAGGGTTGTTGATTTAAGACGTCAAACTAATTCCCGTCTCCTGCTACTTCATGTCATGGTACTCAATTATCCACCTGCTGGCTCTATTTATGCATGGTTCCCCATAGGTAAGTAGCATTGATCGCCTCAGCTTTTACTTATTCTTGGCTTGAAATTATTTCTCACTTATGAACCAGAGCCTTGACACCAACATAGAACATCTTTAGTTACATTTACTATAGGCAAAGCAGAGGATGAAAGTGTACCAGCTTTGCTTCAGTAAGGTAAAAGGTTAATCCAAGAGTAGTGCTGCCCCCTCATAGTCCGCAACCTGAGATTTCTTTAGTTCTTTCATGCTGAATTACTTATTTCTATAGATCTTATAAACACGTGGTGCTTATATGTTGAATATTTGTGGAGAAACTCAGTTTTCCAGATTATCAATTCAATAAAAAAAAAAACTACAACGACATAAATGTTAGTCGACAAAGAATTTCTAACAATTCCGTGGACAGCCCTTCCAGAGAGGGCATAAAGCAGATCATTGTACCTTTGTCCATGGGTACCACATCTAAATTCTGCCTATAAGGTTTTCATGTTTGGGCTCCATTTCCCTTTTACAAATATTTGCCTTGTCAGACCAGACAATACGACAGTCTGATATTTGTACCATATTCACATTGCACACAAGCCGTGTACCTGCCTTACGTTTTAATACTTTGAATGTGGGTCTGACCATTCATTCATTTAGACTACTAAGAGTTCTGTCCTGCCCGAACATATTTCAAGTGGTGACGTTTTCTTTGCTCTGGATATTCAAGATAAATCCATGTCCTGTAGGTAGAGGATCGTTACCAAAAAGTCAGGACTGAAGGTGAAGAGCTGGTGAGGGATTGCATCTTGGGAATTTATTTTGCATATTACCTTAGATGCGTTTCTATTTCTCACTCATTGAACTAAAGCTCTTAAGCAATGGACCCGTTTCAGGGCCGTAATTGATTATATCTCCATTAGATGTACACGCAAACATGTAAAACAATGGCAGTAATGGCAGATTTTTTCATTATCATCGCATAATGATCAAAATCATTATTGTTATAATAATAATAATAATAATAATAATAATAATAATAATAGTAGTGCTCACAGTCCAAAGACATGCAGAATGGGGATAGGTGTGAGTGTAAGCGTGAATGGTTGTTTGTCTCTACATGTCGGCCCTGTGATAGACTGGCTTCCTGTCCAGGGTGTACCCTGCCTTCGCCCAATGACAGCTGGGATCGGTTCCAGCCCCCCGCGACCCTGAATACAGGATAAGCGGTAGACAATGGATGGATGGATAATAATAGTAATAATAAATCGAATTTGTATAGCACTTTTCAAAAACGGTTACAAAGTGCTTTACCAGGTCCAATTCAATTCAACATGCTCATGATTCTTTCTGATGAGTTATAATATTCAGGATATATTTGTCAGACAAGACATTTTTTTTAATGGAGCTCAGTGGTTGTGAAATGATAAGGGTTGTTCCCTGTGTAAATTGTGATTGATTAATACAACTGTTTAAGAACATTTTCCTGATTGGCCAAAGTGTTGAAAGAGGAATGCAGAAAAAAAACACAAATCCTCACCGATATAAAAGCTCTAGTCCATTCCTTCCTTGACTTTGAAATGTCATCAGCTACAAACTGGTATGCTTTGTGTAACTCTTAAGAATGGTTATTAATAAGGCAATGGGTCAGCACCTTTGCTCTGGTCCCCACTGAGCAGCTCCACTAAGGGGGTTAGAGGACAAAAAGGGGGGTTAGAGGCCTTGCTCAAAAGAACCTCAGTGGTGGTAATTAGGGAACAGCAAGCACATTCTTACGTTTTTACTCGCCCCGATTCCTCCAGTGCCGGACTGGCAATCGAAACTGTGACCTTAACTGTAAAGGACTGTAAAGGCTGCCATTTACACTTTGGATAGTGTGCATTTCATGTGACTTTTGCAGCATATTTGGTTCTTTAGTTAGTTGCCTTATTGAAGCACGATGTGATGATGTATCCTCTGCAGTCATGTTCCCTATTTGACCGAAGAGTGAAATTTCCCTCTGTACACTCTGTCATGCCGAACAAGAGCAGGTATTTCATGAGCACAATCACAGTAAAGGGTTAGGTGTGTGTTTCCCTTTCACATTCGTATTTACCAACATCAAAACAATTGAGACAAATTAAATAAGTCAGCCTTAAATACTACATCAGAGACACATTCGATGTGTCCTGCTCAGCATTCAAAGCCAACTTAGTCAGGGCAAATGGGTCTGTGCATGCAGGATGGAAGACAATGGAAACAATGTGCAAGGCAAACATGAAATGGCAAGCCAGGAATCTGTAGGCACTTGTGAGATTGCTTCGGACGTCCTAAAATCAGAGCGAAATGAGACAAATTGTGTTCCAGCAGAGGTTAAAGCCATGGGCTTCGGAATCAATCTAATTGAGGGAGAAGGTCTTTGCTTTAGAGCCCTGGAGCTGTTCTAAACATCGCTCCAGTGCCAGCATTAAGAAGAGTGCTTCTGTAGTCTTTTCTCAAACCAATCCACCCCTACCAAATCCCTGAGCTATAGTGATGAACTGGATTCATAGAAGCTTCATAATGAAAGGTCACAATATTCTCAGACCGAAGAAGAGGTAAGGCTCCGTTATGTCAAATTATGTTGTGGCCTTTGGCGGGGCGAAACAAAATTACATGGCGGAGGGAGTGAGCTGAAGCCTTGGCTGCTGGAGGGCCCTTGCCTTTAAATCTAGATAAATCTGTGCCGAGGAAAGGGTGCGCTCAGGAAGCAAAGAGAAAAAAAACTAGCAAACATTTCTTCAGGAAGACAAAGCGGCAAATGCTATATGCATCTTATCAGTTATCACTTAAAGACAGGTTGCCATCTTTCTGCAGAACGCATTCACATCATTTCAGAGTACCTGAAATGAACAGCTCTCACATGGAGATAAAAAATGTATCTCGAATCCATAGGTCTCTTTGAAGCTGTGTGGGTGATATCTACACTATGCCTATTACCTTAACATCCAGTGGAAGGTCCGTGCTGATTCCCGAGATTGATGCCAAAGTAAAAGACATGAGCCTCGGAGGGCAACCTTCAAAGGCTGATCCTTACATGTAATTGCCCATCTTCCTCAGAGTGGGAGTCAAGAAGACCGTTTGCTTGTTTTATGTAGTCTTGTACCAGTCACATATTGCAGGGCCACTATTTCAGCGCTTCTTGTTATTTTTAATCAATTGAGGCTAAATTATACATTACTCATATTCATCCATGTGAAATGTTTCTTTAAGAGATTCAACAAATGTTCTTGGAGCTGTATTCCAAGCACAATTTTCTCACGCAGTACTGGAAAACCGCTGTCAGAATGTATTTGGTGAAATATAGATTAAAGCACATGTATCAATAATTTAAACTGAACTACTACTGCATGTACTTTATATTACTTACTTTATCATTTCATGATTTCTTTCTGATGATTTGTGGTTTTTCTTGATGATTCTGTGAGTTTTATTCTCTGGTCCTGTGGAAAGCTTTATTTAATTTTTTACCATAAGCTATTTTTCCAAAATAATAATGGCAAAAACTTTAAAAATACATTTGCTTCGTTTGAGATTTGAGCTTAAATAATAAAAGTAGAGTTAAACCTAGTCACCAAATGGCTACATTTATTTTTGACATCCCTCTCTTTGAACAGATGCTTTTCTTTTGAACCAACACTCCCGTGAAGATCACATCCCATGAAACTTCTACTGAGGTCTGCAACACAAGTGCCAGAATCCTGTTAGATCTTCCTACTGTTTTCTATCAACAAAACTGCCCAGAAAAAAAAGACGGCAAATCAAGCAGTGCTGGTCATGTCCTCTCAAATGCACAACAGAAATATGACTGAATGGGTAGCTGCAACTCAAAGATAATGCCAGATATGCTCCCCTCAACCTTTACAGCCATCTGACACTCATTGAACTTGGTTCTAAATTTGCAGTGTAAGGAACGTTTTCTTTGTAATGATTACGTCCTAAAAAAATTGTGCATTTATTTGTTCTGTGCCTCACTGCCTAGTTTGGAATATCCTGCTGCATCACTGCACGTCAGGTGACAATCGTTTGCAAGCCCCCACACATTGTTGTTGTCACAATATACAATGTACAAATACCAAGAACTTTTTGACCAGCAGTCCCGGCATTACAAAGCCAATACAAAAAATGTCACTGGCTACTAACACACAATAGATTTCTGAATAGGCTGTGCAGGCCTGTTTGTACTAGAGGCGTCAAACGATGGGCATCATCTCCGTCACAGCCAGGATTGGTTCTTTATTTCTTTCTTCTGGCCTGACATCTCTCAGGGGGAAATGTTGTTTACTGAATGTGCTAACTTTTCTGTGAAACAGCTCCTACTTCTTATCAGCCAAGTTATGTGATTGTTCTTAGTGTACCTTAAAATTACTTTGGTAGAATGTTATGTCATCTGATCAATTGTGATGTTAGGAGAAGTAAACCACTCCCCAAGTTATGGACAGAATCTTGAGTATAAGGGATAATAGTGCATCTTTGCAATCACAGTATTGGTCTAAATTCAACATATTCTGGGTAAGACTGGGCCATAATTATACCATAATGGGACTTTTACACAGTACCATTATTCCATTTAAAAACACAGAACATAATATCTAATTTGCATATAGTGTAAGGCCTCACCTTGAACTGCATTACATTGTGTTAGCTTTTATCGTGCTCACTGAATTCCAATGTTAGCTAGTGTAGATGAGCTATCAACTCAATGACTACTCAATGAGTTATGTATGTCAGCGGCAAACTGCCTCTGTACCACTGCAAAGTAAGCATGGGTTTTGACAAGCTGCGTAGTTATCAAAGCTGTGGGACCTGGCGATTGTTGACATGAGCTTGTATTAATGAATAAGACATTAAACAAAGAAGGCAACAACTGGTTCTGTTTCGTTCCAGAGAGAAGTAGGCCGCGCTGTGTACAAAAGATTGCACAGAATCTACAGCAGAGCCGTACCTTTGAACACACTAATGGATGTCCCCTTCACCCTGAAAATGTCACCCTACATCTCTCTGACTATCAAAAAGGGAGGATGTATCATTTAAAGCCTGTATGTAAAGGAGTACACTCACTCTACCTCTTTCACTGTCTGGTTGAACAAGTCTTGTCTTTTAGAAGATTGAAAACAATGAAGGGTTTTTTTCCTGATCAACCTCCTATAAACAACAAAACATGAATCATCACTTTGCTTTTATTAAATTTTATGCACGAACTTAAGAGGTGTTTGACTTTCCGCATTTTCCCCCTGATAGCTAAGCAAGATGCAGATTGCTTTGGACATGATATGCGCTGCATTATTCTTTTTAATTAGGGGGCTGATGTTTATAAGCCCCAAACAGTAACTCTAGATAATAGTGTATTCATGTCCAGTTAATCAAAATCCCGTTGGCAGATAATGGCTGCCAGGGGCTCCGCCAGGTTTTCAAAAATTTAATTAGCAAAGTCATGAATCTCTGCTCTATGATGCTTGCTCAAGAGTGAGAAAGGACCGAACGCAACATTAAGTTTGAGGGGAACCGGTTTAAAAAGGTTTCCTTTTAGACAGATGGGAAGATGTCTTTATTTTTTAAATGCAAATCCATATACAGAAATCTGCTAATTGCCATGCGTGCACCAGAGCTTGATTTTTGGATAGCTTAGCTGATAGTAGATGTTTAGACTCAGAGACAAAGCAGGTAAAGTTAAAATGAGGAATCTTGCAACAGGCAGTTAATCAACAAAAGGCAAACAGGTCCAAAACGGGAACAGGCAGGCAATAAAAATCAAAACAGACAGGAAACTAAAATAGAGGCTGGAGAGCTGTATGGCTAGGGGCACGATAAACGATCTGGCGGTGATTAGGTGGATGGCTGCTTCATATGCTAAGGGTCTGATGAGGGAATGAGGAGCAGATGAGCAGGAGAAGGTGGAGTTCAAGTAATGTGAGGAGGCCAGAACACACTGGGGTCAACTGCTGGAAAAAGAAGAAACAGCACGTTGCAAGGGCCTTGGGGAAATGAGAAACAGAGGCTGGACGGAGTGACGGGGGCACAAAGAACATGTCCCTACAAAATGATCAACTTCAAAGTACATAGAGGAAATTCTCAGAGAGCATTGCCTGAACCTGTAATGTGTCTATTGCTTAAGCTATGGCCAGATAGGTTTGACTTCAACGGTTTGAAGACACACTTTGGAAACAGCAACGTGTGATCTTATAGTTGTAATGAATCAGAATAATCCTAATCGGAGCAGCATGTTATGACCATGCCATAGAATACTGAAAAAATTTGCAGATTCATCCAATGTTAGCAGTTAGTATATTTTTTTGTCAATCAATCAATCATCTTTATTTGTCTTTTATACAGGTAAATGCAGTTCAAATTGCTTCACAGATGACTGAATAGCTATTTAACATTGTCAAATAAGAACTAGATTAATACAATACAATTAAACAATTTAAATAGTTATGAATAAGTATATTTTTTAAGTTATATATGAGAAAATATGAAAATAAAATAGGAATAGCAATAATAGGAGTAAGTAAGTAAGTAAGTAAAATGATATGAAGTCTACATAAGTTAAAGTTCACATTTAAAGCCTTCCAGCAACTCTCGGATCCTCAGGCAGACTGTTTCAGTGGTCTGGAGCATAACTGCTAAAAGCTGACCGACCAAAGGTTTTAGTCCTGCAGTCTGGAACAACTAAGAGACTTGAGCCAGGGGGCCTGAGGGGTCGCACCAGCTCATACACTGCAAGGGTATGATGCCGGTGCAAGACTATGTAGTGCTTTCAAAACAAGTAAAAGACTTGAAATCAATAAGGAAACAGGTGTAATGTGTTCTCTTTTTCTGATCCCAGTCAGCACTGGACCGCAGAGTTCTGAATCAGCCGGAGCTGATTTATAACTTTTCTTAGTAGACCAGATAGGGGAGCATTACAGTAGTCCAGCCTGCTAGATGAAAAAGTGTGCGTTAGTCTCTCTGTGTCACTCAGAGAGAGAAATGGTTGCACTTAAGGAATATTTTTAAGGTGATAAAAGGGAGATTTAGTGACATACCCCACTGGAGCCTTAAAGCTCAGACCTGAGTCAAAGACCTTCCTGCTTGTTGAAGAGTTCCTACATGCTGTTTTGCGGTATGTTCAAGGAGTTCAATTTTTCTCTTTCTAAGCTTGAGAACCTAGGAATAAAATGCTGGTTTTATTCTGGTTGAGTTGTAAATATGTCTGATTGTGACAATCAAACATTAATAAAAACCTTTAAATAAGGGAATCAAATGGTCCTGTGTCATCAGAATACAGCCACGTAAAGTTGTGTCATCTTCATAATTATGGAAAGAGATGCTGTGACTTCTCATGATGCCAGCGATGGGGAACTTATAGATTAAAAAGAAGTGGTCCTAAATTTGATTCTTGGGGAACTATGTTATTTTGTAGGTTTTGGAGAAGTTATCATCAATCAAAACAAGGAACTCTGCCAGAATGATAAATGGTGAACCAGTTAATAACAGCTCCTGACAGTACAATACAATACCTTAGTCTTTTTAAAAAGGTCAAGTGATCAAATGTCTAAGAATGTTTAGCTCATTGTTTAAGTTACAAATAGATACAATTATTTAATTCAATGTACACCTGTTTCTCTAAAATTTGACTTAAAAATGGAAGATTGGAGATTGGTCCATAGTTACTGGGCATTTATAAATCGAGCTATGAATCCAATTATGTATGCATTGTTGCATCAAGCGATTCAAATTTGTAATGAATTAAGACGACTTAAGTTATATTACTACTTCCCTGACCATCTCAGCATCAACCAGGCTAAAACTAAACTTGAGCTGTTATGGCATTGTGTAATTGACATATGCTAGACCTGATGTTTGCCGTATTCTCTGCGAAGTAGACGGCAAATTCATCACTTTCTAGAAGCAATAAGATGATTGCTGTGGGCTGTAATAGGATTAAAGACGTGATCGATGGTGTTAAAAAATCACTCTAGGGTTGCCTATATTAGAATCTATCCGGTTAGAAAAATAAGACTGCTTTGCAGTACGAATCACTTTATTCTATGTTTTTTCAAGGTAAAATATATTTTTGCACATGCAACTTAGTCTTGCGCCATCTGCCCTCTAACAGTCCCTCTTTATTTAAGTGGATCAATATTATTTTGTCATTTTTGTTGATGTTCTCCTAAGGGTCCAACAGTATCAATTTATAAGACAATTTTATTGTTAAATGCAATGAATAGACTGGTTAGTTTGAGGTCACTTCAGACATAACAGTTTTTTGTAGCACTTGTTCCATAGAACTAACTAATGCTCATGAACATGGTATTTCTTTTTTTAAATCCTTCCCGTTTCTATTTGTGTTACCATAAAATCAAATGTACTGATGCAACATGTTGTCTCTCAGTCGAGTGACCATAAAAATGCAGTGTACATTCAAATGGGACACTACTTTGTTATAACATTGCACCTCTTTGACCCTTTTGACTATCCACTGTGCAGTGGATGCAGGGTCAGAACAGCCAGGAAAGCATAATGCAAAACGCAACCAGATGCAGTAGAACATGCTGGCATTTTTGGCATACTGCATTTGACATACTACATATTGGGACAAACTAAATCTCTTTCTGTCAGACTAAATAGTATGGTCATATTCAAAATGCTTAAGGATCTGCAAAAGCATGCTAATAATGACAATTAAAAACACAATACATTATAATGGTATTGCATTGAAGCTCCTCTGGTCTGCACCTCGCTGTGTGCGCTTCTCAAAGTAAGAAACGATAGCAGTGCCAACATGCTAATATTTTGCAATTACAATGCTGAGCATGCTCACCGTCTCGGTTTAGTATGCGCATTGGACACATTTTACAAATGGGCCTGATGATGGCTCTTGGTGAAATGTCAGTAGGCTTAATCCTCTCTGCCCCACTGATGTACCAAATCCATCCAAAAGATGTTGAGACATTTAACTAACAAACATGTCATGTCAACCTCCAGGTGGCGCTACAGGAAAAAGTAAGAGACTTTAGGGACCATCCTCTGGGGAACAGGAATGTCTAAACAATTTGATGGTAAGCCATCCAGGAAGAGTTCATGAGATATTTCAGTCTACACTAAAGTGGTGGACTGACGTAGAGACCGGCAGACCATCCCCATGTGGCCATGATACTAGTGTGGCTAAAATGGGAGCATTACATGGTCCTCAAAATGTATTTTGTCATTGCAATATACAGTATGTCGTTGCATATGAATATTAATGCATATGAAATATACTGTACAGTATTACTAGAGTCTTGATGCTCATTAAACTCAAAATTACAGTATCCTTGTAAGTGTATGTCTGGCAAGACTCATGGACTCTGGACTGGACTTTTATTCCTTCATCTATTTTTCCTTTAATGTGACCACCTATTACTGTATATGAGCCCCCCTCCAACAATTCAATTACAAGGTGGTTTTTAAAGCACACTGCTCATGGGTCCCTGGGAAAGGGAAGGTTTTTTAGTTGTTTTTTTAGGCGATTCACAGAGAGCACATGTCACAGATAAAAAGTAAAGGATGTCCACAACACAGAAGGCTCACGTAAATAAAATAGAATAATAACACAAAGTACTGTGTGCCATCATTTACCTTTCACTTCTCGTTTATATAACAGCCATGAGTCAATTCCTACTAACATTATTGTCTCAGAGATGTTGAAACTTTTATAAAACCTTGCAATAATTCATTGCACAGCATGGAGATTTGATTTTTAAGATTTTTTGACTGCATTCTGCTAGTGAGCAAATGAGTTTGGGATCTTTGCTTGCACCCAGCTGCCATCCAGACAAACAAATGGAACCACAGTCCAAGCAAAGCCTAGCCTAATGCACCACGGAGAGGACATTAGAAACACATATCCTGTTTTATTAATGTGGTCAATACAGTCCATTAGTCCTGGGATTTAAAAGCCACAGAGCTCTTCCACCTCCATTAATATTTCCCTCTGACCCATGGTAATCTTTTTTTTTCCAGAGAGGGCCACGTTGCTTTCCATATTCACCCAAGAGCACTAACATAAAATTGTTATTGTGTTTTTGACATTTGTATAGCACTTTTATGTTTTATATATTGGTCATGAGAGCTGAGTTGTGAATAAGGTGAATATATCATTTTGGTAAAAAGATTGCGAGACCGCAGAAGCAAAGAAAGCCTGAGGGCATATAGACCTATTTGGTAACAGAGAATGTATTTATAACAGTTAATGTAGGTGTTCTATACATTATGAAGCATATGTAGCATTAAAATTGCATATGATTTCTGAGCATATTGAAGAGTTGACATTGAAAGGCCATTGAGTTAGCATAATATGGTCTGTATTATGACAGTTGAACAAAAGCGCTCTATACTCAAAGCAAATCAAATCTAGTATTTAAATAATGGATGCTTATTAAGTGACATTCCTCTCCAGGATGAATTGGCCAGATATAAGGAGGCTGAATTCATGTTGTTTACTTGTGTTTCTATTAAGTCAATACATTGCTTATGTAAGACTTTCAGTCACAAATGCACTGGAAAAAAGTTATGCTTGGGGACAGGGGAGCGAAATCCTGCAGAAATCCAGTAGATGACGCAAAATCAGGACAAAGGATGTCACAAGGGGTTGAGTCAAACTTTTTGTTGTTATGAGTTATGAAATCTACTGCATCTTTGATCAGTTTTGTGTGAAAAGCAAATCATTTTTCTTTGTTTATTTTTTTTATCTGCTAGGAGATTACTGACAGGGCACCCAATATTTTCTGGCACCATTAGAGCATATCTTCGTCTGTTCACTATACAGCCAAGGTTGTCAAGTTATTTCCCCCTGTAGTCCCTTTCCCAGTGTCGCACCACTCCCTATGACAGTAATGGTTCTTTAAAAGCTTGGCAGAGGTGTATTCCCTTTGCTGTCTGACAAGGTTGAGCAGCAATGGTCAGAGCTCACCTTGTCCCACACCTGCCCTCTACACCCTTCCTTCTCACAAGAGCACTATTTCAGGTGTGGTGATGCAGAGTTTATCCTGAGTAACGGGGACATTATGCCGCACAAAGAGATTCATGGGTGCAGTGTCATGCCCTCATTCCACGGGTCTGTAGTGAGTTGAGAATGTTCCCCTTTCCTTTTCATCTGTATTGTATACCGTCTCCCAGGGTAGAGCGGGACTAGGCCGATAGCATAACGGACAAAGACACAAACCCTTTTTTTATTCAACACCGGGTTGGAAACAGGGAAATTAATTCAGGCTTATCATCAGACGTTTTCAGGGGCCAAAAGGCTGATTATGGGCTAGGTACTGTATATCATTCAATATAAAATATGAAAGTATGACTTAAATGTAATAAACTCCAAGAGTTCATAACTGGTAAGATAATAGAGTTATTTGGCATATCAACTGCAATGATGTATATGTTTTGTCACAGAAGATGACAAATGAAATGGAATTTAGGTTAGAAAGTATCTTGACATAAACATTGTAATGTAAAAAAAAAGAAAAAAGAAAAAAATAGTATGGACTGCAGAGTTCCCACTGTGTTATTGAAAAAATGTCACAGTATCTGAGATGGGTAAGGTGTGACCCCTAACGGTTTCCCACAAGGTTAGCATGCCCTCCCTCCCCTGTTCATCCAGTAGCCCCATACATCAGGAGTGACACTGGGAAAATTAATGTCGCTGAGATCCAGAGCCCAGCGATGCTGCTGATGGCATCTTGTTCAGCGTCCAGACACATGAGACTTCAGCTTAGCTCATCCACAATAAAGCATTATGTGTTACAGTTAACAGGCCTCCTTCGATCTCTGCTTGTGTCCAAGTGGAATTTATCTTAAATGCTACGTGCCGACGTTAGAAAACATTAGAAAAGACATATCCTCCAATTGCTCAATAGCATCAAATATTTTAACTGTTTAAATCTTTATAAAGCAATGAAATGAACAGAAAACATGATGGTATCTTAAGAACGAACTTTGTATGTCATAAGAACATTCTGTATGAGATTGGAATAACTAGAGTAACGAGATGAGGAGGTCTCAGTGAGGGGCCAAACATTTTAATTATGCTACCATTAATAACGCATTATAGATCAGTCTCTGGGAGAGACAATTTATCATGTTAGATGAAGGGTCACAAACATGATGAAGTGATTATAATATAATGTTTAATTAACGATCATTGCAATTCATGGAATAAAACACAATCCAACACTCCTTGGCAGAGTATCATGAGGATGACATGACTTAAGACTAGGTCTGGCTATCACCAATGATTTCTAGAATAAATTATATTCCTGTTCACAAGGTCCCGACTCGATTTGATTCCAAGATATTTCAGTAACAACACCAATATTGCTAGGTTATGGAGAGAGCTAATGCTGTAAATAGAGCTTACTGCCAAGCCTTCAAGGGCACCAGCCCCTTGGACCTCCCAGTCCAGCGAAGAGTCTGGTTATTGCTTCACACATACACAAGAAAAGGCATGTATTAAAAGTTTAAACCCAGCCAACCTTACCACCCAAGTTATCAAACATGATGCCATTAACCTGGGTAGGAATGTCGGTTTTCGTTTAATTTAAATTGAGCTTGCAATAGCCTAACACCAGTGAACCTTTAACTAACCTGCTAATTATGCACAAACAGAGGTGGGAGGAATAATCGATTCAATGATACATTGCAATGCTTTGTTTAACGATTCTGCATGAATGCAGCAAAGTCTATTATCGATTATTAACCCTTTCATGCATGAATTATGATAACCTCAGTCAGGATTGTTTTACCAAGTGTATTTATTAATCTTTAGGCATGAAAAACAAGGTTTGAACTTTTCAACCCATATGCATAAAGATATGCTTACATGTACACTTAGGTGGACAGCATGCATTTTTGTAGAAACATATTTAACAAACAAAATTATATTATATAGTGTGATGAAATGTGACAGTTTCATGTGAACTATAAAATATTTTAATTTATGCATACATAACTAAAACACCATTGAATAATTCACACTGTATAGACTCCCAAGTCTCTCGCTTCATCTAGCACTAACTTACACTGAATATTTTTATGGCTAGCTTTAATGCAAGGAAACTAAAAATCAGAACTAACATCTGTTTTATTAGCCAGGTCAATGCATGACTTTTTGCGCTCTGTTAGGTGACGCATCCTCAGCCTCAACTCCCTCACGAGCATATGCATTCCCAACTCCATCTTCCTCAGCATCCTTTCCAGATTCAGTGTCCTCAGCTCCACTGTCACTACTGCTAGCATTTGCTAACCCTTCCTGTTCTGGCAGCCATTCCTCCTCACTGCTAAAAGCATCATCATCCTCACTTGACTAGGTAATTCCCATAGAGTCTATTACACTCTGCTGCTGAGCTCTAAAAAAATATAAAGATTTACAAAAACTTCAAATTACATTCTAAAAACAAGTTAATTTACAGCCACAAAAAGTTACTGTGGATGAACAACAGCAGTAATAGACTACCGTAAATCCTCTAATATATTTAGAGCCTTTATTTACTCAAGCGCATCGCGGCCTAAGCCGGTGTGTGTGAACCATGTTGGTTTGACTCGATAACTTGGTTTTTTTTGGACTTGCAATGGCTTGTCACTGGGTGGAAGTGCATGAGATGATGCAATAGAGTCCATTGTAGTGGCTGCTGCAACTATGCCATAAAAATCCATGCATGTACAAGAAAACGGCTTTTGAATATAGCTGTACACTGTAGTGACCTGTAGTGACTGTAGTTTTAATTATTAATAATAAAAAATGTGCAATATTTCCACATATTACATATAAAAGTAAGCACATCAACTGTATCATTCAAATAGGAATTGGTTTGAAATACTTGTAGGGAAAATTATCATTATATTTAAATCCAAAATAGAGATGCATCGTGATGCATTGAGAATCGTTTAATAATCGAATTGTGAAGTGACTGACGATTCCCACCACTAACAAACATCAAAAATCCATATGAAGAAACATCATGCAAATTCATCCATGCAGGTCAACTCTCCCGGAGCTTTATGGTCAGGATGGGTGTGAGGCAGGGATGTTTACTCTCACCATTCCTGTTTCTCTTAGCCATAGACTGGATCCTGAAGGAATCATCTGCGGGGAAGGGCAATGGGATCCAGTGGACAAAGTGGGAGCATCTGGATGACCTTGACTTCATCAAGCCTATCATCATACACAACAGGCCCTAGAGGAGGTAGAAGCATTCACATAATTTGGTAGCAGTGTTTCCCCTACCATTGTATAGGCCTGGCGGGTCGCCAGGCCAAGGAGACCTGCCGCCAGGCCAAAAAAAAAATCAATACGCCAAAAATAAGCCACCTATCAATTCATTCATAAATCAATAATCATTTACATTAGGAGCGCCTCCGCGCAGCACAGTAGACTTGCTCCGCAAGACGCGCGGCCGCAACAATCCTCGCCGCGCGCTCCCGCTACGTTCTTCTTCGCGTACTTTATGCACTTGATGTTGTTCTGATGCCGCTCTGCCTCGTTAAACCACCACGATGTCGCTTTCTACTTTGAAAACACGGAAAGTTGACACTGTATTTTGATAAGCTGTTGCACTCTTCAGACTCGTGGTGTGAGCGGAACCGGACCGGTACCGGAACCGGACCGGTGCATTTATAAGAAAAATGCAGCTGTGTCTCCGTCCAAAATCCGCTTTCCTCGCGCTGCCTGCTCGCACAGATCCGCTCGTGCGCACATTCGCTGATGCAGGTCGAGTGTTGTCGAGAAATATATGCAGAGACGGCGCTCCTTAAAAACAACATCACGCCATAGGCAGCCTAATAAAATAAGGATTGTTTTTTGATAAGCTGTGGAACTCTGAGTTAACCTATTTCTACCTGAATTTCTATGAACTATTAGGCTGTTGAGTAAACCTATAACTTATATTTTACTTGATAAAATAAGACAATATATGCACTCATATGTCGTTATAATGTTTTATAACGTATAAAAGTATCTGTAGCTATTAATGTGATGCTCCTCATTTTCCAGCCATATTTTTCCGGCCCCTAATTTTTGATCATTTCCATCAACCGGCACCTTAATAAGTCACTCTCTCCTTTAATCCTTGAAAACCTTGAATACACTCAGGTTGAACAAAAATGTTGAATGCAAATATAATAATTGCAGAATTGCAGACTGCTTGCTGTTAGGGCTGGGTATTGTTTAGAATCTCACGATTCGATTCGATTTCGATTCGTTGGGTCACGATTCGATTCAATATCGATTCGATTCGATATTGATTGAAATGCTTCGATATCGATTCAGTATCAAGTAGAAATACACAAGTAAGAGTACCAGATCATTTTTTCAAATAATTTATTTAGTTTCATGCCTTATGAACAGCCGTGGTATAACTCATAGCATGATAAAACAGGACACTGCTTACACTGAACTACAGTGCATGTAACCGCCGTGGAAGCTATGGTAGTAGACAGTAGTAGTGCAGATATACCGTTGAAATGCACATATTTGTTTATCTACTCTTCACATTTATTAAATGTATTGTCTCTTCCTGTTTCCCAGTGCGAGTTGAGATACACAACTATGATCGCATTTGTTAATCGCGGAATTTATTTTGAAAATTGCTTTTATTTTGAAAATTGACCGGATTGTCTCGTGTCTCTTTGTGTGATTTCCTGCCAGAACAGACGCGTTCGCTCCCGGCACGCGCAAAGAATAGAGCAGACGCCGAAACGATGGCTTCACAGCGCGGGACGGCCGCGCCTATTCGCGGCGCTCCGTGTCTGGTGTGAACGACACTATCGCTTAACAAGGGCGCCGAAAGGAAGCGGCTCCGCTACGCGCCTATTTGCAGCGCTTCCGCGGCCGGTGTGAGCGCTGTACTCACACCGGTCGCCATATTGTAATGGTTTGGTCTAGTGCGGCCCCCGTCCATACAGAGCGAATCACACGAGGGTGGCGGTCACAGCGCCCCCACTGGCCAGGGGCTTGAATCGATTCAGAAAATGGCTGAATCGATATTGAATTGCGGGGAAAAGAATTGCAATGCATTGCTGAATCGATATTTTTACCCATCCCTACTTGCTGTGCCACCTGACTTAATACAACTGCACCAATACACCATCCCACGCGTCTTGTCTGTTCAGTGTTTTTTCGGTGGGTACCACCGGGCCTGAAAAAAATTCTAGGGGAAACACTGGGTAGTGTTGTGGACACCATCAGGAGGGAGAGGCCGACATAAAGAGCAGGATCAATAAGACTAGGGTGGAGTTTAACATACTGAGGAAGATCTGGAGCTCAAAACACATCTCAATCAACAACAAAATGGGCATTTTTAACTCCAACGTGAAACAGGTGTTGCTGTATGGATCAAACACATGGAGAACAAAACACACAAGAAACAGACTGCAAACATTCACAAAGCCTCTGGAGAACACTGCACATCTGGTGGAGGGACAACCTAAGTAATGCAGACCTGTGGAGAAGAACAAACCAGGAGAAGGTGGCGTTGGATTAGACACACCCTCAGAAAACCTGCCACAAACATCACCTGACAATCCCCGAAACGGAACCCACAAGGAACGAGGAGAAGAGGTTGTTTCAAGAACGGCTGGAGAAGAGGTGTCCAGGCAGAAATGTCTACAAGTGGGCTCAGCTGGGGAGAACTGCCAACAACAGAGTGATATTCGTCAGTGGCCTCTGTTCCCTAGAGCAGCGAAAGGCTTAAGCTAAGCGAATCTGCTCATTTGTAAGCAAAGAAAATGTAAAGTGAAGTGAAATACAAGCCCTTTCCTTGCACCATTGATTCAACGCACTATATCCATCTAGTTTTAATGTTTTGTGTTGTCAAGGTCTTTTATTTTATTTTCTGATGGCTTTGTGGAAGTTCATTGTTGCAGATAAGCTGATATACATATATATGTTTTCAATACTCTTCTGTCTGCTTTCAAGCATGCTATTAAATTAGCTCTCAGAGCAACACAGCTGGACATTCGCACATATAAATGTTGTGGGCACCGGACGCACCGCCGCACGCCGCAAAGCATTGCTACTTGTATCCAGCTGTGCCGTTAAGCCCTCTGGGGGCTCCACTCTACGGAGCTATACCCAACCTGTCCGTTGTCTTACAGAGACGTAAGTTAACCTATAGACCAACATGCGTAACCGGTCAACACTCCATTATGTCTTGCATTTAGTGTAGTATCAATTATTACGAATTCATGATAATATGTTCTTCCTGCACCTGCGTCTGTCATTATGTTCCATTAGTCACTACAGGTGGAACCTTTCTGAACCTGTAATTAGAGCAGGTTTTACCGTTTTACAATACCATGGAATTACTACCTATGATTAAAAGAGTCATTCCTCACTTACAACAGAATTTAATGATATAAAACCCCTTTATATGAATGCCTCAGTAGTTTGACTTTAAGTCAAATGCAATATAGAAAGGACACAGAATATAGTTCACTCCTGCCTGTATTCTATCAAAACAAAAGCAGGTAATTAGTGGTTCAAATTCGTCCCAACGTCTAACCAAAACTAAACTCGTGAAAGAAAATATGTAATGATCACTAACGACCTGATTCTTACACAGACAGACAATATGCGCTACAAGAGATGATGATGAGAGATACAAAGGGGGGGGGGGGCAGGCAACATTCCAGCCTGCAGTAACCTTGATGACACCCTTCATTACTATGTGCAGGCTGACATCCTGACAGAGGCATGCGGCACCAGATGGAGGGGAGGGACACAGCCCAGTTCCCACCCTCCACTCGTCCTCTGTAGAGGGGCAGTAAGTAGGAAGTTCTGGGTGGGGAAGAAAAGGAAGCGGTAGCAGTTGCGTTGGGGCACAGCTTGACTGACACGGCACTGGCTCAGCTCTGCAAGGCTGCCCATGTCCTTGTGCTGTGACGGCGGGTGGCCTAAACTCTGGCCCGACCTTGTCATATCAAAAACCTTAGCTTACTACTCTGCATGAAGCAAGAAGACCCTCAATCCAACCCCGGTACAATTTCCAATCATCCCCCATAGAGACGTCAACGCCAGAATGCTTCATCAGACATTTTAAATCACAGCATGTGAGAAAGTACAGATGATACACAGCAAATTATTATTATTATTATACTCATATTATATTTATGAGGTCTACAGTTCAACAGGAAAATCATCTAGGATAAACAGGATATTCCTGTTTCAGTCATTTTAATTTCTTACATGGAAACCAAAGTGCTACAGTCCGACATTGCCAGGCCAAATTGTGTAAATGCGAAATTTACTCTTAGTCATTTTTTTTCAATGGATTATCAACATGTGAAGTGGATGTGAGCAACCACTGACCAGGTCTGCCCAGTGTAGATGGTCAATCACTGCTCATTCAGCAGGGACTTGGCACAAAGCAGGTGTGGAAAAAAGAAGCAACGGCAAAATGGGAACAGAATGCAGCGTGCAGAGATGAGCTTGAATTAGTACATTTCACTTTTGCCAAATCCTGTAAGAAGAAGACAAAAAACATATTTCGTTAAGAAAAAGCTTTAAATGCAGTTGATTGTTTTGTTTTTTTAGCAAGTCCAGATTGTTCAATACTGACACAATAGTTCCACATCACTTGCAGCCATCTTGGTTGTTTAACAGCGCTCCTCCTTACGGCCTTTGTCTCAAACACACCCCATATAAGATAAATGGTTTTGATTGGTCTGGCACATCTCGGGCTGCTTGAACTCTGTCCAAAGTGGAGGGGGACCAGACGTGTCTGCCAGACCAAATAAAACTTGAGCTCGCATATTATTCTGGTTCACAGGCTAAAAGTGTTAGTGCCAAAAAAAACCCTGAAAACTAAAGCGTCCTCAGTTAAACATGCTGGATATGAGGTGGTTTAATAGGTGGCTACTTAAACAGACTGAGGATGTTGGTTTCAATGCTATGTTATCACACATGAAAGCTAACAGCTAACTAACAGTCCCAGTGCTGTAGGGAGTACAGTCATGGCGGACTGATCAAAGGTGGCATTGCCAGCAAGTCCCCTTTAAGGACATTGGCGGTTAGCACAGAGCTGCCCAGCCTCTTTGTCTTCCTGGCAGCCCTTTGATGAGAGCCCCCTGGGTGATTCACTCTTACTTACAGAAGTGCACACGGCTGTTAAGAATTGGATCAAAACAGATTGAGAGGGGGTTGAATGCACAGAGAGGAAGAGCAGAGCAAAGGATTAAAAAATGGGAGATAGATGGGGAGGATAGAGAAACAATGTGTTAAAAGGTGGAGATGGAGCATGGGGTAGACAGAGGCTGACTTAAAGATGGAGAGTTGTAATGTTGAAATATATAGTCCGAGTCATCGGTTCATTGTTGTCACATTGAAAGACAAAAAGGTCATTGTAGTTAATGGCCTCCCTGTCCTGGGGTGGGCAACATGGGTTGTGCAATCAACTCATCAATTTGAACACTGAATCGGTCACGCTTATCTTTGCATGGTTACAAATCTGATGCAGATAAATCTCTGCCCTACTTAACTGATCAGCCTTGACAGTTTTGCATGGACTTCGCCAGTCTCCATTAGTGTGTATCGTGGGGTGAAGCCAAAAGGTTTTCTGTTCTACCCATTAAATGGAGATCCGTGAAAATGATGACGAGTGAGCAAAGTAGACAGGGTATATTTTAAAATACACCAGAAATATTTAACACGACTTTCTGGTTGATTTCCTTGATGTGCTTCATTATAACTTGAAATAAGTTGGTACTTTCTGCCTACCTGCAATTAATAACAATGAATTTGATTATCGACATGAAGCAAAAAATACTGGAACTAATAATAATACAAACATGAATGGTGACACTCTGCTAGAGCCGAGCAATTTTGTTTGTCTGTGCGTTGCACTTAAAACCAGTGTGGAGGAAGGAATATCTAACTGATTAGAAGCATGCAAATATAATATAGTAGGGATGTCCCGATCCAGCTTTTTGCACTTCCGATCCGATACCGATATTGTAGCTTTTAGTATCGGTCGATACCGATACCGGCCGATCCAAGCATGTATCAAAGATTAAAGATGCCGGTTGATGGAAATTATCCAAAATTAGGGGCTGGAAAAATATGGCTGGAAAATGATGAGCATCACATTAATAGCTACAGATACTGTAAAACGACATGAGTGCATATATTGTCTTATTTTATCAAGTAAAATATAAGTTATAGGTTTACTCAACAGCCTAATAGTTCATAGAAATTCAGGTAGAAATAGGTTAACTCAGAGTTCCACAGCTTATCAAAAACAATCCTCCCCCCACAGGGAGTCCCTTGCTTTGCATTCACACTGCTCCAGCCCAAACGGGCTTTAGCCCGTACACACGTCATCACGTCCTAATACTACACACACAATATGGCTTGATGCTGTTTTGAAGGAGTGCATATATTTATCGACAACACTCGACCTGCATCAGCGCATGTGCGCACGAGCGGATCTGTGCGAGCAGGCAGCGCGGAAGCCGGTCCGGTTCCGGTACCGGTCCGGTTCCGCTCACACCACGAGTCTGAAGAGTGCAACAGCTTATCAAAATACAGTGTCAACTCCGTAGAAAGTAGAAAGCGACATCGTGGTGGTTTAACGAGGCGGAGCGGCATCAGAACAACATCAAGCGCGTAAAGTACACGAAGAAGAACGTAGCGGGAGCGCGCGGCGAGGATTGTTGTGGCTGCGCGTCTTGCGGAGCAAGTCTACTGTGCTGCGCGGAGGCGCTCCTAATGTAAATGATTATTGATTTATGAATGAATTGATAGGTGGCTTATTTTTGGCATATTGATTTTATGGCCTGTACAATGGTAGGGGAAACACTGGACATGCACACAAGTCCGTCTTGTTGTTGTTTAGTGGATGCTGGACAGGTCGCGAGGTGTGCGCTAGGTGTGCTGGAAAACGCGGACCGGATTTTGGGGGAAAACGGGAAAAAAAACTGGAATGGATTACCTACATCGGTGCGCTGGAAAACACGGACCGGAGTTTTGAAAAAAAAAACTGGATCGGGAGTCCGGATCGGGATTTTCCCGTGCAGGCCGATCCGATATCGATATGCATTTTTTGCTAATATCGGCGGCCGATCCGATCCAAATATCGGATCGGGACATCCCTATAATATATATTCTGAATAACACAGTTCTGATTGATACAGTGAACTACAGACCCTGTTGTGAGGGAATCACACCTCACGAAACAACAAATCGGGCTAGGGGACGTTTGCATTTTCCAACTCAGCCGTTGTTTTGATCTCAGCTACACATCTTTAAAGTTTTGTGACTGCCTCTTGCATGCATGTGACCCTATGGCGGTAACAAAATCTGTCTGCAGGCATAAACACCAGGCAAAGTACTCAAAGCTGTGGTAGTTCCCACTAGGGATGGGAATGCTGGCTTCATACTCACCGTCAGACAAGCTCTCTCTCTCTCGACTGAACACTTTCTAATGTTATGTCAGGCTGTAATACATCAGTGGAAACCCTGACACATTATAGCAAGCAGACACACCGCTGACAAACTCACAGCTAAATAAAATGATGTGATTGAGGACTTACTACAAATCGTTTTGTTCACATTCTGCAGCTGGCGATAAATGATGGATTTAACATGTTTGTGCATCAGGATATTGTTGCAGCTGAGCAGGTTATGAGCCTCAAATGATGATATGTTAATGTCCCGTTGCCTTAGTGGTATCTGGTGCAGTTATATCAGAGTAGTTTAAGGAGCAGGAGTACTACGAGTACACAAGCTCAGTATCGGACCCCATAACCCACACTGGTATCTGTGCATCCCTATTTCTTAACATTGTTTAGTGACACAAGTATGTTTAAGTGCCATTTTAAGAGTTTTTACAATATCATGAATGACAATTATTTTTGGGCAGGATAATCATGAAATTGAATTATCATATTGTCCCATGCCTAGTTCTTGTACAAAAGGTTAATACACAATATTTAAGCATGATGACTCACAAGGTGAAAACAACACTAGTGTCACTGTCGAGTACACATTACAAGTAGCATTACTTGAATTGTATATATTTTATATATTAGCAGCACTTCACTCAAAGCAGATGAGGCGAAACAGTTTAATTTATCACATGAGGAAATTTGGTTGCACGGCGTTAAGCCACCTGGAGTTTTGCACCATGTGTACATCATCACTTTGTCTATTTTAAAGCTGTTTTAATTGATTTTTTTGTTTTACCACCATGGGACAGATCATCAATATATGCTGACAGACACGCACTACATGTGATCGTCTTATAGATTTTAACGGGAACATGTTAGCAAAAAGTATTTTGCTGACGACGGCTTCCAACGGGGGTTGACGAGAGCTGCTTAGATTCAACCATACAGTAAACATGCTGAGCAAAAGCAAATTAACATGCTGCAAGAGGCTGAAAAGCTCTGTAGACAGAGTTGGACGTTTCATTCTCTGCAATCTCCACAATATGTGGAACCTATTCACATTACTCAGTCATACCATCATGGCACATAATGTCTATTAAATGTACATTAAGAAAATGCAGCATAGTCTGTTTCCTCTGCTGTTTGTCAGCAGTAATATCTCATCCTATCATTGATTGGCAGCAACATTGGTTCCTGGCTGTTACTGCAGCGGCAAGAGGCACACATTGGCCATGCCAAATTTTGGTGGCAGATGGCAAAACTGTGTGCTCTCCCATGGGGTGGCAGCCAGCTGGCCTCTGTTTGCCACTGTGACTAAGGTGAGCAGTAAAGTTGCCACTTAATGTACATTGAAATATGAAAAAAAGAAAAAAAAAATTGCTGCTTCCGACTGTGCAAGTATTGTATCTTCAGGCCTGTCATGGGAAGTGAGATAATAGTTGTATGCATCATGTATTAATACTGCTTATTTATAATAATCATTCAATAGTTTATGTGTTGCATAGTTCAGTTGTATTGCATTCCTGCCTGTGGGGATCTAGCACTGAAGAAAATCTATTATCATTGATACTCTTCGATCTGCTTTAACAAATAAGCTTCAAATGTCAAAATACATCACTTTATACTCATTTCTTTCATCTCAAAATGGCAGCTTGTAACACACTCATTTGTTAGAAGGAAGCCCCGACTATCCTGCCGGCTCTCCCTATTTGTTATGATTGAAGGGGTTCATGTGGCAATTCCAGTTTCTATATAATGTAAATGAAAACAAGCAGGCCTCATAAATAATGCCAACAACCTAAAGACATAACACCAAAACAAACGCACATGGCTGAGGTTGCTAGGCGACAGGCTCGTTAACTACGGTGGACAGCGTGAATGTAACTGTAATCCCACAGCCATTTTACTGTATGCCTCAGCCAGAGAGCGTCAACATAGTTGCAACAGTCTGGAGTTGGTGATGAAATTATTGCAGAGCAGGAAACAGAAAGTGTGAGTGAACTAAGCACAACAACATGAATGGCACAACAAACCATGTTTCTGAGCAGTGTGCATTTCTATTTTAGGCAGGGAGAGAGGGACGGATGCAATGAATAAGTGATGTCAAAAAGCATCATGTTAAACCAAAGCTACAGTTATAAGAGTGAAACACGTGTGGTGTGCGGTCTAACTATTGAGAACAAATAAACGATTGTAACCAATTCCAGGTTCGACAAAGAAACTTCCACAAATGACTAAATTACACCGTTTAATTAAAAGCCGTCTGAAGTTTTTGGATCATTAAACATCAACCATTTAGAATTAATTGCTGAGAATTGTTATGACAAAATAAATGAATGTAATAGCCAAATAACAGGCTTCTCTGATACTATTATTTTTTATACTACATTCTTGCAAATCCAACATGACAACCAGCCTCAAAGCGACAGACAGCAAAGCGCAATCCACCACAGATGGAAACCAACGAGGCCGATAATCAAACATTTCCCAGTCCGATGTTGTGCTCATGTTAGACATGTTTTCTCCATGTAGCAGTTAGCAGTAGCAGTTTCTAAGAGCAAAATATGTATATATTGCATATATTGCTGATGCACCGCCGGCAATATATGGCTGCAACAGGCTCACTCCTAAAGCTGGAGTGAAGCTACCATCATATGTAACTAGTAGAGCTAAGGACTGATTGGTATCAGCCATGTCCTGCTGGCTTGTTGACCAGGGGGCAGATTAATGCTCCAAATTTAGGCTACATTTTCAGAAGGGGAAACTGACATGGTGATTTTCAAAAGGGGTTGCTTGACCTCTGACCTCAAGGTGTGGATGAAAATGGGTAATATTGATTATAATGGTATATTTGAATATCTCTGCATAATGGGTTCTAAACCGTCACGTAACTGCATGAATTGTGAAAGACTGAAAAGCCGAGACTCTTGTGGATCTGATGAACTGTATTAATTTGTGAGGATAATATTCCCCATTGTTGCCGTTTTACATAGTGAGACCATTTTTTCACAACATACGTTTTCCTATGGTGTTCCTTAATGTGTTGGTGTCCTAATGTTGTATTTTGGAGGGATTTGGGATTTTCTATTTTGGTAGAGTGGTAAAAAGAAATTGCTACATTTAGCACAGAATTTCAACCTAAAAATTGCTGCACTTCATTCATTGAGTCATTATATGGCAAAGTGTGCTGTCATGATGAGGCCATCATATACTTCCATCATAATGTTCTAACCCATTTACACTTTTGCCATTTCATTTTAATTAATTAATTAAATATTTTTTAAATCCTGATTTATGATTTTAATAACATGACACTCTGCTGATCTGCATCGCAAATTAATCTCCACTTTTCCAGCTTTCAGATGATGTATACCACTTTTATGTGGAATATACTGTTCACTTGCCATCCCCCTAAATATCCCCTGTCCCCCTCTAAAAAAAGCCAAACTGGGTCTCTAAAGATTCATTCTATAAAAATGATATGAGATTAAACTATTTGCAACTGCTCATAACTGAGCTACTGAACCAGAAAAGTAAATAAACTGCAGGGAAGCACTGAAGACTAATGCTATTTTTGAGCGTTGTTGGCCACAAACACAGAGAAATATACAGTTAAAAAAAGGCACTGATGCTTCACATATGAAGCAATAAGTTATTAAGAGCAGTTATTTGTATAATTTATTCAGACCCTTATTTTAGTGACATGAGTATCAACATAAAAAGCACATTAAATGTTTTTAAGCAACCACGCATTAACATTTGAATGCATCTGTGTTCTTTAGATATAACAATTAGCAGCAACATTGCAACGTCAAAATGACACATTTTCTCATGTTTGTGAATGACTGAGTAGTGTGGTATCTGCACAGACTAATTACTTGTCCTACAAATCATAATTTGTTTTGTCAAAGATTCCTCTCGGTGACATGCAAAACAAGGCCAAAGGTAATCCCATTGATTAGTGTCGTGTGAATTCTGCACCTTTCAACAATGAGGTGAGCATGCCATCCTATTAAATTAATTAATTACCTTTTGCCATTTGGGAACCATTTAAAAGTGTGCCTGGGCCAGGCAAGGTTAATTGGGCATTTAGCTCTCAGAGCTCCCCTCAACACCCAGGAGGAGCTTGTCCCTAAAACAGAAGCAGGTCCTTAATAAAAGTAGCACAGTGACCCCTCCAGTAGACAATAGCTGGCTTCTCGTCTCTGACCCCACCCATCCTGATACTGATAAATGGATGCATATGAATGTGTCTACATAATCCCCCTCTATCCTACTAAAAGCCTTAGGAAGGAGGAGAGAAAGGCTAGAAAGGTGTTCCTGGCTTGTGATTTGAAATTGTGATCATAGTGCATGTGTGTGTGTGTGTCTCCCCCCTGACAGAGACAGATGGAGTGGGAGCCACCAGATTTACCAGGGGAAGCAGTTTATAGAATATTGTCAGGGGAGAGTAGGCAGTTTCTGAAATACAGCTTTCAAGTCACAGCCATCAATCTCACCAGTGGCTGTCGAGATCAAGCAGGCTGGAGAGCTAGTTTGTTAGTGTTCACAAAAGATGAGTGTATTATGCTGCGCTATTCCAAGGCCTCAGAGACCAAACAGCGGCTAGCGGTTCCATGCAAACGAACTAAGTGGCTAAAAGGTGAAGCTGTCGGTCATCAGTATGTAAATAAATTGCCCCATTCTGTCAATCAGACAGTGAAACTAGGGCAGTCCTGTGTTAATGAACAGCCTCTCAGGACTATTTGCAGGCACATACACATTGGGGAGTAGCAACACGTTAATCTACTTTGACCATCCATATTTTGACCCCGTTTTGAGGGATGTCCACACCAAGAACCATAACTACAGCGATGTGAGCGTCTACACTGATGAGCGATCACGTTCTTTTAACGGGGCCAAGAACGTGCTGCATCAGAGAAAAAATAAGTACTTTTTTATATCTTCAAAGACAACGTTTGTTTTATCAAACAGGTGAGTTTTTTAACCTCAATGATGAGTCTGCATATTGAACATGACGTGTTGAAAATGACTGTAAATTGTTTTGTTTTGCCATTCACTTGAGTGAGAATGAGTTTTAAAACTACGTATATATCTATAAATAAATAATATAATATATATTTAACATAAAGGATACACTGATATTATATTCCTCCAAAGTTGGAGTATTTTCTTGTTTCATAGTGAAGTCGCTTGAACCTCAGGAGAAAAGCAATAAACCACTCTGGATAGGTGGGGAAGGAGGGGCAGACCTCATTCATTTCTGCCATAAAAGGAGGTGCACTATTTAAACTGGTTAAAACTGAGATTAACGAAGTCATAAAAATATGTCAGTTGATATATAGATAACTAGGGTGTTATCCCATTTATTTCCATGCCTTGTCAGGCCAACTTAGACTTGTTGTTTACATAAAACAGCGATGATTACCATAAGGTGCAATGACATGACTCTAAACAGAATGTAGCAGTCAAAAAAAGATGAACATGTCATATGGACGGATGGAAGTGACACAATTCTCCACACATAGTAAACTGAGTGTTGCTGAGTGAATGTGACTTATGATCTGAGTCACTTTCATGAGGCAGCAGGTTACAGAAAAGCGCTATGTCACCATTCATCATCTGGGCCTGCTTTTTTTTCTATATAAAAAGAGTGTCTTGCTAAACCACTACATTTACATTAAACTGGCCCTTTTGTCCAAAGCGAGTTACAAGAAGAGTTCAATATAGAAGAAGGGGACAGTGTTCCAATAAAATCAAAGATTCCAAATCTGATTACCATCATTAGGATTCTGCTGTGCAATGTCCCGCTCATATCAGCTACCTTTGACCACCCTCCAAATCTGATGGGACCATATGGTTTGTGAGGCTATGACAATAGAAGTTATATTGGAAATGAATGTTATGTTCAATATATGAAATAAATAAACCACCGACCGGGGTCCAATAACCTTCATAGTTTTAATCAGAAACCATGTGTTACTGGCACTGCATGCTTCATTTTGAAGCAGCAATCGAGGAGTCCAGGAACACCTTGAAAATGAAAGAAATAGTATATGCTCGCACAACGAGGAAGTGAGTCCATTATATGGGTCAGTCTGTAAAGACCTTTACCTCTCAGCTTGAACTGAAAGAGATTTGTTCTTGCAGGAAAAGGGAGAATGTTCAAAAGCCAGAGCAACGCAGGATGCACTTCACATACACATCTATCACATCAACAGCATGTGCAATCCTCACCAGCCAATCACTCTCAGTTACATCCATACATCCATAATTAGCACAGACACTGCAGAAGGTTTTTTTTTGTATGGAGCTCATTATCAGCTGCCAGGTGATAATTCAGGTTTATAGCATAGGACTCTGTCATGCTTGTGACTTTTTCCTCTCTTAAATCTAACACCCGAAGGGGAGAAGCAAATTACACTGCCACTAAAATAGTTGGCAGGTGACGCAGATTAACAACAACGATACTGGCTGCTGTTGTAACTGGATTGATTCTCAGACCGACACTTGACTAAAAAGAAATGTGACGCCGGATCCTGCAGAGTTGCAAATTCTGTGTCACCCGACATATTTAGACTTTAATTTTAGTGCTCCACTAAAAGTATGACAAAGCCAGTTGCTGGGGAATAGACGCTGAGTGATATTGTGGCTACTAGCTACTAGCTTCCACTGTATTAGTTATTAGAACTACCGGTATGTGACAAGAAACCCCAGACCGCTGATAGCGCATCCTTAATTAACAGCCCGTGTTCTGACACAAGAAACGTATCGCTAAATTGCTAACCAAAGTCACATTTTCCGATGCACATTTAATGAGTAATGGAAGGACGCAAACGCACCAAAAATGCTCAAAACATAACCCAGGAGCCTGAGTTTAACCACCACTGGCAACTCGCCCGCCGGGACTCAAACGTTGCGTTACAAGCTGGACTCACCGTTAACGTGAGGAGAGGCAGGCGACGCAGGGCCCCTTCACGGACCGTCGGTGATCGTCGTTGTGGTCCACCGACAGTGACACTCGTTTCCCGATGACAGCAGCGAGGCTTTAGCCGGACTGTCAGCGTTATCTCTCGGCCTTCTACCCCTTCTTCCCCTCCTCTTCCAACAGCATGTCTTTCCTTCTGTTTCCATGTGGGACGTGTCATTTGTATTTCCTTTAACATTCGGCAACTTTCACACAACTTCACAACCATGCTCGCTAATGCTAGCGCCCAGAATGCTCTGTGCGATGCGCGCTTCACCCTTGACCTCGCAGGTCATTACTTAATCTCGCAGTTCTGCGCGAGATTTGATGGGTCTGATGGGTTGATGCGAGATTTTAGTTTTTACCTACATTAGGCTGCTAAATCAGTAATTAAATGTCCGCAAAATAGTTTTTAACATATTATATGTAAGCATAAATGCAAAACGTATTGGCTAATAACTATATATTATTTATTTTTAACCTTCACGAGCCCTGCTCCAATGCTGCTAATATTAACCGGGCAGGGTGAGTGCGGGATGGTGCGCATAGGTGTGTTTTAGTTTATCTCTTGTTCAGGCACAATATAGTCAAAAGCAATACTGGATAATGTGTTGTGGTTGTTGAATGAGGAATGGGGGTGTTCATTCACAACTCCTGGTTTTCACAGATGCATTTGAATGCATCAGGGCGGAAGATTTGTCGAGAATAAACAGATCCCAGCTGTGGTCTTTGGTGGCTGATTTTTATCTTCCCACCGTGTGGTCTTGGTTTTGTGAAAAATTGTTTTCTCAACTGTTACATTTTTTGAGCAACTATGTTTTTTGATTAATTGTATTCGAGGGCCTTTTGTATTATGTGTACAACAACACTGCAGAGTTATTCTCTGATTTATCGTGTTGCCATGCTGTGAGGTTGCTTCCACTCACTATGTTATGTTTTCTTTGAAAATGCGTGCTTTTTCCTCACCACCTGAGAGCCGCCATAAATAACGTCACACCTGAACCAGAGACATCGTAATATCTAGACGGCTCCTCAAACTGCACTACTTTCCACCGAGCGTCGCGCAAAACTGCATTAAAAAGATTTTCAAGCCATTGTCTTCTAGCTGTGAGCCATGTGACAACATCTTGTACCAAAAATACTTTTTGCCCTTATTTTTGTGACTTGTCAAAAAAATCCACTCTGCAGAATGCCCTTAACATTTGCGCTCACACATTGCTGTCATTCGCAGCTGTTAACAAGATTCTGGAATAACAACAGCCTTGAGGTGTTTACGAGTAGTGTCTTCAATTATCAGGAGAGCTACCTGCCAGGTTGTGTCTAATTCCTTGCAAGGCGCGAGTGTACACTAACAAGTGTGTTTATTCCTGTCACCTGTTTTTCTGCCCACGGGAAAGTATAAACTAAACAGTGAGTTCAACTGTTCCTCGCTATAATGGAATTTATTTATTTGACATTTATTAACATGAGGCTGGATTGTTTCCTTCAATTAATCATTATATTAGGGTGTGTGGATTCATTGTCCCATTATGTATCACTGCTGTCTGCTTTCCTGACGTCTGGGGGCTCCGGGTTTTGTGAACTTTCAGAAATGTCTTTTTTTCCTTTCTTCTTCAAAACATAATCATTTCCTGTGAAGCAGAGGCCATGGGGAGTGCGTGGAAAGAAATGTGTGAAATGTACATTTCAGTGTATCATATTTTTTATCTTTTCCAAACCCTGCGACATACGTTGTTCCCACTGCATCGTTGTGTGATGATCTCTGCCAAACCCTTATTGAGTGCAATGTCTCTGATAGAAGGCATCTGTCTCCTTTAGGCTTCCTGTTCCCGTGCTGCACTCTGCCAGGTGTTGCCTGTGAAACTTCAGACACTGCACCACAAAATATGTATTCAAGACACTCATTTAAGCTCGATGAGGTGCAGTGGAGAAAAATGCAAGAGGAAACTTTTGTTTAATAAAAAACAAATTATTCTGTGTGCCAGCGGGAGGCTATAGTAAATTGCTTGAATTATACTAATGGAGCTTTTTTTTTTTTTTAAATATGTAAAGGTTAGTGGAATTTGATATATAATATAATAGTTTGAATTAAATTGCAAATAGTCGATAGGGTAGCACAATAGCTGTAGTAAGCACTTTAACTTTAGTAAGTAATGACAGCAATACCAGGCCAAGGGACAACAATGACATCATACAAACTAAACCCCAACAACAAACCTATCACTAATGTTACCAAAAGACTATTGTTGCATTTCACCCTGCTTGTTGGATTGTAATTAGGTGTGGGTGGCTGCTTCATGTGAGTGCACAATCTGACGTCCCTAATTTCATGTATTTATTCATTTTAATTCATACATTATTACAGATTATTACAGAGCTGGCTGAAAATACAAAGCAAGATATGCTGAGAGCAGATACACTCCTTCACTAATGAGCTTATCCGTGCATAAAAGGTTGTACTGATTTGCAAAGTTTAAGGAATTTATCACTTTAAGACTTTAGTGACAAACCCATAAACTCCTTGTATTATTATAAGTGTGGAGAATAATTTATGGTTGATAAATATTAAGGTGCAGTGGAATACAGAGGAAATTGTGTTACTTTCGGTGGAACTGTTAATGTTATTGCGGCTAAAGATTAAGACTAAATTAAATGAGCAAACAAGGAATTAAGTATTTATGGTATTATGGCTCAAGCTCCAATAATGCTGTCCAGTTCAACGAACATGACTCCCATTATCAATGTTAAGATATTCAAATAATGCTTAAAATGTATGATTTTGTAATGTAACATTTAGTTAATGTGACCACCTGCAAAGGAAACGTATATGAAAAAGCTCTGAATGGACGTTGGCAGGCGGCGTGTTGAACAGGTAAGATGTTGGTCTAGCAGCATGCACGGCTGGCAAACACGTCTCTCACTGAGAAAATACGCTGGCGGCAACCAAAGCGGTAGGTGTGTATTCTTAGAGACCAGAGACCTCGTTAAGCAAATTGATAATTTCATGTCTGATTAGGTCAATTATTTGTGATTGAAGAAGATGAAGGAATTAAAGAATGTTAAGAAATAATTTGCAGAAAATGGGTACAATGATAGGAGGTGCTCACCAAGAAGTTTTTTTTTCTTAAAAAGCTATCATGTCAAAAAGAAAGTAATGATTATCGTTATTAGCACTGACGAGTTCTGAGGCTTTGCAGGGGGAGGGGGGGGAGCTTACATTCGTAGCTCTCACTCAATAGTGAAGCAATTATTATGGGTTAATTTACTGAGAATACAATATTGCTCAGGGAATTAGGAAGCTTGGGGAGGTATAAAAAATTCAAATACATGAAAAAGCGTTCTCTTGGATGCCCCGGTGGTAAGTAAAACATGATAAAGTGCCCTGGTGGCCAAATGTGCAAGGAAATGTGATTAATTGCCCTCTAGTGTGCTCTACCCGGCAAGAAAATGTCATGCCCTTCGAATGGATCAAACTGCTGTCAAAGGTGCCTTTCCAGTGGAGAAAATTTGATGCAGTGCATTATTGGGTGCCATTATACTCGATACAACCCGATGCAGTGCCCTCAATGGTGCCCTTTCATTAGAGAAAATGTAATAAAATGCCCTCTGGGTGCCCTTCCAATAGAGAAACCATGATAACGTGCCCTCTAGGGTGCCCTTCCAGTGGAAAGAATGTGATGAAGTGCCCTCATAGGGTGCCCTTGTAGTGGAGAAAACAATACATAAGCTTCCCTAGAAAACTTTCTGTGTGCTGGATTGGAATTGTTTAGTCCCAGCTCTAAGACAGTGAGTCCAAGAAACTGGAATCCTGTTTCAGTATCTTTATTTTTTCAATACTTTGTTCTGGCCCTGTGCTAGCATTCATCATTTTTTCTAATGATGTTATATTTGACCTTTGGGGAAATTTTCTTGAGAGATCTGACTTTTTCAAAATTTTCCAAGAGCATTTTCATTATGTGTAGTTTTTTTTGTGTTTGGAGCTCTCTCTTATTATGTAGGAAATGTCAAGTCGTTCACTGTCTCGCGGTGGATTTCATTTCGGGTAAGAGAAAGTTGAAGGTTATAAACACATTTTTTATTGTTAACCTTGCTTTTTGAAAACTTATAATCAGTACAGTTGGTACATTTGTGATTGAGGATTAATTGTTTTTAGTGATTAAAGTGCAAAAAACTGGAACTCAAAATGATTAAAATATGACAAAGCACTACTGTGTCAAAAAATTTGAATTGCATCCAAAATATCAGATTGAGTGACTGTATTGCTGTCTATTATATACATTGTATGGCAGGGAGTCTGCGTGTTGTGGCTACTAGCGTTGGGTCAATGAAATCAAAATGGTCTCCATTGTCAGTTTTCATCACTTATTTATAAAACCTTGGCGCTGACAAGCGACAGCCCATTTGTCCACTTGCCATAAAGAATACGTCAAGAAACTCCCATCAGTTATCATCAGTTTAGGTGCTGCTATATACTTTACAGGCACTCAATATATATTATTCAATTTCTGTTCATTCATGGAGGACAATAGTATTGCAGACACCAGCTGTCACTAATAAAATGTACTTTTTTTCTCCAGGACATTGATGCTTTCTTCCTTTTGTTTCCAGTTCTTTAGAATCTTGGTTGCTGAGACTCTGAAGTGCAAAGTTCAACAGTGTTGTAAACGATTGTTCATTTATGTACTATCTATGTATATATGGCAGCCAAGTACATTTCAGTGAAGTAGCTAGTTCAACAGCACCTTCACTTCCATTGCATTTCAATCAAATTACCTTAAAAGCTTTCCCTCAGTGTCTTTTTTGTAAAACCTCTCCTTTTAGTTCAAATCGCAGCCCGGGAGAAATAGAACCATTTTGTTCCCTCTGGGGAACTCAGCAATCATTTGTGCCCATCAAAGAAAAAATCCCCCCTTTAAGAATATTATGTTAATTTCTCCTTTGCTTGAAACTGATGTCTTTTTCAAAGTCTTACAATGCTGAAGTGCAGATGTACAAAAAAAGTATTTCATAATCAAATCATATTTTTTTTAAATGCAGGAATGTAAAGAAAATGTTAATAATAGCTTGCAGAGGTTCACAGAGAAGCTGATGACATTACATATCATTGTTCATTTTGTTATAGGCATGGAACTACCTTATAAGGCATATGTGTCACGTCGTAGATCGCACGTAGCTTGCAAAGTTAGCATGCGATTCATGCTCAAACTACAAAGACTGTTATTTTTCTTATACTTTTGAAAAACAATTTCCCACGTTATCCAATTTTTGTCTTTGCAACGAGAATGAAGAGTATCCAAACAACACACAAGACATGCATAATGAACTGAAATATGTTTAAATCCGTAGCATCTTGTGAACACTAATTGACATCTTACATGGCACAGTATACTGTTAGATGTGGATGTGATAGCACTGGTGGCAGTTAAGTCATCTTATTAGATCTAATCTCTGTATTACCATTTCATTTTTTGTGAAAAACTGCTCTTCAAGGCAGCATATCGTGGTATAGTGTAAAATATGGTATCATCTACAATTCCAATATGAAATGCTAGTACGCTCTATACTGGTACACATGAAAACCAATGAGGACAATAAAAATGGTGCCCCTTTTCTGCTTCCCTGTTCATCACTAATAATATTGTTAGAATGTCTAGTAGTAATCATAGATATTATTGGAGTAATTATTGCGAACATGTGCAGTAGGGGGCACTGCAGCTTTCACCAAACTCGAATGACCAGGATCACCTGACCACCCCGTATCTAAACTTTTCACTTTCAACAGTGACCCAAGCAAACACATTTACAATCAATAGTTTGTCTCCTCACTGAAGCCTCTTGTCTCGTTGCGTCTCAGAGCATCATTGAAATAATAATGCTGTTTCATATGATGCATAACATGAAAGCAATTGAATGTCGCTTCTGGAATATATTTGAGTTTGATTTTTCATAAAACAGCCACCAAAATCCTTGTTTTAACAACTGTTCGGTAGTCTGAATCTCCCCCCTGACATGGAAATCTTCTGCAACCCCTTCATGCTGTTGCTGCAGCTGTCGGGTCCCTAACATGTCATCACAGAGGCGTTTTTCCATTGTATACATGTCAGAGACTGAGAACAGTTCTGCTCTGATGCTTGTACCGGCAGCAATTTTAGCCGTTGCAGTGACAAACGCAGGGCCATGATTAAGTGGATGGAGCGAGTGGTTGGGTCTGCATGACGGGGGAAATAATTACCAAATCGCATTGGTGGAGGTGACTCTTTTCAGCACAAACACTATTTCTTCCCCTTGCATTCAGCCAACACTAAAACGTGAAGCCACATAAAGACCTGGTGGTTTAAGGAGAGAAATCTTTGTTATCAGCGAACTTCAGAGACAGGATAACGCTCACGGCGAGAATCTTCTATAGAACCAAAAAGCCGTAGATTAGAGAAAGTAGTTCTGCGATGCTTTGACCGTGCCGGGACACTAAAATTAGCTGACTCCTAGGATTTGATATATGTGGGGTGTCGTCGTGTGCAAAATACTAACAATAGTCTCTAGAGTGGGAATGGTACAAACAAAGCCTTGCTCTTCTTATTAAATATAGCCTTTTAATGAGAAATAGATTATTATATGAAACATTCATTTGAAATAAGCTGATAGAATGATCCCAAACAGAACAGCAAAAAAGTACATAGGCAAGGTATTAGGTGTAAAAATCTTCAGACATATCCATGGTTACATGTAAGCAACACTGTGGTAGCGTAATGCCATACGAGTAAATGTGCTTGTTTTATGGACTTTGCAGTGGCTCAGAACTCAAATCGTAATGTACAGAATGTTTTTGACAATATAAAAACAGTCATACATTGTCATGAATCTAATTCGATACATAAGACATGGGTGCCCTGTACTTTGTGCTGATGTACTCAAATGGAGGGCTTTTTTTTTTCTTCCTTTTTTTTCTTTTTGAAGTAGTCTTGGTATTCCCTTTCAATACTGTTATATTTTATAATATTGTTACTGCAGCAGAGCATTGTTACGGTAACAGAGTTCATATTTACAGATACATTGTACAACAGGGGACAAAAAAGCAAAGAAAAAAAGATCAACCATTACATGAAGTCATCCTTTGACCCTCCGTGTCGTGGTTGAGTTCCCCACATGCACAAACCTCCTCGGATGCGTGGTTCTCAGGAGGAGATGAAGAGTGTTTACTTGATCAACATTTATGGTCTTAAATTCTGAAGCTAATTCAGTGTCACTCGTCTGTGTAATGTCTAAAAGTTTTAACCAGCTCTAAACGTGTTAAAGGGATAGATAACAGGCACTTAATAATAATAATAATCATAATAATAATAATCATAATAATAATACGGTAACAATTCATTTGGATAGTCCAATGTTAACTGCTGAACAATCAAGTCCCCTGTTTTACGGCATCTCTACTGACTGCAAAATCAGCTCTACTTCAGCTTAAATGAATCCATTCAGAGATACTGGTAGCATGCAGGTGTTAGAATGGCAATGCTTTGGATACCAACATTTGCAGAATGGTTAAGTCTACCATGATAACATTAGCATGCTAAAATAAGCTTGGGCCAGATAAAACTTCAACACCAAGGAGCTGTGAGACCAAGCGGACGCTGCTAACGCGACAGGTAGAGCATCAGTCATCCTGAACCAGCCGCCACACACGCGCTAACCCATTTAAGTGGAAATCGGAAAAATGAATTTGCAGACTACTGAATCACCTGAAATTGATTGGATTTGTCGCAATACATTTACTGATGTTATTTGTAAAGTACTATCGAGAGTTAATAGTGCTTCGCGAAAAAGACTGACGACAGCGAAAATAAAACACGAGGATAATCTTTGCCACACAAAGCCAGACACGATTCTGCCAGTTACGTGGTGACGAGAATGCACATCTAGATATGACTGTTAAAGCTGCGATGGCGGATGCACTAAAGTCTGCAGCTGACAAATCTACATTCATAAGAATCAGAGCCAGGTTTTTCGTTCCGGGGCAGCTGCAATCTCCTGCTAAAAAGCATTGCCCCGACTTTGACCACTGCTTTTCAAGGTGTAGAGTTGGTGGAGGATTTCAAAGCCTGGTTTCTTGGTTCACGTTTAAGTCACAACCCAGATACGCTCCTCTGCTTCGAGCTGAACCCACAAGACTAGTATCATCACAAGTGCAAAAGAACAATTATTTAGAACAACACATAATGAATCCAAAAAAATATCAAGGCAATCAAACTATAACAACATCAAAGAGACCAACAGACTTGAAACTTAATAAAAAACAATAAAACAATTTGAAAAAAAAGAAGAAGAGGGAAATGGGCTGGCAGCTTTTACACAAGGAGGAGTGTTTTTCCAGAGTTTGGGAGCCATGGCAGCAAATATGAAGTCTCCTTTTCTTTTTTTTCTTCTTTTTTTTTGTCTAAATTCAAACCCATCAATGTCTAGAACAGCTAGGTTGTATGACATGAGTGACCTTGCCTTTGTTGTTGTTAACAAACATGCAGGTTAATGGACTGGACCTACAAAAGCTTATCAGCAATAGCAATGTTTCAGCATCAGATTACCCAAATAAAGTGTGACCAACAATACGTAGGTAGTGTTTCATATTTCAGTTGGATGATTGAGTGTTAAACACAGTTGCAGCTCTGTTTCCAGCAACATGCAAAACAAGGTCAAAAGGCATATGGACAGAAAAAGGAAATCTTTACATGGGGTAATAGAAATCTTACAGAGTAAACACTGCCAAAAAAGAAAGGTATTTTAAGCTTTAATATAACCATTTCTTTTTTTTTTTTCTCTTTTTTTTTCTGTGGCACAACAGAGAAATTCAATGGCTTTACAACACGATTCGTATCGAACATAATTTGCCTTCTCTTGTTGTCTCCCTTTTTGCTGTGCTCTTATCTAAAAAAAAAATCGAGAGTAAAATAAAAACATACAAATGGAACGTGTTTTTTTTTATTATTTTTTTTTTCATGGATGCACTTTTCGTGAAACTGGGATGAGCGTCACGTCTTACTGTATGTCTACCTCAGGGAAGTGTATGGCTTTAAGTTGTCTCGCAAAATGTGCCTGAATTGATGAATGTTTACATTTTTGCTCTTGGTGCTGAAAAGCTCCACAAATCAGCAGTCACAACATGTACATTTTTGCAAAGCTGTACAAAATAGCATTGATTGTTAAATCTTCAGACCACAATATTGCACTCACGCACCAGGAGGTACTGCCTTGTGAAAAAACACAGCTTGAATTTCAAACACGGGAAGAAGCACTCCAAAATGCAAGATTTCCGCTTCAACTGGAGTCAATCTCAAAATGACACATTCAATTTTAACGAACAGCAAGAAGCGTCAAGCCAAAAAGAATGTACACGCACATTTGCACACACACACACACACACACACACACACATACACACATACATTCACCCACATATATATGTATATATAAACAGCTGGCTTTTGTTATTTGACATGACTATCCATTACCGCCCTGCTGTGTGCCTTATGTGTCAGAACAATGACAGAGTGCCTCATAACTCACAAAGAGCAATGCAGATTCGCCGTGGGTTGGAGATGTAATCAAGAGTCTATAAGTAATGTGTCGACTACTTACTCACTAGGGCTATTTAATCCTTACAATGTATAAACATTTTTTTTTTAAATATTAAACTGTCCATTATGTCTGAAATATTTTGCACATTAGCTGAAATAAAAGGATATCTGGTCTGCCCTTGTGTTATATCGTTATCTTTAAAAATGTTTTTTTTTCTCAGTAAAGAATGGCAGTTTCAGATATAACCTTTGATCCCTCAGAGTAAAATCAAGGCCTCTTTTTCACCAGTACATATATTTTAATATTTCTTTTTTTTTTTCTCTCTCTCTCTCTTTTAAATTCTTTTAGGGAATGACAGACATGCTGGGACAAATATGATACAGTCTTTATAATGGTTCCATTTATCTTCTTTATCTTGATCTGAAACGCTTTTCATCATTGCCTTTTTCCTTTTTATCTCTTTCAGAATTATGCTTACAAAGTTAATATTACATCAAAAGGCAGAAAAGGTCCAAAAAATGAAAAAGAGAAAAACAAAATGTAAGATTAATTTCCCCCTCGTAGTTCATTTGTTGGGTGTTTCTGTTTGCTTGTCCTTGGTGTTAATGGGACTATGTTCAACAGAGTTTAGTAGTCAGGTGATCTGATTGTTTTAGGATCTCTGTGCTGTACATGTCCAAGGCATGATTTACTCGAATCATCTCGCTGTTGTTGAGCTTGAGCCGATGCTTGAGCATACAGGAGAAGAGGTCCAGCTGGGGTTTGCCAGGTGCGGATGGAGGGGCAAGGCGGTTAATCCGATCTCTAATGTCCAGGAGCAGGAGCATGACGGACGAGGATGAGTAGAACTGAGTTCCTTGCGTGTACGACTGGTTCACCTGCTGCACGGCACTACGGAGCAGGTCGGCATTAAAGCGCAGGCTGTAGCCGAACACTTGGATGTCAGATATCTTTATGTAGATCTGCCGCTTGTTGGGGTCTCCGAGGTCAACTGGACCCTGTCCCGTGTCGTTGCGTAGGCCGGTCGGGATCTTGGCGCGGCTACGCAGGTAGATGTGCACCGTCTCAAAGAAGGTCTTCCACCGGTTGCCTAGCAGCAGGGTCCAGTTGAAGCACTGGGAGTTCTGCAGCCGTACTTTTTCCCAGCGCGGGTAGCCGTGTTCTCCGAAAGGCATGCTCCAGCCTTCCGAGTGGCTGCCGCTGAATGGGTTGACGTACACGAAGAACATGGGGTCGATGCTGCTGTTCCGCATCTGGCAGATCTTCATCGATAGGCCGATTATCATGTGGAGGTAGTCCATCCGGTTTTTGTTGCTCTTGAGAGTCAGGGACATGCGCTTGCGCCATCGGGGGTCAAAGAAGGTCTCTAGTCGGATCTCGTTGCTGATGAAAGTGGTGTGAATGTACAGTCGCGAATCCATTTTCTGTAACAGGTATTTGAGCTCCAGGTCTTGAAAGTCCAGGTCCGTTTCGAAGCTGATGAACTGCTCGCTGCGTTCTGAGTCCACATTCTGGGGCTCGCACCGGCCGCGGTACAACTTGTAGCCCTTGTTGCAGGAGCCACATTGGGAGATGTTGGCCAGGCTGCACATGGCACAGCTGTTGTTGCCGCCTATGACGCACGGTATGGGCCGCTGGCACAGGGTGACGCCCGTGTGGCACACGCAGGTCCTTTGGCTCTCCAGGAAGGTCCCCCAGAAGCCGTTCTCGTTGCAGTAGAGGAAGGACTGGACCCTGTTGAGCCACTGCATCACAGATCTACAGAGACCGAAGGAAACCAGGACAGAAGCATTAACAGGGGTCGGATGGAACGTCCTACCATATCAGCACTATTTGCTAGGTCATTTACATAATGCATACATTCCAATGCACTTGTTTTCCCAGAAGGCCTTTCGGTGAGCTTCCTATGTTCTGACAACCAACTTTCAAAGACATGAAACTTGCTTTGACGTCTGTCACCATGGACACTGTGTTTTATTTTAATTGTGCTTACTTGGCTTTTTATAGTGTGATGATGCAGTTGAAAGCTTTAAAAATAAAACCCATCATTAAGTTAAGTGGCGTGCATTACTGTGTTCTTGTAAGCTTGTACCTTCTAGACAGGTGGACTTACTGAAATGAGCGGACACAAATGGTACGAAGATGTGAAAACACATTAAACAATCAATCAAACGACAATTAAATGCTTTGTTGGCAGCAATGTGTACATGAAAACCATCCAGTCAGGATAGTCGGGGAATAGGATCATTTCTTCCCTTCAAGGAGGAGGAGCTGCGTTATTTCCCTCAGGTGGAAGGCATTACTTGCTATTCTTATCTTGTCTCTTCTTTTCCCCTCAGGCATTTTTCCCTCCTGTCATCTTGACAGTACCGGAACTTCTTTTCTGACTATAGGAGGTGAATTCTGAATCCGGATTTTTCAGAGGAGGGCTGGTCAAGGTTAGCTTGACATGTTAATGAAGCTACGGCTTAACTATGATGGATGACATCGCATTCTCAGCAGGCCAGAAAGCCCCCGAGCTATACCCAAAACGAGCCTGGAACAAATCACCTATAGAGGACGACGGGAGCACAATGCTTGATTCCACTAACTTTGGCTTCAAATGGAAGATGGGGCTGAGCTACAGTTGACATGATTTGATATTCCCACACCTGCATTTAAGGAATTGTAAACATCAACTTGAAGCGTAGTCAAGAGCGATAGCATCTACTTTATTCCCTCACAAAAAAAATCTTTACAAAACATTCAGTGGTGGTTGAATGGCTTGAAATCAATTCAGTGATATTAACCACTGCTAGAATGTAAAGGGAATTTCTATATTTTCTTCCAGCAACTCCTCAAAAATAGCATTTACAACTAATTTATGATTTTGCTCTTTCTTTATTGGATTTTTATTTGTGGTCCCTATGTAACACCTGCATATTTGAAACGGTCTAGAATTGTTAGAAATGTATAGTAGAAAGGAAAAGGGGACAACCCTATCTGAGAAAAGAGAACGTTAGTATGGTTGAATTTTGACATTTACTCATTGGTCAATTGATGGTTTGCAGGAGTCACAGGGATGGTATTCTCCATGAACAATAGTAGAGTGCATTCACTCTGGATAGGAGGCATTTTCTTCATATTAAAATTGCTGAAGAAGAAACTGAATAGATCTAGATTTGCAAATGTTATGTCTCTGAAAATGTGCTCCGAGATGTGAGATTTGTCAGGTCAATATTGCCTTTAATCTACTCAGCAAGACTTTGATCTGAGATGGAATGCCTTTGTAGTATATTTGGGTTTTTGTCTGGCATGGTATTTGTTTGCAACATGACGTACCAGCATGAGACAGAGTCTGAACGTGTCAAACGTTAGAGTTGGCAACCCCTTTAATATGAGCTATCCTCAGTTTTCTTTTATTCTTTGGCTTCATGTTTCCTGACCTGGGTCTTTTCTTGTAATCTCATAAATCCACGTGTTCTCTCCTACGCCGCGTCCCATGTGATCGTGTCACTCACTGGTTTCCCCATTTGTCCATTTTTTTCCATTGCAGCCTCCGTATGAGCCTCGTGTCGAGCAGCTATTTCCTGAGCTTGTTTGCTCATGTGCCCCAGTGTGCCGCTGTCTGAGTCTGCCTTTTCCCCTAGAGATGATACGCCTTAATCTCCTGGTGCAGGTACTGTATTTGTGATTTTTATATCACCTTCCATTGCCTCTCTGTAGTATTACAGTTTGGCCTGGAGTGTCTAGAAAGATGAGTGTATGAAGTTTGTTCCCTCCAGCTTGTGTTTGCTGTCCACCTCAGCATGAATACAAAAGGAGCTACCCAACAGAGATGTGCCACTATACTGCTTTTACTATATCATAGTGAAACATTACCATCAATGCTGCATTATCACTATTTTGGGATGTGATCACATGATTTAAGTATGTCACTAGTCATGTGACTCCTTTCTGGGCTCTTTTCTTAAATCTAATGGTATGCTTTTGTTGCCTGAACCTAACTTTGTTGGCAAAAATGATCACATCTATCAACATGCAAATAAATCAGAACGGGTATGAAAACACAAACGAGGGAACCAGAGATAAAATCTACACATATAATAGGCTGCTTTTAATGTTATTTCTAAATCGACTGTCTTAAATTCCCAACAACAATCTGTTTTTTCCTTTTTTTACGGCGTCTTAAGTGCATTTAAATGAGTAAAAGAAAACTATACACTGCAAATAAAGCAGTATAATCATCATACATTTCTCGATATCTCAGCTCTAATAGCTTAAAGAAAGTTTCATGATTATCATGATAATGCCATTCACAGTGATTATTTGCCTACAATAATCTTACCAGCCCATCCCTCCTACTAAGTTACAAATCTTTTGTTTATTGTGGAAAAAACAACAACTTTGAGCTACTGGGGTTTGAAAGTGTGTTTTATAGGCCATTACACCATGTGATTTGTAAATATTACTGACGACTGTTTTTTTGTTCAACCGTTTACATCAATGTGACATACTAGATGTTAAACAAACATACTTTTTATTTCTTTATTTAAGAAATAAAAATCCTCATTGGAGGTGGCATTCAGAAGAGATTGCTTTCACAGGTGCCTCAAATATTCCTATTATTTTTTATTGTCTATTCATCATCGCATTGGACACAGGCACAGTCATAATGATCCCTCCTTTGAATTTATTCGCAATAACTGTTGAAATATCCGGTCCTGAAAGAGTGAACTAAAATATGTTCTATCATATAACTGCCTCCCTCAATAAGCTATTTGAGTGCATCACGCTGCTAGTTTTATTATTGCATTATTTGTTTCTAAAGCCAAAGCTTTTGCTTAGATTTGCCATATAAAATTAAATGAAAATACACGGATGCTACTTGTTTTTGTGAATCCGAGGCTTAAACAGCCCTGGTGCTGTATAATTCAGATGACATATGTCATAGCTCCCTCCTACGTTTGAGCATGGCAAAGAAAAGGGAAACAGAATGTCAGAGCAGGATAATGGAATCTGTTTCTGATCAAAGAAAACAGAAGAGGAAATCCCACGGATGTACGCAAACTAAAAAAAAAAAAACGGTATTACCAATAATGTGAGAGCAGAGCTCCTTAAAGGTCACGTGGGATTTTTTATTTCTGAAATTATTCTGCGTTATCTCGCTTAAGTTTTGAGTTCCCTTGCAATATTTCCCCCGTTATCTCACAGTGTTCAGCATCCCCTCTGATCCACAGAGAAAGGCTGAGCTTCTGTATGATATATTTGGGAGTATGTGGCGTGATGGAGGCTGCAGCCACGGCTGTGCCGGCTCGGTTGTTCGGATCATGACTGTGACACAGTTTATAAAGGATGCAACACTAATGCAGCGGCTGTATGTGTGGAGTGAATTGACATGGTTTGCGCTGACTGAGCTTTGAAGCCACTGGATTCCTGAACTCTCACAGTGTGTAACACATCTGTCATATCTGATAGAAGCGCTGCAGGTTCCAATCCCATGTGGCTTATGCTTTCTTGGTGAATGTTAATACGGAGCGGTAAAGAGTAGACATACGACATGAGCAGCAGAGGTACGACAGCGAAAAGGCAGCCGCAGTCCAAGCGACTACGACGTCCACAGTTACAGCTACAGCCGTGACAGCTGCAGCGGTGTCCTGTCGGAGTCCCTTTGAAAGGACTCATGTAGAATAAACGCACTATATGAAGTGTCATTTCTGCTTTCTGTAGTATCTGCAGAGCGTTTTCCTCAACTGTTGTTATGGATTGGGGGGTAAAGCAAAAGAAATGATAGGAAACAATACCCACGATGGTTTCATGTCACAGGATCGGCTATATGTCTTAAACTAGGAGGATGTGTTAAAAAGCAGTGTCATGTCAAAACTGATAGTAATTAGGGCGATGTAAATAATCACGCTCATATTTGTAGATATGCTCGACTTGACATGAATAATTACTGCGAATGCATAGGCCGGATGCAAATGATTTGGCTGAGAGTGAAGCGACTTCATATCCGTCACTATTAATCATCTATACCAAAGACAAACTGCTGTGTTGATTCCATTGGAAGCGAGCTGCTATGCTCGTTACAGGAAATGCAATAGCAAATCCAATACAGTTCAGTGATAAAGTTTCCACGCCGTCATTGCAGTGAGTGTTTGCCAACGGGGATTTACGACGCTCGTAATGCACGGATGCCCCGCGGCGAGGTAAAACCTCGACAAAATTGTAAGGCGGCGGTATGCGTTTGCAATTATGGCTCGGGCCGCAACCCATCTAATACCTGTCCACCGCCAGCTGAGGTCAATACATGTGTTTATTGACTGACCTTTTGCAAAAATGCAGTGTTGAAGGCACAACGCGGTTTCAAACTTGATGACGTAAGTTTACATCCTCGTAATTGCAATTAGTAATAAGTAACTTCCCCATACCTCGCATGCATAATTTAATTGAACTAAAAGCCTACTAGGACGGGCGTAATGTGAATGCTCTCAGGCTGCATGTAAGAATTATGAAATAAAATGAAACTGGGAGCTGGTTCATTAAGAATGCATCACTCCACTGTGTGGTGGCGTCAGTCAATACATTATGGTGTAATGCGTACCTCTATTTTTAACGTTGGCATTGAATATACATTTACTTATGTTCACCATCGTGCATGCAGCCCTGCACTAATGGCGTGTGCGTGATAAACAAGCTTTACTAAGCAGCTAGTAGGTCACTCATATGAAATTCATTATACAAAAAAATAAAAAAAATACTTGTCTAAACGCACCTTCATGGCTGAATCATATTTCTTAGCTAGGTTGCCAAGGCAACAACGAATCACAAAAGCTTTTCCTTGTCTTTATTTCTTCTTACCTTTCCAGCCAGTTTTCAAAAGGCTGTGTGAGCCACCTGCAGCACTACAGTACCTTCTTAGAAGATGCAGTTCATGGTTCATTAGTGTTCAAAAATCTGGGGGAGGACGCTACTCCCTCATCTCTCTTATGTTGGTTACTTTGAGTCACTGGCGATGTGACTCCTCTGATCTGTACTCTGCCACCGATTGGTACACAGTGACTTTATTACCCTAACCAATCCCACTCTGTCTGCTACCCAACCCAGACAAAGAAGCCAATCAGAGGTAGAGTTGCCTTTGCGATCCGTAATTTAGCGGCCCGCTGGAGCATATGTGTGTGTGTGTGTGTGTGTGTGTGTGTGTGTGTCCAGCTGTATCGCTCCCACAGCGAATTAAAGAGCAGCCAAGAAAGCAGACGAATGAGTATTGAAAATTAAATTTGGAATTTATGTGTCATCTGTTCAGACTTTAAAGAGACCTCCCATCAAACTATTTAGAAAAAAAAAAAAAAAAAAAGATCAGTCAATAACAGTTGGTGGCTGATCAATAGGAGCACCCTTGTGATCTGAGCTCAATGCAGCAATAAACTTCAGCCAAAGCCTGCTGTATTTTGTATCATTTTGCCTTTTTTTTTCTCTCAAAAATTAACAGGTTATTTCCGGGTTAGTGGGTGTGATAAAAATAAACCCAAAGTGATATCACTTGTCAGTGAGGTAATCTGTGATCCACTCAAAGCGAGCACTCTGGCTTCCACATGCATACCTCGGGGAGATTCTCCCATCAGAGGAGCCTGGCTGGTGTTAAAGCCACTGGAGAAGTCAATGAACACAAGTCTTGCAGCGCCTGTCCAAGTATGCACAGAGTAGCAGGTGGTTGACAGCATCATCCTCCCCATTGTGGGCCTGATGTATGAACTGGAGGGAATCTAAATGGTCCCTCACAAGGGATCTGGCCTGCTGTCATTTAGAACCCTGGTGTGCCCATTCTTGGCCACTGGGGCCAGACGGGATGTTTTTCACATCATCATCAGCCCCCCTCTGCAGCTTCCCTGACAGGTTGAGGATGTGCTGGAAGGCCTCCCAGAGGTGGTTGGCACACACCTTGAAAACACTTGGGCTGATGGTTTATGGGTCTTCAGCTTCTCCTCAATTCCCTCATCCTCTGATCAGCTCTTAGAGAGCTGCCCAGAGGAGAGGTGAGGGTCGGAGTCCCCGTTGGTGATGGAGGCTCTTGAATAGGGGATAAGGGAAGATGTCTTAATGGGATTACCCTGACTATTCACATGCATGGGGCAAAATAAAAAAAATATGCAATAAAGCTATAGTCTTTTAACATAGTAAGTCTTACAATATGGTTAATATGTTGTCATCAGATATTACAAGACAAACTAAGTGGTTGATGGGGATAAATAAAACAAAATTAATTTCTGTTCTCACAAGAGTTTTGTGTTCAGTCTGTCCCTATATGAAAACATAAGAGCATAGTTTAGAGCTCCTTGTTGAGATATACCACTTACAGCCTCACACACATGCACACACACACACACACACACACGCACACACACACACACACACGCACACACATGCACAGGTGATGAAAACAAATAATTGCTCCATCTGATGCAAAGCTGTCTCACAGAAAGCGAGCAAACAAACACACAGCTCTTATATCCAGTGCCATCAGGCACCCTTGATGCGTCCTCCATGGGAGAGGGGAGCGCATGTACTGCAGCTCTTTGATAACACTTCAGAACAAACCTTCGCCAACTCGCTCACACACATGTGGGACTGCTCCTTTTTTTTTTTTTTTTTTTGTCTGTCGGTGACAGCTGACAACTGCTCATTTTCTCTCCCCCTCCCCCCTTAAATGAATATTTCAGATTCCTTTTTCCCATTTATACGCCGACATCACCTACGCCGAACAGTTTTAGGGGGTGTTTCATGTGACACCCGGGAACTTTTGCACATTTCACGTAGTGTTTTCTAATATTTGCTACAGCGAATGGAGGGAACTTCCTGGCATCTCAGGCAGGTCTGACACCCCGGCAGCACGGCAGCGAGGCTCTTATGCTGCAGCTGCAGTAGGTGGTGACAGATGTGTGCAATGACCTATCAAGAAAACTCCCACAGCTACATTTTCTTTTCAGACTGCAATGTGAAATACAAGAGTGAGCAAGAGTGCTTTGGGCATGTGCAAGCCTCAGCACTAAGTTGGCGTGATGGACAGAAACAAACAGAGCCATAAGTTGATAAGAAATGTATAATGGATGACATCCTTACCTGCATGCTTCGAGAAGCAACAATCAAAATAAAACCTCTACATCATCTCAAAGGAGACGTTTCCCCCGGAATATGTCATTACATTTTCACATCTGCTGCGTTTCTTGCACTCGGAAAAAAGCTAATATCCAAATATATCAACGGTGGGAAGAAAAGCACCTTTGCTTTATGTCGCCGAGTAAACCCACATTTTATATCCATCAGGATGCGGAGGTCGTATTTCTACCCACCTCTCCCTAGGCATCTGGTGGTTGGGGTTGTGGTGACAGCGGATGCTCAGGCCAAAGAGCTTGCGGGCGGTGCGCTGGATCTTGAGCCGCTGGATCTCCAGGGAGCTCTGTAGGAGCCTGTAGCGGGCCTGAAGGTCCCAGTCGCTGCCCCACAGGAGATGCACACTGCTGATGGGCAGGAAGTGAGTGGAGGGCAGCCTCTTCAGGAAGGACTTGAACTCATCTGGGTGACAGAGAGGGATGGAGCAGATTGCAAAGCAGAGAGATAAGGAGAGGAGGGAGAGTGTGATGGTTTGACAGAAAAGGAATAAAAAGAGGAATATAGGTGTGTAATTCATTTTCTGACTTAAATGCATGGAAGGTGCTGAGTTAGGAGGAAAGGGTGATACAATAAAATGCATTTATTTGATTTAATATATGTAAACTATTATATTATAAAGAAATGTATTATTATAAAAACCAATGAGAACTGCTGAAGTAAAGGAGAGCCGTTCATATTTATTCTCAAAAGTTGAAGTTGTTCAGCAGCAGTTAAGCTACACTGACATTTCCAGAGCAGCGCTTCTGAGGATTTGTTTAACTTTGTTGAAATAGTGAAATAAAAAATAATTTCTACAAACAGTCTTATCTGTGAACCAACCGGTGTGTGTTCACACGAATGATTAGAACGTCAACAATATTGGCGAGCGGGTTTGCTTTACAAACCACTTATTTGCTCAACGCTAATCCAGCTAGCATCCGAGGTGGAATCACAAACAGCAAGCAGGAGACTGTTTACCGGCGAGGAACAAAACTCTTGAACCTGTTGGATTTCTTTGGTAGTGTTGACCTGTATTCTTTCTGTAATGTGTCTAAAACGGATGTAATGTAATAACGAGCAATGCAACAGTACTGACCAGTTTTACATATGATGAACTGCTAAAAACAATAGTTTAGGGATTTTAAAACAGCAGGACACAAAGCAGAAAATCCCTTCACTCGTCCTAATTCACTTTAATTAACTCATAACTGAGGAAACAAATACTTCCTGTGTTGTAGCTTTAGTGTATGCTATTACTTGCCAACTCTTGTTTTAATCTGCTAAATAACTCAATCAGGGTACACTTCATTCAAAATAAAATTTAGTTGGAGCTGCAACTGCATTCCAAGAGTCTCTGCCTTCCATGTGGTGATGTGTTTGTGTTGAAACAGGATCGGCAGGTGGGACGTAACGCTGGGAGGGAAAACCAGCTAACGAGCTCCTCTAGATCTGTGCGGAGACGAAGTTGCACATTGAAGAGCGGATGATATTATTGGCTGGTTAGCTGATGTAAGCGTTCATCATATTTTGTTTTATGCAGAAAGATATTGGATTGGTGGTGTTGTCAAAAGTTTATATTTTTTACATACGGTTGTTGCTTTCATGTACATTCATGATTTCAGTTTATAAGGTTACAAATGTACAAAGAATTGTATTATATTCATAAACACAACCTTCACAGTTGGCAGCTCATGGGTCAACATGGGTTATGGTGTTCACTCCACGTATTCACTCTCGTTTGTGAACCAGCTATCTCCGCTTGGCGTTTCACCTTGCTATATGCATTTTCTTGGCGCTCACTCGCTACGATTAATAGAGCTTGACACCCTGAAACGTCCTGAACACCGCAAAATGAAAAGAAAAGGGGAAAAACTCAAGCAGAGGGCAGAGTCTCACACACTTCTGCTTAATACGTAGTTGGATGTGAAATGGTTTATGTTTTAGATTGCATTTACAGAGAATTCTGTCTATTTGCACCAGGGCTTTTCAGCAGTTCAATAGGATAACTTTATTTAGCGATAATTACCTCGCTGAAAGGCTTTCTTCTAGATAGGTAACTTATCTTATAAGGAGCGACAAAGAGTGTATGGAGAAGGTTGTGGTGGACAAGGTCTTGTGAGAAGTTTATTTCATACACTTAGCCATCGCATTATGTATTTACTTATCAGTTCGGTGAAAAAAACTACTTGATACCTTTTAGGAAAAACATACACAGCCTGAAATTGGCTACATATCCACCTGAAGTATCTAATGTGTGTCCGGGCCGGGTGAAAATAGCATTGTCGGCTTTGAACACCTGGTTGCTAATAGCATCCGGCTTTACTCCGTGCTCCCACACACTTACTGAAGAGCACTGCCCAGACAAATGTGTTCCCGCCAGGGTTGATTATTGGCCTCATGTTCCTCTTGCTGCTTCTGATCATCACTGCTCATCATAATTACAAATAATAGCGTAAAAAAAGGAAACGCCCAAAAGGTCTCCTCTGCAATGTCAACAGTCGAGTTGAAGCGAGTGCAAAGTAGTCCCACGCAAAGATGACTATCTCTACTCGGGGTTCACATTTAATCTTAAAGCCGTCATAGATGAGAGGATGCAAAGTTACACAATCTAATGCCCGGGAGATAGAAACCTGCGGTGCTGAACTATATTTGCCACGGTGGAAAAAAAAGTCACACAGAAGCTTCTCCGTACTCAACTCTAAAAAAGATCCCCGTATCCAAGACCTGCGCAGTGAGCCAGCACCCTCCCACGGACCCATCCGAGGCAGTTTAACAGCATTAGAGTTGAGAGCTCTTTTTGAGACACAGCCGAAGAAATGTCAGAACTTCCTCCACTCTCCTCCCAGGCATGTCAGGGCTCCCTTCCCCCCTTTTTCTTCAAAGAGCCCAGATTCCTTCTCCTCCCCTGTTTTTCCAACTTGCCATATTCCTCCACCCAGTTTTCAGAGATGTCAGGAACCTCCCTCGCCCCCCCACCCCTTTTTTCCCTCGAAAAGCTGGATGTCTCCATCATCCAAAATAAATATTCAAAACTGTCTTGATTCCCTCACCATAGAAAAATCCATTATCATGCCAGTTCAACATTTGCCAAGTCCTTGTACACAGGCTTCAAAGCCATCAAGGATCTCTTCCTTGATACCACTTCCAAAGAGTCCACATAGTCCCTGGTATGACTCTTATCTCAAGTCACCCAGCGCCTTATCTCCAGATTACAGCTCTCAGAATGCAAACCCACTTCACCTCTCGTGCCACTGCATCTCATCATCATTTGTTTGGTCCCAAATATATACAAATCACAAATACATTCAATCTGTCTATTATGATCGTATTTATCTAATGTTTCCAAAGCTTTGGTCACAATGGAGATTTATACTGTGGTTGTACCAAGAAAAAAAATACAACATCCGCAGATTCTGAGGAAACCAAATCACAACCAAATAAACTAGTTTGTAAACTCGTAGTAGCTGTTTGATTTAGGTTAAAATGTATACTGAACTTTTATTAAATGGATGTGAAAATGTCTAGCTGACGTGGTCATTTTGTGTGCAGCAGTGTAAAGTCCATTATCTGTGGGAGCAGTAGATGGCGATATCAGCCTTTAACCATCAAATCACCTCTTTTCCCTCCCTTTAAAAAGCAACTGCCTCGGCCAACAGGTTTTCCCCAGGAGGAGTCTCTGTAGAGGAGGTGCTGTACATTATTGAAAAGTTTATTTTACATTTTCACTGTGGTAATAGTGGACATTTAGGGTCATTTTTGCTTTATCACTGTCTTTGATAGGAATGAACGTTCCCTTTATTATTATTGGACATGAATTGTTCCCCGTCCTGTCTGTTTAATAACTTTAAAAAAAAAAAATCAAAGACGAGATAACTTTTGGACAAATGTGACCCTGAGAAAGTTATTTCTTGGTTTGTGTGCGAATTACATTTAGTTCTTTCTGGAACAGTTCTACATTTATACAACTTAATGCGTACTTTCCACTCAGTGACCTCCATGACTCGTATTAACTTTCCTCTTTCGTGCATAGATATATTCATCTGTTGCTGGCAGCCTTTATCGGGACACTTTTATATCATATCAATAATAGATAAACATGGCGACTTGCCATGTAACAGCTGGGAACTAGCTGTGATTTTTTTTTTGCTCAAGGTGTCCAATATTTTACGGCTCCCCTTTGGGTCTGCATTTGTATTCAGTGAACATGATTTCGTACGGGAGGGAATATTACTTGGCATGATATTGAAAATGTGTCTTTTTTAATGTCATTCCTTCCTTATAAACAACATATAACAAAGTAAAAAAAAGATGATTATTATCAACTCCACCTTCATGTGAGTGAGTGAGCGTGCATCTGTGTGTCTGTCCACGGCTAATCATCCATCCTGTTGCATACTATTTTGGATGGCCAGTTGTGGCTGCATAGTCAAGGACCTCTCAATGTTGCAGTCAGTCACATTTTCTTAACAAACCTTGTTTAATACGGCCAATGACTGCCTGCTGTCTCCTCACTCACCCGTGTTAACAGTCTCCCTGCCAGTAGGGGCTGTAAGTGATAACACAACGTCGCTACTAAATGGCCAGAGTCAGTTTTTATTGGGCGTGCACTTAACGTTTACACGCCTATTGTTGAAAAAATAGATGCGTAAATGAACACTTGTGGAAAAACATGTCTGATACACTTGTGGTCTAGACGGGGTGTGTTCTACCTTTTAATTCGCTTGTTTGTAAAATGCATGGCTGCTGTTAAGGAAAGACCCTTGTGATGGCTTAAAGGAAATCAATGTTAAGCATTGGTTGGAGACAGGAAGCAAACACCAGTCCTTGCTGTCGGAATAAATAAAGTGTCCCATCCATGTAAATGTTTGAAGCATTATGAATGTCTAGCACTGCTTTCTGCAGTGAACACAAGAAAACTTCATTTTCTATCAATTATGTAGATTTGGCAGTGAGAAAGGAAGCTGCCAAATGATGAAATGTGTTTTTAAATGGTCTTGGAGCAACAAGAAAGTGGAGAGATTACGAGATTACTTTAATTACCTAAGTTCTGCTGTGTGTTCATTAATAATATTAACTTCAGAATGAATTTTCTTTTTCTTCCCAACAGTGGCACTGATACGCCGTCATATTGATTTATGCCTTTGCGAAAATAGTAAAACATACGTAACATCTTAAACATAAATGCAACATTGCACTGCAATTTCCATTTCATTGCACTGTCATGATAAATAAAAGTTGAAGGGAAATTCCAGCTTACCAGAGTTCTCAAAGTCCTTATAAGAGGTTGCCCAGGACTCGGACATCCCCAACAGGGTGTTCTCCATGATCTGGATGTCAGTGATGGGACAGTTGCATTGGGGATACTCCTCAGCGCACTGACAGATGCACTGGTTGTTGCTGCACACGTACTCCCCTTCTCCATTGCACATGATGTAGCTCAGAGCCGACTGGACAAATTTCTCCTGCAGGTATTCAGGGAAAATCACCTGAAGCCCTGAAACAGACATGAACGTGACATTTTAGTGAAACAGAATGTGTTAAAAAAAACAAACAGTTTGCTTTCTGAAATGGAAAAAACTAAAATAAATAAGAGCCAAGTACAACTGTCACCGTGTGATGCCCAGAGTGTACGGTTATCTCTTCACAGATAGAGCAAACAAAAATGTGAAGGGAACGAAGTTGGGGAAATGGGAAAAGCTGCGGTTAAATGGCCAGCTTCCCTTCCAGCTTTGCTTCATGTTACAAGCATTTCTTTTTTCTTTCTAAAAAGCTGTGCTTCAAAGCTCGACTGTGTTCAGCTTGTCTGTTCTGTGGCCGGTCACTCGTGTTGTAGCAGCGTATAGCGGTGATTGATGCCTGCTTGTACCGCGGAGGTTTATTTAGCACAGGATTTTTTTGTGTGAGCATTTTCTATCACACTCTTTACGGCATACAATAAGTATTAGCATTTGCATTTGCTTGTGATTTACATAACACAACTTTGCAGCATTTGGCTAATTATACGCTAATGGCAATGGCTGAATTCATAATCCAGATGCCAAATTGGGGCTGAAGATGAGAGTACCTCTTCACTCTCACCCGCTGACAAGGTATTTATAATTTTTAGACTCTGAGAGCATCCGTATCTCACCCTGGGGATCTCATAGAAGTGAAGCTAGGACAGCTAACGGTAAAGCCTTTCTCTTCAGTCCAGGCCGGGGGAAAATACACTTCTAGCTCTACAAACCACTGGATTGGAAAAGAACTAAATAGATTTTTTTCCCCCCTTCTTGTATGAAACGGTATCGTGGTGAGGCAATATTTTCTTAATAGGTTTTACTTGAGCACAAACAGTGCTTCAGCAGAAAATATGCAATCAGGAACCTGAACATAACATGTTATTGAATCATGAGTGAGTGATTGCATTGTTTTCCCCGCACGTTCATGTATTTCTTTCACCTTTGGGTAAAATTGGAATCCATTTATGCAAAATCAACCTAATCTGGCTGAAATGAAAGGGAAAGCAAGTCTACAATTTATACTGTACACATGAATCATGTCTTGGGTATTGTCATGTGGTTGAACGCTATGTCTTATTATGAATATGCATGTAGCAATTAATGCTCCTTATTTTCACCCAAAACATATGCTAAACTGCAAACTGTAGGCAATTAAGAAGCAAATTAAAGTCTTAATATGTGCCAAGATTTGCCACTCAAACCTCATCCATCGTCATGGTTACAGCCTTTGAAGAAAAGTTTCCCATACTGTGTTTGTGTAATTTGTGCAGTGATGTTTGCCGATTATATACTCCAGTTACTCATGCTAATAGTTCAGTCATATGTAGCAGCTGGGACAGTGAGTGGTATTGTGATAGTGTGTTAGTGTGTGAGCTATACAAGATGAAGGAATCAAAGTCGAGGTCGAGTTTAAAGAGTGCTGGAAGTAAGAGGGATGGAAGTGGGTGGCTGGTTCTAGTTGGACACAACCATGGTTCACCTACTCTTTAAACTAAACCTCTTTTTGGATATTAGTCGGTTCCTTCTCCTCTACAGGAACTCATCAGCCCCACTGCCCATCAGCGGTGAAGGGACCAGAAGAAAGGAAGGGATGGAGGGTGTAAAAGGGGACGGATGGATCATGTCTGACCACAAAGGGTTGGGTTGCAAAGGGCTTTTTCTCCATCAGGCCTGTCTGCGGCCCCTGGATCCAATATTCATTTAGCTTGATGTATTCCTGGGCTTGAAACTTTAATGTGATTTGTGGGAGAATCCAGATGGCAAGTTCACGGATCAGCGGCGCTTACTGACAGTGCTGGTGCCAGCGGCCGGCTGCACAATAACACCAAGTGCCTCTCTTTCCCTCTGCTGTCCAACCATACCTCATACCCTCAACCCTACACAGCACGCACGCACACACACACACACACACACACACACACACACACACACACACACACACACACACACACACAGGCGTTTCTTGCGATATCAGCGTGTTGGTAGCGGGAGATTGCAGAGGGAATCGTTTGGGATGCCGACGTTCAGCTCGGCGCTATCGGTCTTGCGATCTATTGTTTTCCACTCCCTTTTCCTCTCAATGTTTCTGTCCCTACTCCTTCCACGCCTCTCCCTCTCCTCTGCCTCGTACTCCGTCTCCGTACACATCTCTTCTGTCTTACTTCATTACACTCACTCCTACTCCCGCTGCACTCGTGCACATGGCCCTTGACTCGTCCCCCATCATCCTTTGGCTCCCATTCGCTCCATCAATCACTCTCCTCGTTCCTGTTTCTCCACCTCTCCCTCACTCCGAGCACGTGCTCCAGTATTGGATACGCGACGTCTTCATCCTCCCACTCCAGTGTAGAAATGATGTCAGGCAATAAAAGCGAATCCATCAACATTTTGTCTGCGCGGTGCAGAATCAGAGGCCTCGAGTCCAAAAAATTAAATAACAAACTAATCAGAATAAGAAACATTCATCTTTGTGATTTTCCTGGCTCTAAAAGGCAGTAACGTGAAAACTTTGAGAGCGATTGGGCGATAAAGCAATAATTTATATGGCACATATGCATGCGTTTGTTGAGGAAGAAAACGGAGATATTGGAGCAGGGAATCACACTTACATCATTTAACAGGTGCTGATGAAATGAAAAGGTGCATATTGGAATTCTCGCGCAGCCGTTTGATAACCTCCAACTTCATGCTCTGCCAGTGCACATAATTCCCTGCAACCCCTATGCCTGGCTTACTCTAAATAAATAGCACCTAATGGCAGTTAATCTCACGGCATACATCAGAGGCTGATACATTTCCTCCACGTACGACGGAGGATATAGGCCTTCATATAAATTCCATGAATGCTTCAAAAACAGAGACTCTGCGACTGTGATTTTGCCTTTTCACTACCTCGAGTGCTCTATTTTTTTTACATGGTAATCGACGAGGAGTGTAGGCCACAACCGAGGCTTGTAACTGCCTTGGCAAGCAGTCGCCTGCTTATTGCAATGCCACGCTTCGCCTCATAAGTTACACTTTCATTAAAGATTAATTGACCATTGTGTGGCTGCAATTTCGCAAAATAATCATTACTTAATCCACTGGTGCAATAAAGTGCATTACTTGAATAGCGGCATTAAATTACCATTGGAGGTTATCGTTGCAGCCATGATACAAAAGCAAAAGACCTTTGAACTGGAAGATTGCCTGTTTCTCTCCAGTCCGCCCAGTCCGCCCTGTTGATCCCCGGATACTTAAAACAGAAGGGGCACATCGCTTAAAGATTCGCTGCGTTGGCCCATTTCACACCAGAGCTCCACTTCCACCAACTACGAGGTAAAGGTGCAGCTCAAGTAGCGATTATCCACTTTTCATTTCTTCCCATAAAGCGCTTTAAGTCTCTGACAGCGTGTGTGTTGGGCTTGACAGAGGATAACATGTTCCACCGGAGCTATTCTCTGCTCTCAGAATATGTTAGCATGTTTTACAGTTCTGAATGAGGTGCACTCAGCATTCAGATGGATAATGTGTTGCTGTGACTGTGCTGAGTAGATTATCGTAGATTATCATAAGTGTCCCCAGCGCACTCAAAAGGCAGCGGCCTGTGTTTTCCCAAACAGGACTGCCGACGATTTTTGTTCTACAATCTTACTTAAATGTTTGTGTGTGGGAATAATTGTTCGGCACAATTAATTTCCAGCTCAAATATGTCCAAAGTGCAGCACAAAAGAATGTTTGTTTTCTTTTCAGCGCTGAGTGCTCTGCCAAGGTTTGGGGATTTTTACGCTACATTAATATCTGGGCATGCATATATTTGAATCAGCGGAAAACAACAGAGGAGTGGAAAATCCCATTCCCTGAACATATTAACATACAGGTCTACTTATGCTTATGGGATACACGCCGCCGCGTCTTTGTGGAACAGAAAAGACACACAATGCGTTTCACACAATGCGTCTATGTAGCGTAGCTTTGAAGAAACCCACTTCTTCGTATTGTTACCACAAAAAAAGCGGGCGAGGATGGAGGTGCAGTAATCGCTGTAAAAGCACACATTACATGTAGAAATGGTTTTGGCATTTAGGGCTTGCTGCTCACACCTCTGAAAAAGAGAGGAACTGCTAAAATTACAAACTGAAGCAATTGCTGTGTTTAGGAGGGAAGGAAGTCTGGAGAGCGAGAGGAGCTCTCCGTGGTGCTGAATTATTGCTGGTTGTGCTGCAACACAAGTTGAGTCAAAGTAAAAGTAAGTTACTGATTGCTTTTCTTCTCCTCAACCTGAATGCTTTATTTCTCTCTGTCACTCTTTCTTTCCTATTTAAAAAAAAAAGATAAATAATGCTCTCAAAGTTGAATGTTTTCAAGCAACAGAATACTCTCAATCCAGCTGAATATGTGCTGGAGTGGCTGTTGGCTGCTTGTGCTCGACAGTCGCACGGTTCAAACTGGTCCGTCATGCGCCGCCATGTGTCCCCGCACAGCAGTGTCATCGAGGCCTCGGCTGGTGAGCGATCGTACCGGTGTCACACTTCCAATCACACGCACGCTCACAAGCAAACACATGCACGTGCAAACACACACACCCTTTGCGGGCTCTTGCAGAAATCACATGTTTTACAGGAACCCTGCAGAGGAGGAGGAGGAGGCGGAGAGAGGTATGACAAGCTCTGACATTTCCATTTCAGCTAGAAAAGATACAACTGCCCTCAAAGTGTCAGGATGTGCTGTATGAGCGTCTCAGATCAAAAGCCCAGATCCATCACCGAAATTACATCAAACGTCCCTAAATACAGAAATAATGTTCATCTATTTGTATTGGGAGAACGCACATATTTGCTGAAAACTTTGCTAAAAATGAAAAATCTGCCGTTTCATAAACAAACTGTTGTTTCGGAAGAGAGAATTGAGGCTCTTTTTATTGAAATATTTCATATTTTCAAAAGGTATTTGTGGTAAGATACTATTAGACAGTGTATATCACCTTATTGGCTCCGTAAATACATTTTGTGTTGGACTGCTTCTCAAAATTTAAATACATTATAATTTGATTCGGAAATGTACTCAAAGTATAAAATACAAGGTCACTTTCCGTGTCGTATTGTATATATATCCTTATATAAAAAACTATATTTGAGGGGATGATTCCCCTGAAATGCATTAAAACGTAACGTAAAACGTGAAAAGTAATGAGCATGTTTTGAAAATAGTAGAAAGCACAGACATTTGACTGAAAATGCAGGGAGTAAAAATGAAAAAGTTAGTCAGAAAAAGCAATACTCAAGTAAAGTACACCTGAAACTATGACTTAAGAACAGCAACAGTATTCATACTTAGTTACCTCCCACCTCTGTGTATTGTATATAGATGGTGAGTCTGCTGTAAATCATTCCATTAGTGATAGAACTAGAATAACTACCTCATAACACCTGGAAGTATAACTAGTTCTGAAATCTTTTAATGACAACATAATATCTTCTTAACAACGATTTAAGTACTGTTCTACACTAGTGTCCACACTTGATAGTGTAAGGGCCCTTCTAAATGAAAAAAAAAAAGAAACCCTCAATCAATTGATGAAACAGAGTGTGTCAGAGAGAGAAGAAAAAGACTGAGTGGAAAAGCCGAAACGCTGAAACGGCGGCCTGCAGCTGGCAAGGGTGAGTGGGAAAGGAGATTTATGGTCATGCTGGCCCAAATGGAAACTCACTCTTGATTGACCACTTCCAATTGATAGCTGACCTGCAGGTCAACACAGAAAGATTTCATCAGGGGCCGGGCTTCTCCGAACGTTAGAGAGGAGGGAAAAGAAATGTGCGCAGCCACCCGTCCTGATGAAAATGATGCCGTGTTATCAATTTTTCTGGTTGAAAAAAGGGGGACGCATGTGATCATAAAGGAACGGCCCCGTCCTAAAGGTGGAACAATACGTCAGACCGCTACTGTGACATGTTAATCCCCTGGTTTCTAAGTCAGAACAACTGACAAATCTTTTTAAACGGAGGTAGATATCAAAAGATTCAGATTAGATTCAGACAGAAAGATGGACAGATGCGGAGGAAAAAAAGAGCTTTTGTGTGTTAATTGTGCTCGTTTGTTCTCCACATGTTTAGCACCAATTTCTTGAGTGAATTACTCTCTGGTAAGCGAGGGCATTGTGTTTACTGATATACTTTAGTCCCCGAATCAATTTCTCAACAAGTCTGTCATCAAAAACAACTTAATTGATTTGTATGTTTGTTTGTCTTCCCCCATAACGTTTGCAGCCGTTTCACTTGAAAGAAGGGACAGGCGTTGAGCGACAGAGCAATGAGTATCTAATTCATCACTCTCCGCACGACTCGCCTACAGGGCCAGTTTAATTTATTTTCACTTCACCACTCTGAAAACTGTTGGCTCAGGCTATTCTAACATATTCATAAATCTTCCGAGATAGGCTCATGGCTCTTCCAGAGATAGGCTGTTGAGGAAACCGCAGAAAGAGAAAAGAGAGAAAGCATGTGCCGGGGATTGGAAGAAGCAAATTAGTTTGCTTTTGTTTTGGTGCTAATTTATGACAGCCATATTGGAGGTGATTGGGTCCTCGCGAGGTAATGGCTTGTGGAGGTTCCAGGGCCTTTTATCTTTCTTTGGCCCAGTTAATATATAACTTTTTTTTTTTATTCCCAGTATGCATATTGCAATCTTTTGCCTAATACATTAAAATTCCCTGCTGTTTTTCCTATTTTAAAAATACCAGCAATTCAAATGAGATATTCAAAGATATCTCATTTGAATTAGGACGAGATTGGGGTATGAAGAGAAAAGAAAAAGGTGACTATTTTCTCCCTGCCACTTGAAACTATAAAAGAAGAGTTCAAGTAAACAGTAACAATTGTGACCGTCTGTTTACCACATGTTAATTCCCTCTTCCGTTTAATTCTCACCCCTCAATAAGCTATTTTTACTTGCATGGTCCCAGTGGACGCAGATAGTGAGAATCCAGCCAAAACCAATATCATCGTTTTTTTTTTAGCCTGGAGAGAGAGGACAAACAAACAATGAACAAATTAATGTGGGAGAACAAAAGTGTATTTAAATCCCAATTGTAATAAAACTAAATAGCGTGGATCTTTCGCCAAGATTGAATTTAAGAGAATAAACAACAATAACAAAAAAAGTTCTTTGTTCCAATGCATCCATAAAAAGTAAGAGCTGGGCTCACATTCGTGGCTACTGATACTCATAATAAGTCTTTGACCCAGCTGATAATTTGTAATGCAAAATAGGTCGATTGCATGACGTTTGGAGACATCGATGTGTGCAAGGTTATAATGTAATTCGTGTTAGGTGACAGAGGAAGACTGGGCCAGGATCAATGAATTCCTCTTGCATGTCCACAAATAGTCTCTGCTAATAACACACTGTCTCATGATGCCCTCCTTTCCTGTGTTTAGCTGCCAATACAGCTGTGTCTATCGTGTGCTCTCCGGTGCTAAACATGCCCAAATGTAAAGATGAAGCCTCCACCGTTTGCAAAGTTTCATGTTCGATGGATCAAAGCTTTGCTAAGTCATGCATGAAATCTAATGTGAAAAAAAATAGTTCCAGTGCCATATCTAATTCTGATGATTGTCAGGGAGAGAAAGGCAAAAAAGAGAGAGGGAAGGCGCGAGGTGTTGGTTAAATTGCCAAACATTTCACAAAGCAAAACTGTGGGAGAGAAGAGGACTGGAGCTTTGATAGGTGGCTCCTTTGAGGTGATATTCCACTACAGCATTTTAATATCAATCTAAGTGAAAGCAGAGGGAATATCCAGGGACTGCTATATCCGCATTGTGTTATCTGTGGCTCACAGCCCCACCAGCTCACAGAGAGCGGACCACGGGGGGGAGAAGGAGAGGAAACAAAAACACTTTCTTCAGAGAATTCGGTTATTTTGGAGAGACAGTCGGAAGCATCTTGGCCAGAGATTCGACCACAACTTCATCAACTTAGCTTGAGATATATATATAAAAATATAATTAGGAGAATGAAATGGAGTGGGTTTTCTATTACTGCTTCTTTGTTGGAACTCACATGGCGCCACATACTAATATGATGCTTTTATGTACTTCATTATGAGTAATGAAAATAGCTAGTCTCAATTTCTAAACGTATTAATTTCCAAAAGACGGCATGATACAAAAAAGGTTTTTGTCCATAATTTACTAGCTGGTCAAGGATCAGAAAATACAGTTAAGAGTCGAGTTAAAGGCATAAAAATGAAAATATCTATAAAAATATGGATCATACTGTCTGTACAGTGTAGTCCAGTAAAGAGTCGACTAAAAAACAGAAGCATCAAAATAAATAGATCTATAAAAACAGTGAAACAAAATGATGCAGAAAATGGTCAGAAGAGACAAATGGGCTGAGTAAGAGGTAGATAAAGCAACATAGTGAATTTGTTTTTTGGGAACAATTTTAGAAAAACGCAGCTTGAGATAAAAGAAAATGCTATAAAATGGAAGGGATAAAGATGACAGACTGAAATGGACTTTCTCTCCTTCAGTACAGTTCAGTACCTGCAGAGTAGAGGCTCCTGTATGAACCCTCAGTTAAGTAAATACGGTCAGATGACACTTCCTTCTTGGCTATTCTCACTCAGACGGTGCTGTGTTCCAACTTCATTGGCAAAACTCTCTATTTTCTTGTTAGGATTAACTTGACAAAGTGGCCAGAGGCCTTCTTTCGTCCGAGTTCAGAGCGAAGAAGCCTCGGGCTGAAAGGTGGAACATTTGTGCAGCATTATTCTCCCAGTGCTGATAAATGAGGAAAACAAGAATTCAGACCTTTCTGACCAAGTTCATGAGTTCAAACTTTTATCTGCTTACTGGAGCCTTTCGGTCGGAGGCACCAAACTAAAAGAGGTGCACTTTTATAACTTAGATGCAATCTTGTTATTCCAGCTTCTGTGAATAGACGTTTTTCATTCTCAGGATGAAAACTACAACTCATCCGGGTGACGTACTGTCGCTGTCCCGCGGAAACTAAAGTATCTTCAAGACGTCAGCTTCTGGTGAGCGATGGAAAAACAGCCTTGTTTCCAGACAATACATTTCTCAGGTAACCCAAAGGGACTTTAAAATGGTTCATTCAACTTAAGAAGAAGGAGCGTTTCCACCCGGCATACAGGAGTACTTAATCCTTCTGTTTGATAGCCGGACGTGGAGGTGCATGGTTTTCACAGGACGGTGGAGATATGGAGTGTGTAGCAGTGATTCAAATCAGTGAGCTCGCAGGGCGAACCAAAATGAACATAGAAATATGTTCCATAGAGAGGTCGTTAATTCAAGACTTGGTAGAAAAAAGCAAATCCCAAATAAAACTAAAACAAAGAAGAATAAAGACATTCAAATGAAGTAGCAATTACACAAAAGAAGAGAACGAAATCCACAATTCTATCTTCATTATAATTGCACACATAAATCTCAATTTGAAAGGCTTGTGTCATTGGGATTTTATTATTTGATTGCTGGAAGTCTGAATAACCTTTCTGTGGACAGTATTTCTACAGTCGCGCTGATTTCCCTGTGAGCTGATTTAAAGCACCTTCATACTCGGAAGATGACTCGGTTTGTCTCAATCACAGGAAAATGAAATGTTCTGAAGAGTTACAGATGCAATAAAACGGCATCAGAGTCTCTCTACTCGTTCCTTAATGTCTATCAGTGAACTGTTACCTCACGAATGTGTATTTCCCTTCAGTTCTTTATCGATTGAAAGCACCAAACATTCAAAAATAATGAGATCTCCAACACATCGTCAGCGTGTTTATTTGAACCTTTGTACGGAGTAAACAGATATGATACAATATGGTGAACAATCTGCAGAAACTACATGTCCCAGATGTTCAATGCTTATTTGGAAGTACATCTAATTTGGGTTGAGAGATTTTCTTTTTTCAGCTAAAATTCTATTTAAAGTAAAATGTTGCCGACGTGCATATTTTGTGATCTTTGATCTTCTACATTGGCCAGATTTGACTCCTCCCCACAGTTTAAAAGGCCGACAGTTAGCATTTTAGCTAACTGTCTGGTAAAAAGGTCAATTGGGATTTGAAAATGAGACTCGTGGTGGGCGTTTATTAGATGTGCTGGGAGCTGCTAGTGCATATAAGAGCAATCCTGGACCCAGTCGATGTCTTCCTCCTCGGGGGATAGTTTGTGAAGTCCATTTATGGCTTGTTGTCAAAGACGAGGACGACGCTGTCAAAGCTGTTATTTTTGGGCATCGACTGTGAAGACCAGTAAAGGGATACAGTAAATCTTTCAGGGAATACGGTGGTTTGGTTTGACTAGAACAAGGTGATGAATCACTGTTAGGTTTCACAAATGTTGTTCCAAATGGCTCAAGCATTAACTTGACATTTTTCTACAATTATTGTAAACGGGCCCAGACAAAGGGGGGGAAAACAACATTTAAACACATGCTGCTAAAATGGTGTTTTATGCCTTTTTGTAATCACACTAATCACAATTAGCACATTTATAACCCTTGTAATCACAGAGAAGACGGTTCCAACCACCTAACAACACCGCGAGACACTGTAGCCGTCAGGTAGTGCTGCCACAAAACAACAACCTGACCAATGATTTTGGGACAACTACGTCCCAAAATCAAACACCCTAGCAACCATCAAGCCACGCCCAACTAAACAATAGCACTCACATAGCAACCACATACCAACAACCTTGCAACCTACCTGAACACGCAAGTGCATGTCTGTCAAACACCCTAGCAACCACTTACAGCCCACTTAGCAATACCCTAGCAACCAAGCATTTAGCAATGCATGGCTGCATTTTGCATATCAAAAAACTTAAAGAAACGTATCCTTTTCTAAGAATATAAAATAAATCAACACAAGCACAACAACACAAATACACCCACCGATGCTTCTGACTGAGAGCTTTGTGCTTTTGAAATTAACATGTCAAAGTGAAGACCAGTGTGTGCGTCTGTCGGACCTAAACATAATATTAATATAAATGTATGTCTTTAAAGAAAGAAAAAAAGAAACCAAGAGATGTTGAAAAATATGTGATTGTTTTTTTTCAGCACTTCCTAGAAGAAAAAAAAAAAGAACACTGTTTTGAAGCTGACATAATTGCCTGTGAACAACACAGAAAATCTGCATTAATCCTACCAACATGGGACTCGGAGCCTGTGACCCAAGTGAACTGAATGAAAAACGTTTAACCTGTGCAGTTGTTTTTGAAGGCACATGCTGGCTTTAAGGGGATGTATCGTTCACCGAAGGACCAAAGGGATAACACTCTTGCATTTAAACTAGTGTGTTCATGTCAGAAGGAGAACTGTAGGGTGAATTAAACGATTGGATCTCATTATAAATGTATTTGAGCGGTATAAAACTTAAACGCGTCCATTAGCTACACACCTCTCTACAAGCCGTGTGAAGTGCTATCACTTTGAAGAGCGCTATGAAGAGCTGTGTGATTGTTGAAGAAGTTACAACATCAGCTGTCTTTCTAATAGAAGGCAGGAGTGATAATTGCTCTTGAAAGTACGCATTTTCAGGGGAACTTCCGACCCCTTTTCCCTCACCCTTCGCCCACACACAAAATGCATAAACACACGCTAATGTAATTTGGCCAACCGCAAAACCTCTAAGGCGGAAACCAATCAGAATAGGTTTTCCATTCTATTGGGGTTATTATCGCGCCAAAAGAAAGATTCTTTCCCAGGCCTGTCATCTATCATCAACCGGATGTCAAAACAGTCTTCAAAGCACGGGGCTAATACGTTTGGTGCGTGACAATAAAGCTTTTTCAAAACCTATAGAGTCCTTTGAGTAAGTGGCAGCCGAAGACTTAAAAGTGTTTCTTTGACAAACCACTTAGTTCTCTGATTTTAGAAGACAAATAATGATCCCTTCAGAGAGAGGCGGGGGGCTTTAGTGGGGGAGGGGGGTTGGATGGAAAATAAGCCTCTGTGATTCTCAAACCGGTTTTAATAACCTGCGTAAACTCAAAGAAATCAAAGAAACAATCACTCCATTCAAACACTTGACCCCAGTTACACTTTCATCATTCTCTTTTTCCCCTGGGCGATTGTTACCGCAAGCAATTCCTTCTCTCGTGCTAATTAGAAGGTGTGTCAATGTTTAAGACGGAGCTGCTTTCACTTATGAGAACTCTCCCACTAATTGGAAGAAGTTGCTATTTGCATCCACTGACATATGATCTGTGAGTGGAATGCTAGTGGATTAACTTTGATGGACTAAAATGACGTCGGACTGTAATGTAAAGTATAGTAATGCCATCTGCGGGCAGTTCTTATAATGTACATTGTACCTGCATGGAGTGTGCTGGTTTCTGCTCTCGTGTCTGAATAGTTCATGCAGCGGTTTTTGAATTTATTTTTGAGCAAAGCTTTCAGAAAGACTTGAGAACATGATCACAATAGCAAACATCCAGATCCACAGAGAATCGTATCGCAGCCTCCAAAGAATTGGGAAGCAAATCTACCCCGTACCCAATTAAAAAAGGTTGCATGGACATTCAATTCTTGAGAAGGCACAAACCGTTTCCCCCCTTGTCCAAATAAGAGCATTTTATGTATGACTATAGAAATGAAATGAAATGGAGTTTGACACTGCTGCCCTGCCTTGTCCAACATCACTGGGCAGCATGGGGGGAAAATATCGATGTGCTGGGATTGTTTACCTTGCAGATGAAGCTTGCTCTCGGGGCTCTGCAGAAGGATGGAACTGACCGAGTCCAGATTGTCGTAGCTGCTGCATCCGAGTGGCCCCGTCCGTGTCTCCGTCACCTGGAATAGAATTAAGACTAAAATTTAATTGATGGACATTTTGAGAAGCAAATGAATGCCCTCGCATTCGTCAGCGTGGGCGTGTGGAATTGAACACTTTCATTTTTCCGAGTGTGAAGTATTACACAGCACCACACTACACTTGAATACAATGCGAGACCCATCGGGCATTCATAATGTCAGATGGTAGTAAGAAGTTAACATCTATTCATTACGGCTGTCAGTGGATAATGTAACAGTATCAGTTTAGATTTAGACTTCCATGTCTGCTAATTGCACCGAGTTCACACAATCTGCCACTGCATTAACTTCCTGTGGCACATAGACACGGGAAGATTGTGCAGTGACAGAACGTCTCGTTAAAGAAACATGCTTCATCATAATTTAATTCCCCCACCACCACCACTACACCTTCACGGTGCACCTTTAAAAAGGTACATTGTGTAGTATTCAGGGGGTCTATTGGCGAAAGGAGAATATAATATTATTCATTATGTTTTCTTTAGTGTTTAATTTGGACAAACCAAACACTGGATCTACATGAGTGAGAAGTTTCAGTTGGTCGCAATCTGCAACCTCACCACTAGGTGGTACAATAGACCTTAAATGTAGCGGCGGTTATCATTTCTAACTTGTTGCAAGGATTTTTTTTTTTTGTGACTTTGAAAGATTTTTATTTGAAGGAGAAACATTTATCTTTCTTGAATGATGTACTTGTTCTGTTCCGAACAGCAGCACTGACTACAGCGATGGTTCTTACTTCTTACCCTTCCACAGACCACTTTCAGACAAAACAAGCCTATTCAGATGTGAAGAGGCTGTTTTAAAATATACAGCTCCCACCTTCGAGACCTTGAATGGATCGCTCTTGAAAAGACAGAAAGGACTGACATTTCTCCTCTTGTCAGCTTTTGCTCAATTAAGTTGTTCCAGCAGCTCCTAACAGTACTTTTACAAGAAAAAAGCCAAAATAGATAAGAAAAGGAGATTTAGACTTGATGAATCGCACTAAAAACCTAACCTATTGTTTCTTGCATGTCTTTGTTTGAAAAAAAAAGAGCCAGTGCCAAGTAGCAGACCAAGTTGAACATGCCAGAAAACAGGAATCATATGAATAAATATAAAACTATTTTTTTTTCCAGAAATATATAGAGTGTTGATAATAGCAAGATCCTTTCTTTAGTATTCATGTCCGTCAGCACTTAGACACAGTGGGAGTTTTCTGCTTCACCAGTGGCTCATGAGCGACACAATGTGTGACCAGCATGTGTCTGTCGCAGGTGGTGAAAGACTTGGGAGTTGGACCCACGCTCACTGATTTTCTTGGCCACTTGGGGGCAGCAGAAACAAACTGGGAATGCAGCATTGACGCACTGTATTATCCTATTTCAGGTTGATGTGGTGAATTCATTTGGAGTCATGTTTCCAGCCAGAGAACAAATGTAAGTCCAACATTTAACTCAGTTTTAGCAGGTTTTGGTCTCCACTCCTGAGGAAGTTAGTCATGTGATCCATTATCATAGTATTATAGCTGCTTCAAATCAGAGCAGGAGATCCCACTCATGAGAGGGAAAACAAAGATCATTCTAGAAGTAAATATACACAAATTTGCACTTCATACCACATTAATATTCCTGAACAATTTTGTCTCAAGCTTTGTATAGGAAATGACCATTATACTCGTATTTTTAGGGGGATTGGATGCAGTTGGACGTTATTGAAAACTGATCCACAGGATTGGGAATGTGGCCAGTTCCGACACGTATGATGATTTTACTACTCGCTACTTCACTGGATGTGACCCATTGTCCCCTCAGTATATCAGCAGTTAAAATCATCCCTTTACACCAAAATCAACCTGTACTTCAAACTAATTCCTGACACAAACCATAACATTGACAGGTAAATAAAAATGAACAGTGTTTCTAACATCCACCGCCAACAGCCTCAGTCATTTATGCATTCTACACACTAGTGTGCATGTGTGTGTCTGGATGGCATTTTTCCTGTCTTTAATGTTGCTACTGCACCAGATGGTGGGATGACAAGCAAGAAATTAGACAGATGTATATCTTCCCCTTTGCATCAGGCTGTTGGGGTGGGGGTGGGGATGTCCAATCATGGGCAGAAAGGCAGGGACAGACTCAAAGGATCTTTGTATTCAAATAATATTGCTTTTGAATGCATTTTTCAAAAAGCTAGGCCATGTGGCATTAACATCACAGTGCTGTAACATGATTGCTGAGGGTAATGTGTGATTTCATCACAATAAATCTTTTAATCTTCGGGTGGCAAAGCGGCACTATCAGTATGTGACAGAGTTACTGTTTCACTGGAGTGGCATCCTTAATCTAAGCCTAATGACTACTAATTCATTTAATACGGAGCGACATAGAATCATCATTTATAGAAATATTTCTCAATACCGATGTGATGTCATAACAATAAAATGTTATACGTTAAATTCACTGTAATGTCTTTGTGCCACCGGTACCCTAATGTTCCCCAGGAGCAATAGACTTTCCATTACTAATAATGATGATAATAAGAATAAGAATAAGAATATTAGACCAGATGTAAAGTGTAGCCTGTTCATTTTTGTTTCTTAAAAATATCCTTTTTGTCCTTATAGCACAGAGTAGGATCTTTAGGCTGATAATTTAAAACGGTAAAACTGATTTTTTTAAATAAAAATAATCAGTCCTGCTGTTGTATTACATACATAATTACATAGAGATACACATTTTACCAATATGAGAAAAGAAATCTAAAATCACACACAGATGTTTTAATCCATGTGTTTAACTCCAGATCAGACCTTCTTACAAAGGATTTTACATTCTGGGTGATGTGTGGGCGTCTGGTGCAGTTAATCTGTTTTGGCTGCTGGATCTTTAAAAGACGTGAAAATAAAGTGTTATCCTACTTATATGAACTAACATTATGCTCAGCTGTGGTTTACAAGTATATGAATAGTACACAAACAACCCACGCTGCTTCAATGCACTTTAGTCCTCTTTGGTTAAAGACAAACTTCCATCTGGGTGGTAAAAAAAAATCACTTTTCTTGCAAATCAACAATGATGTTTACTATGAGGTTTATGTCAGTCCAATTTCATTCGATAAAGCAAATATGTATCTAGTTTACTGCGCTTGACTGAAACGTGTGTATGAGACGTAGATGATTATGCTTTCTTATTGACTCAACTCCACACTTTTCACTTTCCAAGCGACGGACATTGAAATGCACTTCGTGGCCTTGCATAAAGTAAATGCACAGATTGATTACAGAGTCAGACTTGCCTATCACACTCCACCATCTTGATGGCTGCTGACGCCGCTCTTTCCTCCTCCAGCCCCCCCTTTTTTGTTGTGCTTATCACCGAATGAATTACTTCCTTCCAAAAGGTTGTGTTGCATGATCCATGGTGACTGTGACAAGTGAATATCTGTCCTCTGTCGCCAGCGGACATTTTCCCAGGGGCGAATGCACGAACGACATCAGTAGCTGCACGCGAATCACGCACTCAGCCGGATGTGCATAAACATGAGTGCGGCTTGCTGCAGCCAGTTAACCACACAGTCACTTTTATTATTCCAAGTTGGGAGCAGACATACCCAGCTTTATGGATTAGAGGCTGACCATTGTAATCTGAATGACTTTAGCAGGGATAGTGTGCGGCGCTTGTTTGGCTCTCTTATTCCACTCTCTCAAGCACGCGCCGTAACAGTGCTGTGCACCAGATTATGAAAATGGGAGTATAACGCAATAAAAATACAAGGAGCAATCAAAGGACTGAAGTGGGCCGAGGGGGACTTAGAGGATTTGGATTATTAAGCAGAACATAACAGTGGATTCCCACTGGACCCAGGATGTATCATAGCCCACAGTCAGAAACCACGGTTCTGGAACATCCTCTCTAATTGTCATCTGTCATCAAGAAAATCATCCAAGAAAGTAAATAGGAGATGACGCACATGAGATGCTGAGTTTCTTCTGTTTCTGTATTTTCTGTTGGCAACCAAATGTGCTATTCCCTAAGCCCCAAATGTTTGGATACTAAGTTTCTCCTGCAAACTTCTCTTTTTTAAAAAGTGCAAAATTCCTCCTGGTGACACACGTGCGACGTAGCGGCAGTATCTCAGGGGCGTGTAGGCCGGAAACGTGGGTTCTGGAGCTTTTTTCTGTCAGTTACATACATCTTCAACAGAAGGAGTAAAAATGTGCAAGCCAGGTATTTCTATTATACACTTTTCTCAAGCGATGCTCTCATTATACACAATCCTAAAATTAGAATAGAAATATTCGTCACTTCATGTGATTGGAAGTGGCTTCGTTGATCCAGTCTAATTAGGCACCTGTAGCGATCACACTGCATGCACTGTGGGCTATATTTATCTTACGACTGACGCAGCACTGTCCATGTGTTTTCAGCACACAGGCCTACTCACTTGTGTGGTTGACCTTCATGATGCACCTGCCTTTAGCTAAACACCAATTAAAAATATCATTAAGATCCTGGAGTTCGGCAATTTATAGTTTCTTAAATGCAGAAAGTTTGAAATTTTAAGCAGTCAACATGGGGGTCAAAGGTCAGCTCATGACAGCGGAAATAATGTGATTACACCAAGAAATAGAGACTTATTATCTTATCAGGGATAATTGTAGACCTCTCAGAACTTCCATTGTCATAGGACTTCCTTGTGCCTAATTAGAGGGTAAATAATTATTATTTAATACATTTCCTTTTTTTTTCAATTCTTCCCAACAATATCCATATCAGTAAATGGTTTCATTGATTTGCAAATTTGCATATATCTTTATCCCCATATATCTGGACCAAACACAGTAATAAACACTCACATTAAATAGTGTACTTCAGTGTATGGAATAAAATCAAAAGGTCTATCTATAAACTCACTAGCTGTACATTAGCATTGCAGTGCTGTTAGAATGGAGAAGGATATGATAGACGATTGGCTGAGTCATGCAATCAAAGCGCTTTTCGCAAAAGTTCATTAAAATTATCACGGCACAAGTAGCTCTCATTATTTCTATAATTCCCGTAACTTGTCGTGGGAGCCGCGTGTCCTCACTTCGGATTGTCGAAGCCACTCGGAGAGGAGTTATTCTGCCGTTTTCTTGGAAAGCAATCCTCACATTATACTGAGTCCCCGCGGTTGCATTCCGACTTGAAAGACCCAGGAGAATAAAAAAGGTGGTTTGAAGCTACGTGCGATAAGGAAAACAAGGGATGAAGGCAATAAGATGGCTGAGTGGGACGGGGAAGAACACTGTAAGGTTGAACTGTCTTCATTACACATTGCTTCTGCTGAGAATTCCTAATACGCCCATCACCTGCCATTCTCTTAATGACTTGCTATTTCTGGATGCATAGACATGAAGGGACATGCTCCTCAGTAATTCTCAAAGCCTGATAGTGGAAGATCTCCGAGGACCTTTTTTTCCCCTGCCTTGCTCATATATCACATTGTACATGGCTACCGTGTCACATTAGGACGATGCAACCGTACTAGAGTAACACGCGTCATTGCACATGTCTCTGATATAACTGCATGAGCATTCTTTGGGAATTGTGCCTGTAAAAGCCTTTTTTAATGTAACTCATTTGTTTTAAATGATACGTAGAAAATGATCAACTTTGGGGCATTTGTTAATAACTGTGGCACTGTTGACGCTGCGTGGCAAATCTGCTTGCTTGTGGCGAATGCAAATTAGCAAACTGCTCCGAACTTGGCTTCCGCAGTCAACAGAAAAATCTGGGTCATAGTGTATACACGTTAAATTTCCCCTTTTACATTTTTTTTTTTTTTTGCATTGGACTCACATGACTGGGCTGGAGATATAGGACAGTATGGCTGCGGAGGCTTACAACACCACCGCCGACAGCGCCGCAGCACCGTCAGGGAAAAAACTATGCACATTGAGCGTCGCTGTTAATCACAGCGGCGGTATGGATAGGTGACCTTGCGAGGGATGCCGGAAGCACACTCCCCAGCAGGAATGCACACTTGCACACTTCATGCATGAATGAACATACAGTACACACGCCGCATGCACACTCGCACGCAGTCGGGACGGCATATATACGCGACTCCTTTCCTGCATAATCACACTTTTCCACAGGAAGCCGCTCATTCGTGAAACCGTCATGTTCTTTCCATTAAAACACTCCATTGGGTATCTTATTTTCATTTCAAAATGACTGTCCCCCCTCCCCACCAGAGTCCTTGCTTGAAGCAATCAGGTTCAGCCACATGGAGACAAACAACCACATGCCATTTATTTCTATCAGCAAGGTATGATGTTGTTCACAGTTGGAAGGGACATCTTTGTATATATATATGCGGTGTGTATGTGTGTGGTTTTAGAACCCTACGGACATACAATATATGTGGAGAAACATGTCCCTATTATGAAATGATTTATTTTTTCATGCTAAAGGATAACTGAAGTGAATGCATAGGGAAAAAATTGGTCCCCTAGTGGTAAAATGCATCAGAGCTGTGCTGCCCAGTGGTTAAGTGTAGCTGGAGAAGTAATGATAATGACGCTGTATATGGATCTAGGCACAACAGGGAACTGAATTATGATTTATGAATCTGTAAAAAAAATGGATAATACCCCTATGTTGAATGGCTTCTGTGATTTTTTTTTTGTGTATTTAATAAAAGCTGCAATACATTCATGGAGATAAATGATGTACAGCAGGAATCCCCCCCCTCTTACTGTACGATCTCATTACAACATTACCCCGGGCCAGCTTGTGCCGTATACTAATGGGACTTGTGTGGCTTGTTTGTTTGTCTGTGTGTATACATGTCTCATATTTCACATATGAAAATGAAAACAGGTCAGGTTTATTCTACAGCTTGCGTCGTCCCTCATTGTGTTCAGCACATTTAGGTAAAATGGTATTTGTCCTTTACTTTTCTTAGAACTCTATCCGTGGTCTTCACTGCATGGTGGTTTAGGTTCATTTTTAAAGAACAAGGAGGACAGAAGGCATTTGTCTTAGCCGATGTGGGTTTTTTATGGATAGGTGGGTTTCAGGTAAATAACAAGGCTAAGATTCTGCTGAAGGCGCCAGCAGCACATTGGGGATATGTCTGGGTTTTGATTAACGTTCACATGTAGCTAAGACCGCTTAAGCAGTGCAAAGGCTCAGGGAGACAGGACAGAGTATCAAGGATGAAGGGTTTGATAAATTCAACCAGCCACTATAGACCTATGAGCCCACACATTTAGTGACAAGCAATTAGATACAGCCTGCACAAAGGAGACGCACACCCTTGCTGTTCAAATCTCATGTTTGAGAGACGGTTATTACAGGTTTTGATTACTAGTGAATTTTATCTGGCAATAAAATCAGCGCTCCTTGGGGACCAATTTCACATGTAACCTTCATCGCACTCATTTAAATGTGTTCTCAGCATTTTCCTGTATTCCAACCACAGCGGCTTGCACAGCGTGTGAAACCTGTAGGAGGCCAATAACAATCAAACAATTGTTTGTATTTCGCAGTGATGAAAAGACGACTGAGTTTCTAATGAGAAAGCTTGGCATTACTGCCTGCACAGATGTCTGATGTCATCAAAAGACTGATTGTTATATGTCCTGCTGGTTGCCCTGATGTTCACGTAATGTTCTGCTGCTTCATTAGTAGTCTGATAACGACTCCGTTAATCAAATAATGCTTCCACAAATTTGACAAAGCACAAACGTTGGTTTGACATCGTGCTGATGCACTTATTTACGTTTTCATTTTTAAAGGGATACTTCACCCATCTGCATTGAGCTTTGTATTGATAGAAACCCGGTAGTATTTTTGAATGGTGGTGCATCATCCCCTCATTTTCCCCAGAGACGGGAGATCTCCGTATTTCTATTCTGAAAAAGATGCTGATATCTGCGTCATCAGAGGCTGCTTTGGTTAGAGGGGGTAAGACTACACTAGTTCCTCATGTTTTCAACACACGTATAGGGACCCACTGAGGCTACAGATCTATTACAGACCAGTGGTGGGATCTCACTTGCAGAAACTAAAAGCAACATCCTCCATCTTGCTTGGAAGCTATGCTAACAGGCGCTGTGGAGAAAGCTGAGAAGTAACGAGAATGGCGGAAGGTACTCAAACTGATATGGAAGAAGGGGATTGTGCTCAAATCCGATGTTCGTGGCTATCTCTACGAGCTGCAATATAGTGGGAGTGGCCTGCGGAGCTGTGCATTGTGGGTGTTGTTGTCTTCCATCCACATACGGCAAAAAGTCACTGTCTGCCTTTTCTCGGTCAAGAAGGCACCAAATTCCAAATGTATTTTACATTTCGACTACATAATATATGTTTCACCGGTGAAGTATCCCTTTAATGGTTTGTCGTGTAGGATTTGGTCACATGCTCCAAACAGCATTTCACCTGGACCACTGGGTCATTAAATCTTAAGTCATCAGTTATAGAAAAAAGCCAATAACTTACCCGTCAGCAGGGCAAGAATACACACACTTTGACTCACTAGAGCCTGTCAAGGTGAAAGTGATACGACAGGAAGGATGGGCTCAGACATCAAGCGTTAAGCATGTTGTGACCAAACAAACATTCACCAGGGAATAAGGAAGCTCACATCAGTTTGCAAGCTAGAGAGGCAATTAGCCGCTCAGCTGCAGCACATTAAACAGCATGTAAATGTACCTGCTGGTGTGCTCCTTACTCTTCTACGCCACTAACAACATGCTGCCATGGTTTCTGATTCGCCACACTGTATCGTACGCAATCACACCCATCTTAGGTTTTTTCAGAGGATGCTGACACATTTGGTTGTTGTTTTTGTTTTTGGTTCAAGGACAACCGCTATCCATCTGAGGAAACAGGTCTGTGATGAGCAGGTGAAGAGCCAAATAATAATCGGTGGCAAATTATTTTCTTGTCTCTACTTGGCTAATGGTGTTCCCTGGGTAAAAAGGGTTTATCAACGAGGATTTCTGATCATTTATTTGCATGAATTAAAAAAACAACAACAACCTGCCATTATTTGTAAGAAGGTAAAATGTGTTTTTCCTAATTAAATTAGTAAAATATGTTTAATAGTGAAGCTGTGGAGGTGGCATCACTATTGTACTAGCTGTGATCAGAAGTAAGGCATTATCACTAAATGCATAAATCTTGTTGGTTCTGCAACAAAAATGCATCTACAGTTCAAAAGCAATTTGTAAATTGTAGGGCTTCAATTAATCTGATGTTAAAGTTAAAATAGAGTTAACATTAATAATATTAATAGTGAGTCTTAATATATGACACAGTGGAATCTATACCCTGATGTTTGCCTCAGGCTGATCATTATCAATGCTGGGATTCTGTCTTTAATCAAAGAGGGCATACATATTTCAGTGTATTTAGTGTCAGGTGAAAAAAAATATAAGATAAATCAGCAGTTTTATTCATTGCAACAGTAGGGTTTCATTATGCCATCCGCATACATTTGCTTATTAATTTCTGGGCATACATAAATCCTAAATAAAAGAAGACACTCCTCTCATTGACCCTCAGGGGATCAACTAAAAGAATATATCATTAATATGGCACAATGCTTACTTGAATATAGTTTCTTTTTAAGATTATTTTTGTTCTTTATTATTATTATTATTTATTTTGATTATTATTATTGTTGTAATATTATAACTACTACAGTGCAGAGGATTGAATGTAAATTAAAATGTGTTAATTCTTTAGAATAATTTAAAGTTATTTAAACATTTCAATGAAAGCAATTATGTTTGTGTGTTAACTCAAAAATGTTACAAATCAAGAAAAAAAATATATAAACGTGTATTAAAGCAACTTATGAGGCCTTTCAAGATATTTCAGTGAACAAAGTGGACTTGACTTTCAACATGTAAATGTCGAAAACATTTCTGCTGTATTGACACGTGTTCTTCATCCTGATTGTAAGTTTGCACTCCAAAGCAGGTCTCGCAGCCATGCTGAATCAATATTGGAGGAGCAAAGCCCTTGTTCTCTGTGTTTATAGATCCATGCCTTCTGCTGGACTTTGCTTCCTCTGCACATTCAGATCGCTGTCTGTCTGCTGGAGACGTGACTGGGGAACTGCAATTCATGCTGCATTTATTTATAGTCGACAGATACGAGAACGTAAATTCAGCCCCGGGCAATATTGGCTGATATGTATCTGACAGTTGCACACATTTTTGGAAGTAATAGTTAAATCCAATTGAAGATTTTTGACGTTGCTGCAAAACGTCGACGCTCGTAATCGGTCGCTAATTTGAATTCTTTCAAATCTCATTCCATATATTTTATTTTATTTAAATTCTCATGACGGTGCTATCTGAGGACATACTGATTACACAGTATGGACATCAATATGTGATATTTATATACAAGCGGTGCACAATGATGCCAAAATGATGTGTGTGCCTTGAAATCATCTTGCGCAGCAAATTCCAGCCTTTTTCAAATCTTCCTTTGTGCACATCAAAATAGGCTCTCAAGTTTTATATAATGCTTTTCTAGTATGGAGCACAGGGGCCGGTTTTCTCTGGAGCGAAGACACCCTGCTCTCTAATCCCAGAGCATAACAAAACTGTCTGCAGTTTTTAAATGAAATGAGAAAAGTTAATGTTATTGGCCATTACTCAAGTCTGCACCAACTCTATCATCTGGTAATATATTCCTGAACAATGTATTTATCCCTATTTCACCCCTTTCCTCTATTTTTCCACTGTAAGCATGTCTGTACCCTGGAATTGTTTACGAGGATACATTGAGCCTTTGGCTTATTTGTAAAAAAAACAACAAAAACAAAAAAAAAGGTTATAGTTACCAATGTTAATCTATTTGTGATGATTTGATTAAACACAAACTGATCTAGTAATATGAAACTAGAAAAGTGGAAATACAATTTGAAATCATTTAGTGCCCATTTTAAAAGGTGCACAGTGTAATGTCAAGCCAAACGCTCTAAAGATATACAGGCCAACATTTTACTTCTACTAGCAGAGTACGCAACTCTCCACCAAACTGCTGAAACTCTGAGAGCTTGTCAAAACGAAACTGCGATGATATAATCTTCATATATATTACATTAGCCCTCTTTGTTTCTTCCTCTCCACAGATGGAGGACTGCTCCACTGCTTCAGACGGTTGCTGCGGCAACTCGGCCGGTGAAAACCCCGCCGCCGGGTCCCAGAGCGGGCTGGTGGAGCGCCGGATCCAACATTTGTATTGGCAGCGACAGAAAGTTTGCTGATCCGGTGGCGAGTCAGGGAAGCCCCCTGGGGTCGGACCCCTGGAGCTGGGCTTTGTGCCGCTGGCTAAATTCAAGCTAGCTGCTAACTGCTAACAGAAGGTCTGTCTGTCTGTCTTCCCTGAGCTCGGGCACGCTCCACTCATGGCCAAGTGGTCTCCCGGCGGCGGGGAGGACGAGGCGAGGATGCGAGTCATTTTCTCATTTGGCTGTAATACAATAAACAAACTAGCAAAGATGCACAACGACCACGGATGCATTATTTACAAGCCCTCGGGGCAGCTCTGCCGGGTTCTTGGGGCAGACTGGCGCTACTGTGAGTCACTATCACCTCTCGAGGAATAACGAGACAGGACGGGCCGAGGCTCCAGACAGCTGTGACACAACGACAACACTCAGTTCATCTTTGTCTCAATCTCGAATTCTGGCCAAGATAATACAAATTTCACCTTCCTTAATTAATCAATGAATTGACTTTAATCAAATTAACACAGAGCAATTACACTCACTGAACCTGGAGCTTTCGGGGCCCCCTGGGGCAGTTGACCGCTATGCTGAGTCAGCAATTTAGAGTAAAATTTGCATAATTTATGACATAAAATGTGGAAAGAAAATGTACACCATTAATATTTAGACCAGTATGATTATGTATTCTTAGTCTGAGTCATTTTGTTTTCATACCCACCAATAAACCCCCCCCCCCCAATCATTCCAACTCCACACAGCCATGTTTGTCTCACTTGATAGAGCAAGCCTATTAAACTGCTGTTTCATCCCCGTTAGAAGAGTAGGAGACGTTAACTGTGAGTTTTAAACAAGAGGTTACTGACTCTCGGAGGGTGAAACACCTGACAGGTGAGAGTTGTCTTGCACGCCTGCATTCCCATTAACTAACTCACAAATTTGACTCAATCACCTATCCATCCTTTCGGCCTTTTCTCCGAACCCGGACAAAGCCTCAACGCTTGACATATGCTTCAGGTCCATCGGCCTTGATCAGCAGTCATGCAGGCCAGTCAGCTTTGCAGTAACTTTGTATGTGTGTGTCTGTGTGTGTGTGTGTGTGTGCGCTGTATGGATACTCTCTCCTCTCAACGCCTCCTGCCTTCCTTTCCGCAGAACCTGACTCAGCACCCACTGTCAGGTCTGCTTAATTTTGTCATGGTTGACTTCCTGCTACCAAGAGTCTCATCTGCCAGAGCCCCTTAATCCACTTGTCACTCACAACAACTAAAAGCTAGGGAGGTGCTCCTTGAATGAAGACAGGGGAGGTTTTGGTGCAGGTATGGACGTATGCACAGGCGCATAGCAGCTGCTGAGGGAGTTTCAGACTCACAGAATAGTTTGACAAAAATGTAACACTTCCTAGACTAAACCATTATTAGTATAATCATAATCCTACTGTGTAAGCAATGTGTTGTATAATACTGAATATAGGAGAGTTAATTAAGCGCTGACAAAAAAGTGCTCAACTTGAACTTTTTGAACAGTTACTTGTTACTTATCAAATGCAGTGAAAGCATTGAGGCAGTTGTTCTGTTCTTTTGACAAGTTTTTGTTCAGCATGCATTTACATTTTTTATTTTTTTAAATCAATGTTATTCAGATTGCCAGTGAGAACAGGGCACGCAGCTGTTTGGCCAGGATGACGTCGTGGAAAGCGGATTGGCAGAATAGGCATCCTGAGGATGTTTGGTGATGTAGAGAGCATGGATAAGTTTAAATTAGTTTTCATGGATCTCTCTAGTCCTCCAGGATGCCTACGCTCCCGCTGATCTGCACAGCAAAAACAACTGTAGCAGTTTGGGTAGAAGGATGGTTACCGCGCAACAGCCTAGTGCTGTTGGTGGATGATTTAATTGGATAAGCCAGCCGCAATGGATTACAGCTCTGTAACTGCTCTTTGCTTTCCTAATGTGCTCCATTCAAATGAGTGAAACTTATGGAACTTCTGATTCCCTCAGACAGCTGAAGTCGAATGAAAAATAAAAAAACTATGTGGCTATGGATGAATGCCGTAACCCATTAATCTTTAGCGCAGCAGAGACTTTATTAGCATTACTGCACATTAAAACGGTATTTTGATGCTGATGCTAATTCAGTAAAACGTGAAAGAAAATACCAAACGTCTTCTCCTGCAGCATCTCGACGAATGACTCTCTCAAGTCCCCAGATCAGATGGATCACACAGATGCCACATGACAAAATATTATCCTGTGCCCAAATTGCAAAATACCTCAGTCTGAAGTTACACTCAAGTAGTAAAGTAGAGATACTCATCTTTATTTACTGTGATATTTACAGTGCAGGAGGCGAAGCACTACTGCAGTATTGGCGGGGGTGATGCACTGTTGCAGGATGAAAGTCTATACAATCATGTGGCATTCCAATTTCTCTGTGGTGCAGCCTATTTTGGCTCCCGCAATCAGCTAAAAAAAAATTGTGTGATTGGAGGCTCGGGGAAGAAAACCAGAGAAGTCTAAATAATTATGCTCACCAGGGCTTGAAATTAACACCAGCTAACTCACTCAAGTCTAGGTAAAATTTGACAACGGCAGGTAACACAATTCTACCTGCAGCTTTGTTGTCTGGGCTTTTTCCTCACTCTGTTTCCATATCAACGCAGAGCTTCTCTGGTGCCGAGGCTTCAACTGTGTGTGCTTTAATGTGTTCTCTCCCACCTACTTGTTTGATATTTCTTTCACCACACAACTGACTTATTGTCCATTCCTGTATTTTGTGTTACTGAGAGTATGGTATAGTGAAGTTCATAAAATGGTATGTTTTCCACTGTTTCACTGCGGCAGAAGCGCACGCCAACACACTGCAGTCGGGATGGCAACCGTTAGAAGGGAATTTGCATAGAGATGTTCTTTTTTTCTCACCGTGCAGCTATAGACGTGTCGTACGCGTGTACGTCGCTGTGATATATTTGGCTTACAACGGAACATACTCGGGTGGAGTGACGCCGGAAATACGCCGATGCATTTCAGCGTGAGCAATCACCATTTCTTGTGGGTTATCCGGGCTCCTGACACTATTCTGGAAGCGTAATAGAAGCAAACAGTCCCTGCTGCTGAACCGCTGACTTGTTAATCAAGTTGACATCTTCACACGACGAAAACATCCCAGAAGCAGTGCTGCACGCTAGGGTATACTCTACTTTTTTAGGCACATGTATTGCGTTGCAAACAAGTTGCATGAGCAAGGTCATAGCAGCGTGTTGTCCTCGGCGGTATTAGTTATTTGTCATACAGGTGCACACATGGAATTGTAACACAGTTTGGTATCGGAGTGAATCACTACTGGGGGGTCTGAGTTGTCGTGGCCGTGTTTTATGTTGTTGTTTTTCAAGCCAAAGACGATATCTGAAATGTTGACATTTTCAGCAAGCACTTCATGACATTTATGGAGAAGACACAGGGAAAAAAGACAATATGTAGAAGTAATTACACTGGCTTGTGTGTTTACATGCCATTTCATAAAATGCTAATAAGGGCAAATCCAGTTTGCAGTAAATAGAACGTCAAGCCTTTTTAAATGCATTATGATTATTGTTATTATTACTTCCATTACTATGTTTATTATTAATAATAATGAACCAAGAGGGGGAATCATTTTGTGTTTATTTCCTGTATTTTTATGATTTTCTTTAAGCTAAACCTTATTCCGAGCTGATACCACCTCCCTCTTCACCTGAGACGGGAACGAACATTTGGTCTAATTACTGGAAATGGTCACAAGAGAGGAGGATTCCAAAACTCTGACCTGCGTGGTTTTGCTCCATGTTATTTATATTTTACAATTACTTTCCCTTGCCCCCTCTCCTGTCCCTGGGTGAATGAGCATGTGAATGACCACGACTGGCAAGCAGTTGCAGGCAGCTGACTCACACACGTAGCTATTTGTTCCTCAGTTCTGACAGCCAGAATAGGAGGAGGAGACTGTCTTCACCACAAAAAAAGACAAAGAAAAATCAAGAGAGGCCATTCGTTCAAAAGCCTAATCTATGCGCCCTGTTCCTCTTTGTTAATGTTCTTATTTTTAGCATCTCCTATTACATTTTTCCCCCTGTTTGAAACTGTGCTCATATGACCCCCGCCATGGGATGAATATGCATATGTGTGATTACGCTTGCCGTTCAGTTGCATGTATGTAAATCAATGTAATACAATCCATCTGCTCACATTCTGGGGCCGGTGGCAGCATCGGTTTCATCGCACCTACTCCTCTTTATGAGTTACGTTGTGGAATATGTTAATTCCCTGAGTGCGTGTATTAAAACAAGCTTATTAGCAACATATGCTAATGTAGATTCATTGGGACGCACTTTTCCACATATTTACTGCCGTTTCGTTTGTTTGTATTACTGTGTCGAGTACCGCCATCTGTCTCTAGAGGAAGTGAAAGAAAGGTGTTTCACTGACCTTCAAATCACACGAGTTGTGTGGAAGATTGTACACTTTTGTTTTCCAGATAGGAACGCTCCTTCTAAGAACAGCTCCATTAGCAAAGAGTGGAAGCGCAATGTTGTTGCAAGAAGTGTTAAGGAAGGAAGTTTTGGCATAAGAGTGTGACTTTGACACCAGCGATCACTGTTCATGAAACACAATGAGAAAGTGATCTTCCTCCAACTGTAACCATGTAGTTTTAGCTGCCTGTAACACTCCCACAGACGTGGCACATCAGAAATACAGTCAAGAATGGAAGGTGCTCACAAACACCTACTGTGTTGTTTTTTCTGATTAAGGTGATGCAGCAAAGAATACTGAATAAAGTCATCCGCAGGAATAAAAATCACCGTTGTTTATAAGAAAAAATGGATTTCTGTCATTCTGAAACCCAGCTGTCAGGTGCATGTATGAAATTCACCTGAGGTACTATTTACTGTTGTTACGCCGCCTGCATTGTCAGGTAGTGCAGCCATGTTCTATCATGCACTCACCTTGATGGCATTGGTGGAAATTTGGATCTCATGCAGCTTCCTCATGGTGCCGTCGCGGTCGATGAAGTAGGACGAGGCCAGCTGATGAAGGGCTTCCACGTTCTGAGTCGCGTTGACAAGCTTCCTGTCCAGCTTGTTTTTGGCCAGGTACATAGTCAGCGCCTCCTCTCCTACAGACGGAAACACGATGAGGAGAATACACGCTTAATGCCTTCGAAGTTTAGCTGTGCTTAAAGTGTTAAAGTAAAAAGTAAAGTGAGGCATTTTAAATCTCAACTTCCCCGATTTAAGTTGCACTAAATAAATACAGTGTAGTGGAGATATTTTCATTTGTGAGAATTGTCTGTTATCTCAGCAGCCGATGGAGCTCTGAACCGGAGGGATAAGTCAGAGGTCGGAATACCGAGGCGAGCAGTTTTAGCTTGAGAAACCAGATGCCCCAGTTTTCCAGGAACAGTGTCTATTTGCCGCTTTATCCCCAAGCTGGCACCGTCCCCAGAAATGTCCCCGGATTTACCCCTATTGGGAAAGCATTATTTCCATGGGAGGTCTAGTGATATAGAAATGTTACCTCAATACCACAGGAAATGAAGTACGTGTAGAACAAATGATTCACATCCGGTATCTTTTTCCTTCAGCTAATCCAGACAGGAGAAAGACTAACTGACTATAATTTTGTCTTTTTTTAAAATGCCTGAAAAATTTCCCTTTTTGCATTTAGCACAAACACAAGCACTTTCTGTGAAGCACTTTGGTTGCGGCTCAGCCGTTTGTATATGTGCTATATAAATAAAATTTGATTGATTGATTGATTGATAATCACACACGTAGAAAATAACATTACAGATTGCAGATGTTTAAGTAGTGCAGAGAAAATGAATTAAATAGAAACGAGTATAGGGGGCTGGCGTGGTACCACTTAAAGACGATTGGACCTCTTTATCTGTCCTGTGGCGTTTTGTTGCATGATCCCTAAATTACCACCGCTACTGATTTTTATCTTATTTTCGGGTTGAAGAAAGAAAAACACTTGTGTATGGTTGGATCAATTAGTGACCCTGTCTGATAACAGGCCTTGACAGGTGTTGTACCATTTATTTCTTTATTTTCTATTCCCCATTGTTTACATCTGCTTCTATTATCGCCCGTGCTTTTACGCCACAAAAGGAAACCTCACATATGCCAAGTTGTTGTCTTTTAAATCAACAATCTGTTCGGTGTCTTGCTGACATAACTGCCTGCCGCAATTAAGTCGAACGAAAAAGAGCTGTTGTTATTGTTGGTGCTGTCGTTTCTCAAATGGTTGAAAAGGTAGATTTGGGTAGAATTCTTACTCATTTACTTGGGTATGGAACACCTCTGGTGTGGAATGAATTTAAAATCACCTCCACAATAATAAGGTCACAGCTACTGTGAACGCACACAAAGAAATCAGCGTGTCTCTAATCTCTCCCCGTAATTGCAGCACTATGCCCAGAATTCAAGTTGGAAAGAAATAAAAGCCAAAAAACACCCTCGCTCTCGCTGTATGTGTGCGCAGTGTGTTAAGTTTGAATGTCCACGGGAAGTCGGCGGGGGGAGATTGTATTAAACGCTGACCTTTCCGGGAGCGTCCACCGCCGAAAAGAACGCTCCAAGCAGCGAAAAGGGCCAAATATTTACCGAGCGCCAGACAATGGCTGTGAATTTGCCCGTCGTGTGTTTGCTTGTTGACAGACTATGAAGGCTCGAGTCGCTCGGTTCTTCACACAACGTATTGTTCCCCATCTCTCAGAGACAGACGCGTCAAAAAAAGGACAAACAAGCAAACACCGATCCGCTCCCGCGAGCTCACACAAACTTGCCTTTGAAGATTACCGTTGGAATGGCGAGACCGTACGCCTGGCACTTGTTCAAGAGCGTGTCACATATGTTCAGGTTTCCCAGTGATGTGAACGGTTATTTGGCCCCCGGCGATGCATTGGAATTGGTCACTTAACTTGTGGTGACCGTGACTAGGGGTGGGTAGCAGTCAGGGCCAATGTCTTATGCCTGGTTAGAGTACAAGCACTGAAGGGCCCCGTTCTCTAACGCTACCATGTTCTCTCTCCCTCGGGGTTCAGCAAAGTTACTTACACCCACTTGACTTACACTACTGCACAAGAATAACAGTCCCACATTAAGCCCAGATTTTTTTATTTTTTAATCTCCATTGCAACTTAGTAAAGGAAGTCCTCTGTACGTAAATACTCCATGGTTAATGCTGCTGGTACGGCGAAATCATTACATCTGTTAAATAAATTCACCCGTGTGCACTTTTCTGAAAGAAATACATTGTGTTACATTATTACAGGACGGCTTGCTGGCACCCTGCCAGAATTAATCAGCTCATGCGGCGCTTACGCGGTTAAAGCCGAGAGGTATTTAAAAACAATGCACCGTTTCCCCTGAAAGGAGTGGGCGTGCAAAGGCGTCTCCTGCTCCCATTATGGACCTGTATTTCTGTTGCTTTTTGTTTTCCTGCACGCGCAGGTGAATGTCGACGAGGGTTGAGAGTGCAAGGAGGGCTTTAAAGTAATGGAATCGCTGGGAGTGCTCAATTTGGTGTTAATGGTACATGTGAGGGTCACTTTATGGAGAACGTTTAACCATACTGCTTTGTGCAGAGACAGACCCTAATGGATTTGATGTTGTTTTCAAACCACTTTCATTAACCATATAGATTCATACAATAAGACCCAGTCGAATATATTAGAGCATAACCTGCTTTATTTTCGTTTAAACGGAGGTCTGTATATATTTTTTAGATGAAAAAAGTAAAACAATAAAAAAACGATATATCCTAAGCTCGGGACAATATGTGTATTTTAGAACCATAGAGAGCTGCAAAACTCAACCTGGGCTAATAGGACCCTCCAAACTTTGTTTTCTTATGTTTTGTCTAACTGTCAAAAATAAATGGCCAATGATTACAGTACTATATAATTGTAAAAAGGTGGAAATACATTCTAAAATAAACATAATAACTGCATACACATTAAAATGTGGAGGGAAATTAATTGGACCAATTTTTTATTCAACTATAACTGGACTGTCCCTGCTTTAGAAAGCAAGAGATATTCTAAGGGGGGCTGTTGCTTTGAGATAGCCACGCTCTCATTGCCCAATTATGTCCTGTTTTTTTGTGTGTGCTGGCAGCAGAACAACAGCAGCTACAAAAAGTTTCAAGTCCGATATGGCAAGAAAGTTAGCGTCGATAGCTTCCGCAGGCCAGCGTTCCACCGTAAACCCAGGGCACAGCCACTCTCCTGCATATGAACTCTAGCCTCAGGCTTCAGTGACCACAAGTCATTTCAATAAACTACTTCTTCCTCTCCGGACCTGAAGGCATAAGACTGTTGTGCTGAAAAGGTCTCCGATCCAGTCATAGAGGTCGTGTATTCACTGGACGGGAGGATGTCGAATCAGTCCTCACAGCCGAGCCACAGTCCCTCCTGCATGTGAAATCTCAATGTAATCGCTCCGTCTTGGCTCTTTTCGCAGGTTCGCCTGACCTGAAAGGTGCTAAATAAGAAATTCAGAGCATATCCGGTGCCTTCACAGGGCTCGCAACATGGAGCGCTGAGCTGGCAGCTTGCGGCTAACAGTGCTAACAACTGCAAAAGGGGCTGAAAGAGCTGAACGTGTTGCTGTAGGGGAACTGGAGAGTGGGTGGGAAAAAACAATGGAACTTTCTTCAATTCAATAAAATCAAGGGTTCTGCACACACAACCTTTCTTGATCTGATACTACCAGTAGCTCATGGTGCGAAATGCTATGCTAATCTTAACAAAAGTGAGGTTGATTTTGCCGTGTAATTAGCGTTACATAGTGTCAATTTAAAGTTGGAGGAGTCTCTTTTTGTGGGACAATGACCTTTTCAAAAATGCAGTTGTAGTGAATTTACAGTGAATTTAATGCTTTTGCAAATATTTTCATCTCATATCTCTGTCAACCCAAATGCTCCGGACCCCCTTTGTATAAATACCAACATCGACGCACAGTGAAAACAGCAGCGGTCACGCTAAACGTGTAAAAAACGATTTCAACCATATGAAGGAGACAGAACCACAGATGTGGTGAAATATGTCGCGCACAGCTTTAGCAAAATGCAAATCTGTCCTTCACACTTTTTATTTTTTCTTCCCCGGATAGCAGTACCTTCCTCAAGCATTTATATACAGCACCGCCTCAGCTGTGCAGGGACTAGTCCCCATTCTAAAGCCCTGGACACATAGAAACACAATAAACAAAGAGCACCTCAGTGTTCTCTGTGGCTGCAGGCAAACCAAAGACATCCAGCCTCTCTGTCAAACTATTCTATATTTATTTTATTTTCGGGGTTCAGAGATCAGTTAAATTCTGGAGCATCGACTAACAGGTGTCTTTTGTTGTCTGAAAGGTGTTCACTCCTTTTAGTTTCCTCACACACGGCGTGCACCCAGAATGCAGTCTGGTTATAAGATGTACTTCAGTAAAAACACAAGTCTCCCTCACTGCCTAAAGCATCCACATATGCCAGAAACTCCACTATAAGGCAGTTACGACGTCCCGACAGCAGAAAAGCATCAGGTGATTGATAATTATTTCCTCAAAACGTTGTCAGCAGATGTTGTCAGTCAGTAAGTGTCAAGAGAAATTAACTGACAATCTTTCTCTCTTAAATGCTCGTTAACCCTGACAGAAGAATTATATTCCCACACATTCACCGACACGGACCGATTTCCAACAACAACTAAAGTTAAATCTGGTGTTATTATTAGTATGTTATTTGAAAATGAATCAGATATGATCAGCATTAAGCTTGGACTAAAATATGTAACAACTACGGGAAATGAAATATATAAATCTTTACATCTTCATAAATCCCAACATGAACAAAGGCTACTGTCACAAACAGTGCTTTGTTCTTGGAGCGCCGGGTGTTGGTGCCTTCCGCTTCCAGGCGCCGCAGGCAGCATTGTTTTTGACATGAAAAGCAGGGGAGAATAAAACACAAAGAAAAAAGATAAATTGAAAAAGGTCACACTCTGCTTGTAGACTCCTAAAGTAATTCTCCACTAAACTTAGGGAGACAACAACAGCCCTGGTCAGCTGTTTAAACAACGTCTGCCAATGCCAACAAACTCTTACGGAAGAGGAAAGGGCAGATGGTTGGACATAAAAGGATTTATACGTATTTTAATATTTTAGAATTGTGCATACGTTACATAATTTTTGCTAGCTTGCAGTCATCTTTTGGACTCCTTCTGTGCGTGTTACCGCCAGCAGATATCAGTCCAAGAATTGTAGTGAAACTCGTACTATCTCGAAATATATATATATAAAAAAACTAATCAGGACTAGTTATGAGTGCTATTTGTGGTCAAACACCCCACAGAGTGCCTTTAACTTTAGAAGCACCAGATCATAAAACATTAGTATAAGATATTTTGGGATTTTTTTGTCATTTATGCATGAGGACCAAACGATCCAAGTGAGATGCTGCAGTATACCATGAAATAACAAATGCAATGAAAGAAGCGAAGAAGTAAGATAAAAACGGTGGCTTTAAACTTGATGTGATGCTTCCTTAATTCCTCCAAAAAGGTCCTTATTTGCTGAGCTTATAAACTCAATCAGCAGCGTTTCACTCAGTCAGGTAGAGATGTGACACTTGAAGAACACATTAATGTACATTTGCTGCGTGGCACAATCAGATAACAAAAAGTAACCCTAGGTGACGTAACGATTTAATGGCTGTGCATGGTAACTATTTCTATTAGGTTCAAAGGAGGAAACCTCTAATGGGGCTCTTCACAAGTGACCACTCAACTGCTCGTGAAAAGGCACATTCGCTGCTTCCCTCTCAAGTGTATAATGGCTCTTGAGGCAACATAGTGGAGGTCGCTGAGGAGAGAGAATTTGCCTCTTCTTCTTTACTTCATTGCTAGTCTGGTGTTCACATTTACTGCTTCATGAAACCGCTTCCTTTAATGGGCAATCCTGAGATTAAGATATCTCATCTGACCTATAACTTGACACAAGATGGCCTCAAGGTCAGAGATAATATGGCGATAACTCAGAGGTGGGGACGAGGTTTAAAATGAATGAAAGGCGAGAAATGTGGAGAGGAAGAGGACACACTTGAGGCAATGCAATACAATGAGATTAGGAAGGGCACTGTGGTTGAAAATGATACTGGGATTATTCGTGTGGCTCATTTCCCCCACCAGTTTTAGCCACCTGGTGCATCCGTGGCATTCTCCCATAGCTTAGAGTCACTTAATTACATTTTACCCTCATATAATGTTTCAGACCAATATTGTATTTCCCCTTTCCTCAGCATGAATCACCTTACAGAGCGGTGTATACGATATTGCAGCCCTTCACACCTGATATTCCTCCGCACAGTTTAGCGAAGTTATTAAATCCTCGTTTGACATTAAGTAGACGGCGAGATTTTTTTTAAATAAAAGAAGTCTCCGGTCGGATTGATTTTCTCCGCCAACAGCTTCGGCAATAATGGTTCTAGCTATCACAGCTGACAGAATAAATGTTTGAATTTGTCCTGTAATTAGTAATAAAAAGAGAACAGGAACTAAATGAAGGTTCTCCACATCTATAGGTTCAATACATGTCAGCAAAAACACTCCTCATTTATCATAATTATGTTTCTTTCTAAATGTTAGAATGAATGTACTTTAATTAAACTAGGCTAGCACGTGTTAAGCTCCGACTTCCAAGCATGTCCGTACTGTACAATGTTACACTAAGGAGAGCAGAAACAAAAGCTTTATTGTCTCGACAGCATGTGATTGTGAGATTACAACTTCGACAAAACTTCATTTTACACATCTGGAGCGATTACTTGGCAATATTTCATGCTTACAGTTATATAACACAGGGTTTGAGTAAAAAAGCGAATAATCTTACTAATTATATCTTTGAAATGCAACTGGCAAAGTAATCACAGATAGTTGCCTTCATGTGTCCCTCAGAGCTTGAGATTAGATAAGAGATTGGAGGGAGAAGCCATTTATATTTAGACTTCGACAGAAGGGGCGCTTAACGTTTATTTTGGGAACCACATCCAAAAAACTGAAATCATCCATTAGAGCCATTTACTCATATTTCCACAGTGGGTTTTAATAATTAGGGATTTAATGGGACTCTAGAAATATATTTTGCTACAATTCCAGTGTTTTCAGTAATGGTGGTTATTATTACAAGTTATTATTACAAATTAGAAAAATGTAACAACTAGAGTACGGAGCTTGTATGCCCTCGATTATCAGTAGTCAAGAGTAGTCTACGTCAATGTTTGTCTCAAATATCATCACTTCATTATTTTCTCCGATTATCCTTTCATGTGTCAATTAGCATAAGTTATGGCCAAAAATGCATTTGAGGTGAGGTCACAGTGACCTTTGACCTCTAAATTCAGTCATCAGTTTATCATTGAGTCCAACTGGATTTATATAATGCATACTCTGGAATGGGACAGATGTGAGGTCACAGTGACCTTGACCTTCGACAAACCAATTCATCCTTGAGTTCAAGTGAGCGTTTGTGGCAAATCTGAAGACATTCACCGTTGATGAGAATGGATACTGACGTTCCGGTGGACAAAGTGAAAATATAGAATGATGGTCGCCCGCGCTGAGGAACAGAAACACACCATGAAATAAAATAACATGTTTCCTTGATTAAAAATGGCATGCCTGTTCAGGCTACTTGGTGAAAGCACTTCCTCTGTAATGTGAAATGTGAAAAGTGCTAAAGGAATCTGTTATTCTTCTCCAATAAGTCAATGCCTGTAGATGAACCGGAGCAATACATATGATAATGGCCCTCTCCCATCTCCCTGAAAGGTCTGTAAGTACTTATGAAGTAGATTATCTTCAGGTTAAATTTGGCATGTACATGAAAATGCAATTACCATATGTATGACTATAATGTTCTTGGCGTGTTGTGAATGAATTTGAAGGTGTGCTGTTAGACTCTCGGAAGGATCAGCATCTCGTTATCACATGTGGCCCTTCTGCCCACGATGCAAGGCAATGCAAATTTGCGTTATGTTTTTATCTGCATGCATGTTGATAAGGAATATGTATTGTTTTAGATACGCACTGATCATTTCTCATGCAAGGAGACTATTCATTGAGAGTTCTCCGTGTTTGGCAGGTTGACAGCTTCCAGCTGGCAGCCCTGACTCGCTTCCGCAATATTGGATATTGTGAGAATTCACATTATTTTTTAGGATGTTTCGGTATGCCTTGCCTTTTCACTTATCAAATGTTCCCACGTGTCCCACGGGGATGGAGTTTGTCGACTGTGGATATAAGATAGTCCTGTCATAGCTTTGATGCAAGTTTTGGGTCACTGTCCCGCTGGAAAATCCACTTAAGCCAGACGAGATGGAAAACCCGTCCAGAATAGAGTTGTGCTTCCGTTTGGCCGGCGTGGAGTCGATCCCCACCTCAGACAACTGATGAATCCAAATACCCCCAACCTAGCCATATATATATTTAAATGCAGGTTCTTATATGCTGTTGCATTCATTTGTCATACGGCAGACTCATTATATTAACTATCCAATTACAATCAGCGTTACAAATGGAAACCTGATTCAAATTTTGACTCTTAAATCTTGGGGTTGTTTGGCCAAATGCACAACATTAAGACTCACTTTGTCATCAAGGAAGCGGATTGGAAACTGCTACTCGTTCATCAACGCTGTTCATTTGGGTCCGCTTTATGGATGCGAGTTGCTGCTCCGGTGCGAATACGTCTTATAAAATGGCTCAGCTAATCTTTCACTGTCACTTTAAGGTTGCTCTGGAGGAAGAAGTTATTTGGTGTGTGGAAATGTCTCCAGCCGGCTCTGCCGTGCCCTCTTGTCAAGTTTCTCCAACAGCCTGAAGACAAACTTGGCCCCCAAACTGCTTAAGTGAGCTGTTGTGACATCGTTGCAAACAGGCAGATGCATAATCAACACTGTGGTGTTGCAGTGGAACGAGTTCATTCATCAGTGTTATTTATTTGTGTAAATGAAAAGAAATATTTATTCCTTAACTTGTCGAGAGGGTTCTGTTTTTTTTTTCTTTTAATATTCAAGATTAATAACGATCTGTTCCCTGAAAAATAAACATTTATTTAAAAAAAGTTCTACTTTTGTGCCTAATAAAACTTTATGATCTGTTCTGTTTAGATATATTCCACCTCCTCATACACATCACAGGGACACGGTCTCTTAAAGACCTGTTGTAACATTTGGACCTGGTGGCATTCGATTACTAACCCTTATTTGTACTCAAGAAATGGAACCTTGCCAATAAAATCCTGAATTGACATGAAATTAAGGATGCAAGAGAACAAGAAGACTTGTCTTACCTCCCAGGGTGGCTGAGATGAGAATGTGGGTCCCATATTTCTTGATGATGGTGTCGATGAACTGCTGGGTGGTGGGTCTGCGACCCAGCAAGCGGACGCTGCGCTGGAACTCTGGCATGAGGGGCACGGGGTTCCGGATCAGGTCCCTCCTCTCGATCGCTGTGTTCCTCACCTTCCAACGTGCAAATTCCCTGAAAATCACAGTAGACCAACATGACTTAGCAAACACGACCACTCTGTCCATAATAAACGTCAAGCGGTGGTAACACGACACTTTGCCCAAGCTCATCTCACCAAATGCATTTGTGGGGAAATGGAACCACAGTGGATACTGTGGTTTAATCTCTTGTATAATTACTACAATTAAAAAAAGAAGACCAGAGTGTTGTTTTATTAAGCAGTTCTGAGTTCCCAGATCTAAAAATTCCAATTAAAGTTAATTTTAAGACAGTAAAGCAAAATGACACACCATAATGAGTCTGGTGATGCAGTGACTTTGAATTCAGTCGTATTCCCAAAGCTCACACACACAAAAAAAAATGACAGTTTTGGGATTGTATTCTGACCAGTGTCCTGTGATGTTCATCTGCTTTCATTTACTGCAGAGCCTTTCTTCTCTGCGTAACGATCCAACTTGAACCAACAGTACAAGCTGTTAAACTGCTCTGGTTGTTTTCAAGTGTGGGAGATGCAGCGTCACGATTAAAAATACCCTGACAATACTTCCACTGATGTTCGTATTGTTGGCTTCTGTTCCCGCCGAGACATATGTCGAGAAAACATTTCCACAGACGGCAGACGTCACAGGCGTCTCCGTGACACGGACAAACATCCCTGCCATGAGAATGAAACAGCAGGGTTTTTTTCTTCTTCTGCTGAAATGAAATGCAATAAAAAAAGCACTCTGTTGATGAGTCAGTGGCTAATGCCTGGCATACCCAGGGACTGAAAATCCGTGATTAGGGCGTACACGCAAGTCAATTTCATTGTGTGGTAAAGTTGTCAGTATAGAGAGCTGCATACAAATTCTGCTATTCTTCTAAAACAAGTGGCTCATACAAGTTATTCGGCATATTTGCGTTTTCTGGGAAAAGACACAGCACAAGAGGATTCCTGACGCATTGGTTCGCTCTAAAGGAGTCATCATTTCAATGCAAATTGAATCGGAAAGTGTAATTTTCATCACCATCTGTTCTTTCTGTCAATGACGGAAAGTGTTTCTATTTCCATAAGGAATGTGCACATTCTGACACGCCGCTATATCAAACATGCATGTGCCGCATGCTGGTCTTTCACTGGGATCGGATGTGTGATACATATGTTCACACTTTCACCTGAAAGCCGCGATGTAAAGAGCATGTCACGAGTATAGACGGGTGTATTTCCAAACTGCACGGATGAGCACAAATCTTTTTTTGTTTTGACGGGGTGGGGAGGAAGGGGAGGGGGTGTAATATCCTGATTATGGACCGATAGTTTTAAAAGCATTTCCTCAAAATGTGATTTAGATTGAATTTCGATATGTTTAATGACGCAGACTTTGTATGAACGATGAGCCCAATTACAGTAAGTGTGTGACTTAAAGTGCAATAAAAGCTCCATTGGATCAAACACAAACAAAAGGCTTTATCGTCTCTATAATTTCACCCTAAAAGCCTTCTCTAATTGAAATGCTTAGAAATTTGATGTAAAACTCAACCAACAAAGCAACACTTACACACACACACAACCCAACCCAGCCATGTTTAAATGATGTTAGCCACTCTTTTGGCTTTTTGGATATTGCATTTCATTCTTCCCAAAAAAAAAAAAAAAAAAAATCAAATGGAGATTTGCTTGCTGTCCAAAAAAAAAATATTGCTGTATTGAAAAAATACAAAAGTACATCGAAAAGAGGGATTCAGAAGAGCTACCTTTTTGAGATAGACTCTCAGGGTTGTTTTTGTTCACACAAAAGAAATCCTGCGTTCCCTCCAACATCATAACTTCTGAAAAATAGATGTTTCAGGGCAAATGCCACCTACGGTGAGATGCACACGCCAAGCTCGTGTGTTGTACAGCCTGTACTTCAGCTAAGAATACAGAAAACAGAACCACCAAAACATCATAAAGGTTTATTTAACACATTGTTTTATGACCCCAGAGTGCAATTAACACTCTATGGAAATCTTTTTTTTATTATTATTTAAAAAGCAGTCTGGATAAAAGCTGCATCTATATAACAGCTTCTTCCTCCAAGGCTCTTCCCTCACAGGCCCTTCGGGGGCAGCTAATGAATGATTTAGCCATCAATATGGGTTCCCTCAAATTGATCATTGGTTACTTAATTTGAATTCTCTGACACACAGTCAGCAATGCATCAGTCCGGCTTAGCCGCAGCACTTTTTAATGCTCTATTCAGCACTCTTTAGTAGCATTAATAGTCAAATTCCCTACCGCCAGTCGACTGTTGTGTGATTACACAACTTCATAAAGTGGCCAACACTTCAAAGGTCATATCTTGAGTACTCTCTCAAAGAGGTGTTGATACGCATTCAGTACGATGAAAGAAGTGATGGTATAGTGCCGAATGAGCACTTTCTCCTTACTCAGCAATGCTTTCTTATCAGATATTCCATAAATACTATGTGGCAGATGTTTACTATGTGTGGCTCGCCACGTATACGAGTCCACGCTGAGTCAACCTCCTCTTCCTGTTCCATGCTCTAGCTTCATGAAAGGTAACCATTGGTTATTTCTAAAATCTGGAGCAAACCTTCAAGTCTGGGTAAAACTGCGAGAGACTTTCAGGATTTGCAGCAGATGCACCAAAACGTCTCCCTTTTCATTCTTTGCCCAGCTCCCTCACCGTTTCCCTCCATTCTGCCGCCATCTCCCCCTCTAACATGGCCATTCCTTCTCAGCGAATCCTCCTCATGGCTCCATCACTGCCAATTATTATATAAAACTTTATACGGTAGCCATATGTACTCGAGCCCTTCTGCCCCAGATTAGGCGGGCCAGCAGATGGAACCTGCGACATGATTCAGTGCTTTACTTCACAGGTCCAAGACTGGTTTAATGACCTATCAGGGGAAGTTAAGAGGAGATAAATGGCATTGCAGCTGCATAGCAGCAAAACGGGAGCGTAGGTGATCATTGCTTTACGGTGTTCAAGTAACTCGCGTGGGAAGGTGGAACATTATATTTCCCTATGTGGAAGTCTCTGTGAGCTCGGGAAAATACAGAATAGAGAATATGGACGTGGAGGGCCACAGATAAATATTTAATTCATTCATAAATACTTACTGTAAATAGCTCTGACATCCTTTTATATCTGCAGAAGGATTTTATGGTGGAGGAGGCCCCCAAAGACACATGAACCTTAATACATCGGTAGTTATACATGCATGTGTCTGTATTTATATGTGCATTAAATGTATATTATGTGTGTAACATTTTGTCAGTTCCCCCGGTGATAGAGGAGTTTGTTTTTCTTCTCAGCAAAAGAGAAAGTTGGTTGATTCCCCAGAGCTCTCATTGAGAACATCGGCTCCTCTATTTGTCTCAGCACAAGTTTGGGCCAATAAAGCCGGACAGTGGTTGCTAGGAAATACATCATTGTAATTTAACAGACAAGCCTCTCATCTCAAATAGATCAGAATGAATCAGAATGAGAAGGTTTGCTCTAATGAATGTACTGGTGGCTCTAACATGTCTGCTTCTATTTAGAGCCTAATCAAGAGAACGACTGAGGAAAAGTAACGCTGAGAGCACATCGATTGTGACAAAATGTACCTTTCGGTTTTTTCCCACATTGAGCTATAGCTGTACATCTTGCTCACCCAATACGAATATGCCGTTTGTGACAACTGTATGGCGGTGAATTTCTATATATTGCTCACCCGTTTAAATGACATTGATGTTTAAAGTTGAGAACAATGAAGGCGCACAACCACTTTTAGTGACAGGCGGCGTCTCAGGTTGCTAGCAGCTCGGCGGTGCTGTCACTGTCAAGACTTGAAGCTTCAAAACAGCCCTTCAGAACACTATTGTTGACGTCCAAGACACTGGGACCATTGTATACAATCTATGATCAATCGAAATTAAATTAATTATGCAAATTCAGCTGCATCACTCTGCTAAAAGATATAAACAAGATAAATGACTGAGTTATTTACTTAAACTGCTTTGAACTAAATAATTTAGGACGAGGAGATACAAATTGTGCTGCTAACGATTTTCAGGAAATCAGTGTTATTTGGTTATTTCAGTAATTACCTCTCTGTATAGTGTTTTTCAGTGTTAGTGACAGCGTCCCCCATTGCTGTACTGGATACAGATTTTATTTCCAATGTTAGTGTTCTTTCACTGTAACACATCGGTGTCCAATGCTGCTAATGCAAACCGAACATTTCCTACTAAGAGTCCTTCCCTTTAAAGGCTTTCAGCTGGGAAACACAAAGGTGGCTTTTATCGCCAAACAAAGCCGATGTGGTTTGACACATTACAGGGAGTAATGGAACAAGACGGCCCGGGCCGAGGTAAGCTGCTGCGTGAAGAGTTGCAGGCGACGGGCTGCACATCTCCAACTTCCTAGCAAGGCTTTAGCCCGGCATGCTGTTGAGTGGCAAATTGTAGGAAATCAGATTTGTGGTCAGTTTGTTTGGCTGCACTGTAAACCATCGACTGTGGAGCCCTTCTGTTGTATTTGAGACAAAGCGGCTGCAAATATCTGCGCATGCCGAATCGTCAACTTTTCTGATTATCTGTTGGTGACTTTGTTCGGCAGACAATCCGGCGCCGCGTTGCTGCATGTTTTAATCTTTAAGGAGCACATTTAAATCCTACATGACATTTATCTCTCTTCGTCACTCAGCAAAGTATCCACTCCCGCATTCAAACACCCTGCCAGTAATGAAATGTAGGGTAAAACACAAACGTACGATACATAATACATGCCTTGAAAGAGCATTATCACACATAACACATTGTATGAATCACATAAAATCTCTACGACAACCGTTCCAAGGGACAGCAAATATGAAGGGAATGGAGCAATTATTTGATTCCATTTGCAGTTAAGGTTGTTGTGAATATCACTGAGCTCTCCGTAAACCACCACGGCTGTAGAGTGTTGCTGTGGCATGTCATCACACCTTTCAGCCAGCGCGTTGTCTGCTTCAATTAGAATTGGGTTGTACTGACATCCAATGAATATTCCCTAAAGCTCTGACAGGGGCAGGAAACAACCATCATACAGTGTGTCACCACGGGAACCTTGTTGATCCTGGAACTGGAGCTCAGATTAAAAAAAAAAAAAAAAACCTTGAGAGAGCATGACAGACATTCAAAGTGGATGTGTGGCAGCACGGGGGAAAGAGAGAGGGACAGTTTTGCAGAAAGACAATCCCTAATTAACTGAGTGGGAAACTGGCTCGGCAGGAACTAGAGACAACATGTTCTTGGATGCCTCATAAATGACGCGAGAAAAAACAATAAAGTGTCAGTAAATTACAGAACTTGTCATACTTGGCTTCTCGTTCACCTGTGTCCTCCCACTCATACCGAATGAAAGTCGTCACGATACATATTCAGAAGGATGTGGTTGCTCGGTTACATCTTGACCTTTGTCAGCTTGTGGTAGGAATCATGAATATCTGACAACAAGCCCGTGCCATTTTCTCTTCACTCGAGGCACACAAACAACCATTTACGATGAAACAAACCAAATAAAAATGTTACGCCGAGCTATAAACATGTTAGTGTTATCAAAAGACGCTCACTCTATTTGAAGCCGACAAGACGCTGTCATAAAGGGCAACAGTGTGGCACACAGCATTTTACAAGGGGAATTGAAAGGATGCACCTGCTGAAGAAAAAACAGTAATGCAAGAACAAAAACAGGCCGTAATAAATCTTACATGTTTTTGTTTTTGTGTTTGTGTGTATATATATATATATATATATATATATATTGGAGTTGACGCACTGTGTGCACAGCTCCTTTGACTGCAGATACTTTGGTAATGAATACGGACAGTGTTCATACAACGTATTTCACTATGTATTTCCCTTGTGTTTCCACTTATAAAAGACTAATGATGGAACTCAGCTTGATTCACATTGTTTTTTAATGGATGAACAAAAAGGGGAATAAACGTGGGCCTGGATTGTATCTCAGACTATTGATTCGAGAAAACTTCATAAAAAGAATATTTGTGCGCAAGAAATTATTTTTGTGAGATGACATGTTAGAAACAATTGGGATAAACAATGTTATTGCAAATTTAAGACCATTCCATTACTAATATAACGATGATATAATAGCTTAATATTGCAAGTTCACCCTTTCCAAGAGCAAAGAGCAATACATTCTTAGTTAAAAATCGTATATATTTTAATATTCTACATGCAACACCACTAAAACAATAAAAACAATGCAATGTCCTGGTCTTATAATAGTCGGGTAAAAGCCTACTCTTTATTCTGGCATAATTTTGGCTAAAATGCTGAGAGTCATTCAAAATAGTACTACTTTCAGAGGAATACAACTGACATGCAGTACATGCAGTAAATAAGAGAGAATCAGCCCCTTATGTTCTGTATATTCTGTAGTGAGCTCAAATGATTGTTTAGACACAGGATTTCCCTCACCACTTAATTTCTGTAGCTGCAGTTTTTGCCCATATTGTAATGAGTAACATCATATTTTAGTAGTAGCTGCAGTATTCATAGCAAGCGTGTCACAGGCAAATTTCATTTGGTACAGTTAGTGTCAAATTTGTTTAAAATATTTAATATTTAGACTGATTTGATGCTGTTAGAAAACAGCAATAATCGTTGCATACAGTATCCTCAAATCTGAAGTCACATTTTCGGTCACACCCATCTGTTTACTGACATTTTCAAAGGGTAGGATTTAAGCGTCGGTTCGGCATCCTTCCAACAATTTTAATCATTGATGATTTAGAAATTACATTTTAATATCGGAGATTTAATCAAGAGCACACTCCATATTGATTGTGAAATTAAACAGTGTGAGACGTATAGTCTGTTGGTTTATGATTAATTATAGATTAGAGTGATGAAAGGTGCATGTGTTAAAGTTTTATAAGAAAAAAATATATAATGTTTGTTGTGCAAAAAATACCTTAAAATAACTTTCTTTTCAGTTTCAAGGGTTTCATTTATAGATAAAGATGCAATATTCATCATTCTGGAAGTCTGACTATATGCAGGATACAATATTTATCCTGCAGGAGTCAGACCAAATGTTAAATTTAGAGTTACATCACTTTTAGAGTTTACATTATTATTATTTAAACTTTGTTGGTGCATTGCTTCTGCTATAGCGTCCACTGTGAGCAGCACCAGTACTAAACCAGTACTCCTTCTCATTCACTCTGCAGTCATCCAGTTTGTCACACTTTACACGTTTCATTCTTTTCATATCTGGTGAACCAGTTAGTTCTGTTATGCTATTGTATAATATTCACACATATTTTAATAAAAGGACTAAATGAGGGAACAACTCACTGGATGATTGCCACTCACCATATTGTATAAATCTGACTTGACTTGAATCTGAAAACTAATAACACACACTAGTTTAGGAAATCAGTGGAATCATGTTTATTTTTGTAAATGAGACATAGAAACAATTTTGTTTCAGAGTGGAGAAGAAAAAAACAAAAACAAAGACATAAATTAACATCAGATTCAACTGAAGAATGTGTTTCTCCCCACGAATGGAGCTGTTGTCATGGTGCCTGTGAAATACAAAACTACACAGAATAAGCTGTTTGGTGCCACTGATGTGAGGAGATGGCATCGATTATATGCTTTGATGACAGATGAACCTTTCATTTTTTATTAATTTGCTCCACTGCTTGTTTGTTAGGGGTGACTTGACTAATACTTCAATTGCTGGTTGAAGGTACAGCAACATCATTCTGATTTGGTCCAATTTATTGTTAGAAAACAAAATACTCAGGGGGGTTACAGTCCATTTCCAAGAACCAGCCAAAGGAGTGGAGACATATACACTGTGTCTCTAATCCCTGCTGTAAAAGTAGAAATCAGGTGAAGTCCTTATGCATGGCAGCTTCATACTAACGTCACTGCAATTTTACATGCAAAGAATTCCCCAGAGGATTGAGACACAGCCAGGCTTGCAGTTCTGCAAGGTCATTAACCAGTTCCACATTTTCCCATATTTCTAAGATATTTTACCAGAACATTGTGGTACGAAGGCAGCGGTTATGCAAATGAGCTACTGCACCGATTAACATAAACATTAAGATCCATCAAAACAACCATTAAAAAAGAGGAAGAGCAATGGAAATAGCAGTCAGTGCTCTCTTTCTTATGTTGGTGTTTTAGAGGGTGGGGGTGGGGGTGGAGGGGCAAATCTGAGAATGGATGCTTAATCACAGCAAGAGTGTGGATTATAGCGGTGCAGGTGCATCTAATTAGCTCCGGTGTATTCGCTGCTTCACGCCTACTGGCTCTTCATGGTAAAGGTGTGACAGAGAGGTGAGGACGTCAGGAATCCGGATGCTGGAAACGTGAGGAGAACTCCTGTGTTACCAGCAGACTAGCAGCTGTTTGCCTCCACCAACCACATCCATGTCTGTCCAAAAATGGCATCGCCTTTTCATCCCCACCATGATGATCTCATTTGTACTATCTCATTAAAATGTATTAGCAAATCCTATTTGTATTTATTACATTTTGCTTTACAGCATCCTACATTATTTACATTAGACCATTAAACATTCCTGAGACGCTATTGATTGAATGTTTGCCACATTGTTCTGTGTGGAGTATTGACGTATTCCCTTTCATTCCGTGCATGTTGTTCCCACTCAGAAACAATGCTGCAGGATCTCATTTACTTGGATATATGACATATTTGCAGGGATGCGAGTAAATGTTACATCTATTTCACAGCGTGGCCCAGCAGGGTTTGGGAATGCCCGTATGCGTTTTGGAGGCTGCCTTCTTTGAAGAACAACTTGTCAAGGACACCAGCAAGGCTTCCCCTGACATACATGTAAGTCAGGGGAAGTCAGGAGTGCAGTAGCTTTTTCATTTGTCATTTGTTCATGGGATTTACCGGTGATGGATGAGCACCGGAGGGCAAACACCTGGTAAATAAAACGTCATCACGGCTGCCCTCGACCTTACAGGGATACTATTGATCCTGGCATACTAGTATAGGGTCTGCAAAGCTCCACTGCTCAAATCTTGAAAACAGGGAAAAATATTTCTGAACGTCATTTGAAATCTTTGGAAATATAAGCTAAATTATCTACAAATGAGCTCTTGAAAAGCAGATTTTGAAAGGATTTAATCCTTAAAATGGGACACAGCATCTGGTGAAGTCAAACTTGGCTGATTTTTTCATTATTCAATCAATCATTTAGTGTATGTCTCACCTTTCTGTGAGTACTAACTTGTGGATGACAGCGTACATATTATATATATCATGAGGTTTACACGGTTTACAACAGTATGCTGAGGTCTCTTGCTATAGCTAATTAGCCTGTGAAGATCACAGAAGGCTACAAACAGAAAACTGAACGTCAGATGCTCATTCTAAGCAGCATTTCCCTGAACATCAGACAGAATTGCCATTTCATCATTTATTTAGTCCAACATTGTTTTCTTGTAAGCTAGTTTCTTAATGAGAGAGCAAGGGCTATTCTGTTTTATTTTTTAAAATGTATTTTTCAGTTGATCTTAGGGCTTTGTATTCAATCTCAACTCATTAGCATAAAGTGTACAGAAGCCTAAAGTAGAAGGCAAGCGTGTAAATATTTGTAATTTTGTGTTTTCTTGTGAGCACAAAACAATTATTCAAGAAAAACCATCTAACGTGGTAACGGCCAAAAGCTGCAGATCAAGCGAGCAAGTAGACTTTGAGTGGAGATTGTTTTGTCAGCTGCTGTTTCCAAGGTCAAGATTAAACTGTCAAGCTCATTAAATTACATTTGTATTCAAGGAAACCAGTGTTCATGTGGTGCAGACTTGAGAAAATCGAGTGCTAAACTGCTTTTTTTACTTTCTCTAACCAATCAGCAGCAAGGGATGCATACTGCCTGCCAACATCATTTTGGTGTAACACGGAAGCTGCAGTAGCAGAAGAAACATCGAAGAAATATGAAAGGAGTAAATCCAGTAAAATGATGTCATTATCATAGAACGCCAGACCTACATAACTCACTGAACAAATCAGAAATGCACTGATTCAGAGGGGTTGAACTAGCATTTTACACACAGGGCGAGGGTTTTGTTCTGGTGTGGAACGAAGGACTAATACCATATATGGACAGGAAATCATGGTTGGAAAGATCGACTTTCTGACAATGAAAATGCCTTACAGGTTACAAGAGGGGGGCCGCATTAGCAGTCCAACAGTTATTTCTTTGGGGAAGGCCCCCATAATCTGAGTCCACATAGCCTTGTTCCTGTGCTGCCTCAGTATTATGCAGTAGCTTGACAGAATGAAAGAAAAAAAAAATCCAGGCCTTTCATGGTAATAAGGAGGCAAGGCCCAGTAATAAATCAAACAGACAGAGATACAATTGGAATCCTGTATGAATTTCAACCACCAAGAACCATTCAAGATATTATAGAATGAATCTTAATCCTACGCTCCAGTGCACAGTGAAGGACCACGCAGAAAGAGGCGGGATGTTATTTTGGATGGCCCGAGCTGTTTGCTTCTGCCTGTTTTATTTATTTTCACTTCAACACTGGCATGGCCCCCGATTTCTAAAAACACAGTCGTGAAAATACTGCAGGAAATCCGGGGGGCTATTTTGAAAAAAATCTGCTATGGAGCTGCTAAAAAAAAAAAAGCAGACACCATCAGCAGAGTGGTAAAAATATCCAAGCGACTGTTCCAAGCTTATGGGGTTTCGATAAAATTAGGTGCGTGTTATCGCTTTGGTTTCACTGGCGATGTTCCCACGTGTCTGTCAACTTAATGATCATACTGTATACTGTCTAACACAGACGGCTGCATCTCACATCAAATATAGAAACATCCTGTGAGGCAACGGAAGTGTACGGAATGACTACTTATAATGAGGTCTTTTATATGAGATCTCTTGTAAGAGGTAGTCTTAAGGTCATAAGGCCGTTACAGTACAAGCTATTTGATGGACTGGACTGGAGGCTGGAATAGTGTTGCTAATCCTGCCAGGATGATCAATCCAGTTCCCTTTACTATCGTCGATACATTTGCAAATCGCAAAAATCTTTCCAAGTCGTGATGTCATGCAACGTGATGCCATTAGGCTGGTACTGTTTTCAGTCCAGAGGAAGTAAAGGAAGAATAGACTGAGAGAGAAAACATCAGCTGTGTATAAAGGATTACGTCAAGGTGATGCACTGAATCAACATATAGAAGAGGCTTCCATCAATCTAGTGTTGGGTAGATTTTTGATTCCTCCTGCCAACTTCCGTATGAGCTGACAAAATTTAAATTTCATTTCCCTTTTGGAAGGTTGTATAGGTTTGTTCAGCAACGCCAGTTGTGAGGTCTAAACAGAGATAGAGAATGAAATAGAGAAGCCTGCCCAAATTCAGGAACGCATATCTGAAGGAATTGTCTTTCCATTAACTGCAATGCTGTTTGTATAAAGCTTTTCTGTTGGTCTTTTGGCTGGGCATCCGTTTATTTCATTTTCTCTCTGCTGCTGAAAAGTGACCAACACCCAGAATAAATCCTCAATAGGCTATAGTTTAGGAAAAGAGGAAATAAACAGCATATATCTCATTCACTATCATATATTTATTATATTTCATATTTAAAACAGCGCTTCCCAAAATAACAACTATACAACATCCTTAAATATTAAGGACATTTCCTCCATATTCCACCATCATTATATGTGACTATTTCAGTTATGAACTACTATGGAGCATATCAGAAATGGAACGTGATTGCCTAAATGGAATATGATTGCTGGCATAATAACTTTGTTAGTGCACTCTGTAATTGTTAGGAGGCAATGAAATGTAAATGGGTCTAATCAAAAACAATCTCTTAATTCACTTTGATCTCGAGTATTTGAGGGGACACGGTGCCGGAAGGGAACGAACGGGTGAGTGGCATGAGCATGTGTTTGAATCTAATTAACTGTGTAATGTGAGAACTTCTGCTGATGAACTAGTCTAGAGTGTGTGGGCAAGGACTGAATGGAAATTATTACGAGGCCCACACAATTTGCATTCATGCGAAACCCAGAATCTCAAAATTAACGATCGTCTGGAAAATGTTGTTTACACGGCGTTCACAAAAAGCCATCGCAGTTCAGGAGATTATTTCATCTTTTCCCATATGCTTCCATCGCGTTCTGTATACGGTTTACAGCTGATGAAACACTTCATCACCTTCTACATCCAGTAATGAAATCACCAACAATCCCCTCCCAATCTACATATAACACAAACCCTACCAAGGTCAAGGCATTCATGCAATAAAAAAAAACAACAACTGCTGTTGCCGGTACCCTGGATGCAGCTTATTGTATCCCATCCATTTGCTGCTGAACTCAATTTGCCCTGTAATAACAGTCAGTCATACCTCAAATAAAACAGCATTATGTTGATGACTTCTATGTGTGGTGTTTGTTGTTTGCGTAATGAGTAAAATAAGTGCCAGGCTATCAATTCAATAATCCCTTTATCCTTTTATCTAGCGTAAAAACAAAAGCTTCCAATGTATGTCACTCTCTGAACTCAAGGATATCAAAATGACTTCTGTAGTGTCACGCCTGGTACTATATATGGTGTTATGTCAAATCAGCAAAAAAAAAAAAAGGAAAAAAAGAGCCATCTGTTCAATACTGCCTGGTAGGAAAAAAAAAGGAAAGCAACATTTTTGTGGTGTTGTTGAGAATTGTGGCACAAACTGTGAAGAGTGCTGCTGAGGCCAATAAGGTGTTTGGAGACTTCAGCACCTTGGACAGCGATAGTTGCCTCACAAAAGGAAACCTTTGGATGCAGGTCCAATTCAAGAAAGCCGGTGTGTTAGTGTTATTCAGGGGAACGCTCTTTGTGAGCTGTATGTATGAAACACCTGTAAAAAAAAAAAGGAGGCCATTTTTCTGTTTGAGATATGCTGTAAGCCGTTTGTCACACATTCAATACACAGCAATGATTCAATTTTCTTTTTTTTGCTCTGTTGATCTTGGGGCTTTGCATGCAATCTCAACTCATTATCAAATGCATACAGAGGGCCAAAGAAGGTGTGCGTGTAATTATTTGTAATTTTCACCAAAAATAATTATTCAAGAAAACCGTCTAACGTGGTAATGGACAAAAGCTCCAGATCAAGCGAGTGAGCAGACTTTGAGTTGAGACACCTGCTTGTTCCAAGGTCAACATTGAACTGTCTAGCTCATTAAATTAAATTTGTATTCAAGGAAACCGGTGTGTACATGTGTTAGTGTGGTACAGAATTAAGAAAATCAAGTGCTTAACTGTACACAAGCGAGAACACGTCTGCTGTAACCTATAATATCAGCGCTGCTTCACTGCTTCCAGTCTAAAAATAAGAAACATGTCATTACTTGTTAAACCCACTTATCAGGCCTCTGCTGTGTGAACCCCTCGAGATCAGAACAACCTTCCCCAGGATATCAGGCCGGCTATCTCTGCCCTCTTTCTGAAACTACCTCCATACACACTGTACACCTTTTACTGAAAGAAAAACGTTGCAATAAATCTATTTTCAACCTGAATCGCCATAGAATTGGCTTATTCTCTGTGAAGAGCATGTAAAACAAAGTGTTTGTATGGAGCGCACATGCTAAAGCTGCGCTGCAAATCTATGTCTTTACGCTGATGGCACGGGAGCAACATGTTGAGGCAGATAACACATAGAAGCCCTATTGAAATTCAAGTAAGTAACCTTTCTGGTTTCCTACAGTGCAGGAGACCCTGCTGTACACTATATTTTTTTCCACACTGAGGATAACATGCCCGACGTTTTCAGTGTTTTGCTGGAAGTGATCTGACTCAGATGTTCTGTGGGAGGCCGAGAAAAAAGCCTTTTTGTGTTTGTGCAGGTCACACAAACCACCAAAGCTGTGCACTGACAGCAGGACGGGAGAAGTAAGAGAGCAAAGACATCTCTGCCAAGGTGTTCAGCAGAGATGCTGTGTGTGCACTGACACTGGGACTGAATATATCCCAAGAATATATATCTATATATAATATTTGGGGATTTGTAAATAATAAATAAATTCACTGACGCTAATGCTGTTTGGTGCTGTAGCTCCCATCCCAAACTCCCCGTAACACTAATGCAGTAGTATTAACAATTTAGTTGAAATCAAAGTAACTAAAGGACTACTTCTTTTCCCAAATGAGTTTATATGTTATTCTTGTATTGTTACTTTATTAAAATTTCAAAACACAAAATAATTATGAGTATTTCTACATCGAATGCAGCTTTAAATGGAGTATGCCAGAATGAACTGACGTGTAGATGAAAACCTTCTTTGATAATGAAGCCTAATATCACTCTAGAATCCTCTGTTTTGTCAGTGAAGTGTACGAACTACACCGCAGACGGGTCCGACGTGGGTTGAATGAGCATCAGCTGGTCGGGTCCACGTTGGATGCACCTGGTGTTTGAAATGACTGTATCCTCACTGTGCTGCACCTTTATGAACTATGACAATCTGGTTATGGATCATATGTCTCAACAGCATCCAGGTGGCATTTCACTCCTCCTCCCTCTTCTTGCAGTTCTGCTATGCTCCATTTTTTACCTTTTTTCGCTGCGACCGCATAAAACACAGCAGCAGGAACACTGGCTGTTTGTATTACTCTTACTGTGTATATTCCTGTGATGTTTATTGCAACTTCTGCAATATCTTGAACACAGCTTGGTAATTTTAGCAGCTTTGACTGAAAGAGGCACGGTGACCTTCAGTGTTTATATATACACTATATATATATATACTTTATATTCTATTACTCGTGATAGACAGTGTTGTGGGCGGGTCATTAACCAAGGCCACAGTACACATAAAGATAAACGTAGTCCTGACCAACTTATTACTGTAATAATGTATGTCTTACTATATGTTATTTTGCACATATATGTTGAAACTCGAAGACTATATCTATATACCATATCCCTGCCTGGTAATCCCTCTTAAAGCCTCTGCACAGTACATCCATACGGGTGTTTTCAGTTGGTTTGACCATTTCCAAGTGTTTGTATTATATTATATTATATAATATTATATTATATTATATTATGCTCTATTGAATATATGAAGTTTTGGTGACCTCAGCTCCAACTCATCTGAGCATATGCTTACAGTGGAAACAGTTCTGATAGAGCTAACAGCTAAGCCGAGGTTGAAGGTGAAGGTAGACATTACTTCACTATATTTTCAAATTGAAAATTTTCAAATTGAAAATAGTTGTGTTGCTATATTAATGCTCTGGATTTCAAATTTAGCACCTTTAACCTGAAATGGTAATCAGCTAGAACGAAAGGTACTTACATGGGTTGTTAAAACCTTTTAAACATAAAGTATGGACTAAAGAATAGGGTGAGTCCTTGCTCTTTACTCTTGTGGATAAAAAGGCAGCATTGCAGAAGATTGAAATGCAACTTTCTGATTATTTTCTTTTAAATAGGCCTCATTTCAGTGGTTGAGTTTAACAGCTTGGAACACCACCTCACAGAATGGTGATACGAGACATGGCTGCTCCAGCATCTTCCCTTCAGAGCGTGTTGCACTTGGTGATGTTGTATTGCCAGCCTCATGGGAGAGTGGCACAGGCGTCCCACGCAGTGAATTAGTCAGTGCTTAACCCTGACACTTTCTACTAGCCTCCCGATTCTCCTCTAATTACCATCCACTCCTTGCCAGTAATTAAGTCGTCCCACAGCGGGGGCTTTCTTCCACTAGGTAGGAGAAGGAAAGTGGCATGGGGTCCATCCCTTTTGAGTCTCCCAAACTTACAGAGTAAGTAATCCAGATCAGCACCAAGTATCAGCACTGCTCCAGTTCAGTAATAAGTTTGCGTTAATCCTCATGTGTCCAAGTCATCATTTCTGTGACTTTTTTCTGCCCCACAGGCAATGACAGGCGCACACTTCAGGTCTCATACTTTTTTGTTTTCAAAAGCAAAAGGAAACAACAAAAGTGACAAGCTGTGCTGGAATTTCAGCTCATCTGATTGGCTGAGGCTAATCTAAAATGTGTTGGAAGTGGTTTCTGCTTCAGTCAGCAAATTTGAAGTCACATCTGCTGCCAAAGTGTGAGGTGACAGCCAGCATTCTCTTTGGTGACAGCATCTTCATGAGTCATCTCAGCTAAATATACATGATCGCCTCGCAACAGTGTCACCGAGAAACTGCACAACATATCTCCGTTTCACGGCAGAATGTGTCATGTGCTGCGTTTAAGGACTAGTTTTAAATGCTGGAAGTAGAAAGCATTACACACTAACTACCGTTAACTCAGGTTTTGATTTAAATTACTTACAATTTTACCATCAACATGGTCATTTTTAATGGAAATTGAGTATATGATACACAAGGGAATTTATTTGACTTTATTAAAATAGAACGGTGACATAGGTAGTGTTGTTATGGATGTAGTTAGATTTATGTCACTGATGCTGGTATTATTCCACATTCATCATGATGCCCCCAAAACATTTTATCTTTGTCACCCTGCCTCCGCTGAAAAAATAATGAATGAATGAATGAATAAGTAAGTAATAAATAAATAAAAACGATCTTGTGTTACCCACTGAGCTTCTGTAGATAAGTGCACGGATGAATAAAAAAATTATGACAAAATATGCAATTTCCTCGCTGTGCCCAGTATTCCTGTCTATGTCCTGGACGTGAAAGAAAATATTTTGACAAACACAGAGAAGGTGTTTAGAATATCTTTGGTCTCTTGTGTTTGCGAGAGAGAGAGGTGCACTCAGGTGGTATTTGTGAGTCTGAGCCACTCCGATTCCTCTGCCAGGCGGCTCTTCCTCACCTCGACCAATTCTTGTTTTGCTACTGAACTCAGCGGACCCTTTTCCATGTCACCAGCACGTATATATATATTTCCATTATGACGCACTTTTAGCACCTTCCCGTCTCTCTGCCTAATGGCATCTCAGACCCCACGATGTCGCCGTCCTCTTTCCACAGTCTGTTTCATCCCCCCTGACTTCCTGACTGCCTCCCTCCTTCTCTTTCCTTGGCTGCAGCCTGCTGAATTAAACATCGCTGCAACCTCTCTCCGCAAATCTGCCGACTACATCAAATCCGCCTTCCCTCGCTCTATCCAATTACAGATGGCTCATCCAAACTAATTCAAGACCTGAGTCGGACAAATGTTACACCTTGTTTCTGTTTAAAACAAATGGGGCCCAGATCGGCACTGACAGATGCATCCACTCTGAACGCATTAAGAAACTCCAAAAGTATCTTTTCTTATCACAGCTCATTGTGAATCATTCAATGTTACCAAATTAGGCAGCAGACGATGCTTTGCTAATAACAAATTAAAAGAAAAATGAGAGATGAAAAAAAATTGGAGGCTCAAGATGTAGGACGATCTGTTTGATGAACAACTTAAATTAGAGACTGAATAAAAGAAGTTGTTTGCACATTCAAATGAGAACTGCAGATTATTCATTCAAGGTTTAGTGCTGATCAAGTGGTTGTCTGTGGTCTGATTATAGTTAGGAATAATTAATATCATGAAGGAAATATTCAGTTAGAGATGTGCAGAATTTGCATGCATATGTCCTGCCTTTAAAATGTGGCATTAAAGCTGAGTATTAAAGAATGAGTGTGTATTTAAACCTCAAAGGATACAGCTATGTCGGGGTATGTCCATATGGTGGATACCAAGTAAAAGTGAGGAAATCGCCAACATCGCCTTTTGCCACTTCCCCCTCATCACTGCTGGAGTGTGAACAGTGTGCAAGCTAGCTACTAGCTTTCCTGTTAGCAAACATTGTGAGTGTATGTTGTGCCAAGTAGAGTTTAATTTGGTTTGTACCTGACATCGTATTCTCAGGCCTCATTTGCATAAAATTAACAACATTTATTTTTGTTGCACCTGCTATCCCACAATGCTTTGAGAGGAGATTGTACAGACGATAAACAAACAAGTTATACTATGTTATTTTAAGTCTGTGGATTTTTATACTTGAACAGAACCAGGTTGGCCATTTTCCCTCGTTTCCATGCTGCTAAACTTGGCAAAGCTAAGCTAACCATAGCTAAGCTAAGCTAAGCCAACCCACTGTGGGCAGTAGCTTTACATTTACTGTACGGACAAAAGAGGTGTGCAAAAATGTTTCCTAAAATGTCCACTCTTTTGGTTAAACCCGCCGAATAGAATAAGGTAATAAAAAATGTATCATTTATAAACAAAAATAAATCAGTATGTACTCTTTTGAACACTCTATAGAAGCTTTATGGTATTTTAAATGACTGGAATATTAAGCACAGTCATTTTAAGCACAGGAGCTCATTATTATGGGCGCCAAGAGACTGTTTGGCTTGACTTCTTAGCTAGGTAGCTGTTAGCTTCAGAAACTGTTTAATGTATATTTTGTGTTCATTCAAATTCAGTTCATGTAACATAAGGCTCACAAAGCTTTTACTGCTGTATCATCAGAACGGACCAAAAGGAAATATGGTGAGACAGAAATACAGGCAAACAGAGTTTAAATACATTACAGAAACTAAGATATCATTCCCAGTTTTTGGGAGTGATAGAACAGAAAGGAGGCTCCGTCTCAAAGAGTTCTTTGTGTTCTTTGAGCAGAGCTAGAACCATTTGGGTAACATATGTACGTGCAAGCAATCACGAAGGGTTTTAATGAGTCAGTAATTTAGCATACTGATAATAGATATTATGCTGGCTTTGCAATTAACTTAAACAGTGCAGTAAAACATACAATGGCTCCATTTCCCTTTCAAATGAGTCTGTGTGCGACACTCGGTTTGTATTATCAATACGAGAGAGCATAGATATTTTAATGGATTCCGTCTGTGCTTTTCGAGCATTAAGTCAATCCAAACATGAAAACATTACCAAAATTGGGTCTGTTTTGATATTACCGTGGCCAAATCTTGGTTTTCATTTAATTTCCAAGTATTAATTCTCCATTGATAGATTTTGAGGTCTCATGGGCACTAGTCTGATGACAGGAGTTGCCGTATCAACCCTCTCTGTTCATTCACTCCGGCATGTCTTTTCAAAGTCTGATCAATCACAGCTATTCATTTTCATAAATATTTTTATTCCAAATAGCAACTCCCATCTCACTTCTTTGATTACAGTGCAATGCTGATTTGAGGCCTTTAAAATGCATTAATGGCTAGCAGATTTGCATTTATATTGGTTTTTCACTCAGGCACACAAGAACCTGAGATAGAGCTCTGCGAACAAAGACCAAAGAGAGAACACGCATTATCTGAAACACATTCGACCCCATAATAGAGTACAAGCAACCAGAATGAGAGATGCTAGTGTGAGCAAAACAGGCCATCGAGTTTCACCACTACCTGAAGCGCGCATTAATACATATCAGTCGGGCCGCGGGTCTCTGATGCTGGAGAATGATTCAGCCAACGGTGAAAGTGGCTTTCTTGTGACCGATGAATACCATACAGGAAATGTACACTTACAAGGGTGGGGGGGGATTCAGTTTGAAGATTGCAATCAGCAATGTCACAGTGGCGATGAGCACTTATACAAAACACACTCCAAGCCTTTCTTTAAGAGACCTACGTCTATGGGGAGAGGATAATTGGTGCCTTGTGGTGTGCCTTTCCCCTTCCAAGCGACTGTGACCTTTTCAGAGTGCTGGCACTTCCAAAATCTCTGTTTATCCTTCAAATTAGGCACGATGCCCATGTCATTAAAGATGGGGCAGATTTGTTTGTTGCTGATCAGGTTGGCATTGTCCATGCAGCGTGACTCCGGGGGTAATCTCTCTTGATAAGTGAACCCGAAAGGAATGGATGCTTTGTCTCTCTGCAAATCTGATTCAACCACTTTCCACCACTAAATCGTCGAGGCAGAGAGAGTCCCCGGGGAAATTTACAAAGCGATTCAGTTCTCATTGCTGGTTAGAGTCGAGCACGGCTGGGCAATCATGTGCCAAGGAGGACCGGGGGTATGTATGATTTCATTCCAACCAAACAGTGCGCCAGCTGATGTCACTGATTTCCTCTCGCCTCTCTGGTGGAAGATGTACTAATCATTGAAATTATCTGGTGGTCCAGGTTGGGATGAGAATCCTTAGAAAACGCTCGGGCCTCGGGGAGCATGTTGCACAACCTTCACTTAACTACTGTATATGATTATTTACTTATATATATTCCATGCTCAAAAGCATCTTTCATTTAGTCCACTAATGCAGCAGTTGAGGGCAAACTCTCTGTTAGAGTACTGGATAAGCTCAAAGGCCTAATATGAGGCAAGTCACACAGAACATGGCTACAAAGGAATCTATTCAACTTAACTTTGTCTGACAGCTCCGCAGATGTCTGGCAGAAGTGAACGTGGATTGTTGATTGTTGTCATCTAATTTTTAATGAGAAAATACATCATTCGTCGCACTGTTAATGCAAGATTTAATCGTCTTGTCACGAGGAGAGGTATATCTCGCAGTGATGGCTGAATTTGATGCCACTAATGGTTTGTTAAGAGGGAAGGAACAACGGGAGCCACCTGGGCCCGGCAACGTTCCCAGCAGCCCCCCCAACATGCAAACACACGCTCGCGATTTTAATAAATCACCGCGGCATCAGAGGCAACGCTCAACGTCTGTGCAAAGCGGCCTCAGAAGTTTCGCCTCCGAGATTCGTGTCTCTGTGCAACATCCCGCTCTGTCAAGTTACACATTATGCAAATGCATTGTTTACTGTTCATGTGACAATATCAAGGCTCGGGAAGCCAGTGGGGACCCAGGGCTGTGGCAAGTTACCAAGAGAGACGGAGCAGAGAGACAGAAAACAAACTCTGTGAAGGAAAGTGCCAAAGGAATGTAGCAAATGACTCTCTTACTCGCTCTCAGCCTGTATATAATTTGCAGGCTGCGGATGCGAGGGAATCAAAGCACAATCTTTCTATCTTATCCATCTGATTTCTCTACCTCTTCATCTGGATGTAACAAACGATACGATGTGCGATGCAAAGCCGACTGAGAAGTCAGTGATCAAGGGTTTAAAGACAGATGTATTTTTAATAGTCTGCTAACTGTTTAGGGTTAGCATAAAACACTGAGAATTAATAGTAAATCAATGGATTAGATTACCCATTAATTATGATTTATCTTGCTGAGATACTTAACACCCTGAACCCCTTTATTAATTTTATTTGTAGTGAATACATTATGCATGGTTTAATGTGCCAAATGGTCGGGAGTGTCCAATTCTGTATTGTAAAGCTCATCTTTTGACTAATAAAAGCTAATGTAACCCAATATTACACTTTCTACAGGAAAGTATTTCAGGGGCTGAAAAATAACTCTGATGATGTCATCGGGGTCACCTGGTTCAGGCTTGAGGACTATACATGTATATATAAAGCCTGTATTACAAACTAGGTGTTGTTTGAAAGACGTGTGACTCTTTTAAACTGGATTATGCAAAGTGAAGGGTCCAGTATTTTTGGATTTTGTTCCATGACCAAGAGCGGAGCGACAGTCCTAGCAGAGTACCTTATTAATAGAAGAAAAAGAAGTTCACAGTGCTGAGAGTGGTCGCAAAGTCAGTATAAAAGATGCACATTTGATAGCTTAAAAATGTACACGGTGCAGCTTTTTGCAACTAAAATAGAACGAAAGAAAAGCATTAAAAACAGACAGATTCTTCTTCATCAGTACACAGGCTGAAAGTGAACTCACCTATAAATTTTATATCTGGTCGTAAATCCTTGGCGGAATCTCTCCACAAAGGACAGGTAACTCCGAGAGTGGTGGAAAGGTCCACGGTCAGAGATGAGCCAGTCATATTGCTTGGTGACATGTTGTTCAGTGGCCAACGGGTCCTGGCGGGAAGACTGAACTGTTATATGGTCCCATATAAACAGGAAGCAGATGACCTCAATAAACCTCCAGTTCATGCTTTTTTTTAAGCCGCTCTCTGTTCATTCTCGCTCCATTATGTGGAGACCTGATGGGAGAGAAAAGAAGAAGGGGGGAGGGGGGGGGGACAGAGAAATAGAGAGCTGTTACATGACAAAGTCCATTTTAGCAGCGAGAAGATGTCATAGAGTTAGGTTAATTGTGTTGTACTGAACAAATAAGATAGTGCCCTTGTCATTGTCACTTTACTGTGACATGAAGTGTATTTATTTTCTGCTCTTCCTCAGACCCTTCACCCTTCACGCCTCCCTGGAGTTTTTCCACAGAGCCGCACAGATTGGGCCTCTCCATAGAAGGACCGTTACCCTTTTGCAGATGAGCATGAAGCACATCCTCGACCGCGTGGCTGTCTTTCTTTCTTTCTTTTCTTTTTTTTTTAACATCTAATTGGTGTCATGATAACTTGTGACAAGGTTAGAAGACTGCTTTATGATATGTTATGACACCCGGCCGCTAATGTGGAAGCACACCATCTCCCTTTACCCAGTGGTGTCAATTACCGCCGGAGAAAAAATTCAACTATTGACTTGTGACTTTGCGAATTGTTAAAACTAATGTGATACACAATATTGCCTTTTTCATCAAATACAAAGTATGAAGGCAATTTGGTTCCACTAAAGCTGCTAAGGGTGGTGAATACAATTGTTATTCCTCTTTGCTTAAATGTAACCAGGCATTCTATAAATAATTTAGAGACAATGCATTTTTTTTTAAAAGCAACAACTGGGCACACAGATCAGCAAAGAAGCAGGAACAGGTCGTCTAAAAACAGATTTAAACAAGACTAGATTTATGATGTTTCTTTATTTATAAAATCCTAGAGGTAGCAGACAATAGACTACACCGTATACTGCATGGATTGGGCTACTTGCAGTAAATATAACAGCACAGCATCATCACCCATATATTTTAAAATAAAAAGTAAAGTACCACACTGCAAAAAATATCCCAGCATTTAACATCACCACATCCTGCTTCATGGAAGAAATAAAGAGAGAAAAAAAAACTCTTGAAAAATATTTGACCATTTCAAACAGAGCATTAGCATGATATATTTCCCCACTTTACATTGGCTGTGAACATTAATATCCACTTGGAAGTAAAAAGATGTCTCATAGTTACTGATAAGGAAATGATTTCCATCAGTAATTGCATTTAAGAACTTTGGCCCCTGGCCGTGGAGCACCCTACAGTGTGCTATCAAGTGCTACTGTATGCAGAAAATCCTCCCCCTTTCATGGTTTATTAGACAATAACACATCATAAAAGAGCAAGGAAAATTTAATGGACCTAATCATTTCCTGTTAAATAGATGATGAACTGCTTGATTGCGGAAGTTAAAGAAATCACAGCGGCATACTTAAAGCGAAATAGTGTGTCATATCACCGTTAAAATGAGTGTGTCCGTTTCTTATGCTGCCGTGAATTAATTCCGTATTTTATTATTTAAACACTGCTTCACCTACTTGCCAAAGGACCCGGAACAATTTCAATATATCTACTTGTGTAATTTATTATAATTACACTGCCATATTTGAACCATAATCAGTTCTCTAAACTGATTGCAATGGAATCTCAGCAATCAACTGATAATTCTGCATTTCAGCTATAATTGCACGTTTGACAGAAGGAAAACAAGCCTCTTTTTCACCCTATCAACCAGATACTCAGCGGCGATGACACAATATGACAGTGTGGTGAACGGGCCCATTTTAGGCTAATTACATAAGACTAATTTGAGCATGGCTGTCAAAATGAAACAATACATAATCTCATAGGGAGGGAGAATCTGAGCCGAGGATTGATAATAATATGTCCTTTTGCAAAGATGGGGTGTGAGTGTGAATTTTGATATGAAAGCAAAACAATTATGAGAAAATGTGTCGGTGAATAAATATGTATTAAAATAGTTCATTGATTTTAATTAGTCACATGATTAATTCAATTATAGAGTTCACTCTGAAATAGTGTTGAAATCTCAATTTTCAATCAGTCAATTCTCATTGACTGTTTATAATACAAAAGAAATAACCACATTTTATAACTTAAATAAACCGGTGATAATAAATAAAAATAAAACTGTTTAAAAAAATCCATTGTGAATTATTCATTTTTAGACTTAATGGTGGTGAAACATCGACCAAACTTTCAGTTATGCTAGAAAACCTGATTTTGCTAGTTAATATAAAGCCCCACTTGGGTAGCATATCTTAAAAAATATGGACAAAAACAGATGGATAATTCATTATTTTGCTTATGGCTGGATATGTGTTGTATTAAATATGGTAGCACTCTACTAAATGTGTTTAAAGTGGCTTCACAAATCCATTTTGGACACATCTTCAAATGGCAGGAACAAAATACATTGTCATTTAGGCAAAATCTTAATACATTTTTTTGTTATTTGAAGAGTTACTGTTTCACATGATCATAAAATTGTCAACTTATCAATTTGGTAAGGAAATCTTATTGGGGGAAGACTAAATCCTTCCATATACAGGGGCCTTGTGCAAAACGGTCTACAAACTATCAGTGTTGCATTATTTTATTTTGTACTTTGAGGCAATAACAAACAAATAAGGGAACCATAGAGAATTTGCCCTAGAACATTTCTAATATATTGCAGCCATTGCTATACCCCTCAATCTGATCTTTACTTTTACAATTACACACCAAACCGTAACCCTAAAAGCATCATGTGCTCTCGGTTGCCCCATCAGCAAGAAAACCAGTCCTGCATTGACCCAGAGGCAGAGTCATTTTAACCACATGAGGCTCACCGCTGCCTGCCTCCCCGAATCCTCCTGCAGTGACTACATTTACATTCATATGACCACATGATGAGAGCAAATTCTCCGAGCCTGTTCCTATCTGTATGCTAACATCTCCCGCCGCCATGAAATAATATTCATCTCATGCCATATTTTCTGCTTGTTTGCTTTGTGGGTTCTGCATCAGATCATTATTACACCTTAAATCTAAATTTATTGCTAGTTAAAAGGGAACCCGGTTTGACGAAGGCAGGGTGGAATAGTGGACAAATGTGAGTCATCGTCGCCACTAAGCTCTCATCATGACAGGGATGTTGTCATCTTTACGTCATGTGAAATATATTCTTAGCATTAAAAGGCCCCATTTGTCTGTGTGATAAGAGGTATTATGATTATGAGATGAGGACAAAAGATAATAGTTAAAATTGTTTTTTTTTGTACCGTAGTTAAAAACATATCACTATAAGAAGAAAATGAATGTACTGTATGTCCCCATCTTAATCTAAATGCCCCATTTCACTGAAAACACTGTCCACATGTGGTGGTGGGGTGATTGACTTTTGGCATTTTTGGGGGTTGGTGCCATGCGGTGCAGTGCACCAGCTTCACAGCTGGAAATGGGCTGGAATTAGGAATCAGACACACTCTTAAAGCATTCTTCCCTTTGAAATATGCAGATTTTATGCCATGCTGCTCTTTCAGCTTAAAAATGAAAGCCACAAAGAAAAGTCGGGAGTATTTACCAGACACACACACAAACGCACAAAAAAAAAAAAAAGATTCTCTCAGGAATAAACTGATGTTCACTTGCAAGAAGTGCTGACTCACCAGGAGGAAATATGCAGCACTGTAAACAAGCCACTGAGGGCGGATGATGTTAAATTAGCTTGGGAGGAGATAACACATTTGGTTAATAAATGCTGCCCAGGTCCTACGAGAACTGTTGTTCGATGTAGGATTCGGTTCAATGCCGTCACAAGGAGAGCCAAATAATTTGGTGGGGAACCATGGGGACAGTTTAACAGCTGGAAGGGGGCCATCCACTATAGCCAGTCCCTCACTGGTACTGAGGATGTGGCTGCATCTGCAAAACTCATCGCAAATGTTGTTGGAAGGAAATCTGGGGACATGCGGTTGCTTTTAACAAAAACACGGACTTTATATTTGCAGGTGGGAAACTGCGTACGCCCAGACTTTTCAAATGTCAAGTTATAGTGATGAAAACACTCTGGATTTGGTGAGACTTTATTAAAAATGTACTGACGTTGGACAAATCGAGTGCTGCGTCATCGGGAGGATGATGGTGTTCAGATCTTCCATAATCTCCAACGGCGTGGATTTGATGTTCAAAGGGGACACAGCTTTCTCCAGCTTCCATTTGTTGTGTAACTGTAAAATCTTGTTTCATGATGGCGCCACCCTAGTTTTGCATTAATTCGACAGAATGCCTCTAGTATTTGGCTATCGATGAAGACCTCGTTTGATGCAACCATAAAGCAATAACGTCAGCATTCTATTATATCATGAGAGCAGACGCTCATCTCTATAAAAAGATTCTGCATTCACAATCTGCCAGCAACGGGACAACATCTTGGTGAGTTTGTAGTGACTCATCACAGACGGGTCGGGCTACTTCCTGTATCTCACACGCTCCACGGCTCGAGGTGCTACAGGCCTCAAGGAGACCATATCGAATAATCGCTTTCAAGCAGGCGTTGGTTGAATGCACGTTAACAGTTCACATGGAGTGCAAAGGAGGGGGAAAGCATTGGCCAAAACGCACTCTGGGACCCCCAGAGGCCCCGAGACTGAGAGCTGATGGGTTCCCAGATTGCACCGAGTCTGACAACATTCTGCTTTAAAAAACAGGAAAGCCAATGACTTAGAACAACAAGCACATTAGTGTTCCTGCTCCTGAAGTCTCCTTCTTATCTAATTCACAAACAAACGTCTTGTCCTGCACCTTAGCTTGTTGAACGAGGCACTAAACAAACGTTCACCAGGGAGAAGCGCACCACCGTTTGCAGGCGGAATAGCTAATTAGCCGCTCGGCAGCAGCACATTAAACAGTATGTGAACGTACCTGCTAATGTCACGCTGGGCCGGTTAGACGGCGGTTTGGCCCTTACCCTTCTCTGCCACTAACAACATACCGTCGGCCCATGACAAGCGGGCTACAGGGCATGTTTGTTTACTTCGTCTCTCCTGCCCTACGGTGGAACACCGACACTCTGCCAGCTGCCGTCAATCACACACAGACGTCGGACAAAAAGGAGCATTTTGGATATTTCCCAAAATACCTTTTTCTTCAATTCTTCCAATAATAAAAAAAACGATTACAGTTATAATAACGCATTTAAAAAAGTTGTGTTTGAGCCACCCATCCCATGCAAAATAAATTATTTTAAGTTGACATACAAATGTAATGACAAGTCCACCCTGATGTTAAAGGCCTAAATGTGCCGGGCTGGTCCAATCGATCCGTTTTAATGCCTTAGGGCTAACAAACTGCACTTTAACCCCCCCACCCCTGCATTTAAACACCACTTGTGAGATTTCTCAACACAAACATAATGCACCAAATATCGTGCAATCCACTCCCTCATGGCAAAATACAACTCTCTCTCCATCCTGAAGTATTTGTGCTGCTGCGTGAGAGCATCGCTCAAGCCGATCCCAAATCTCACACACGTTCCACACATTTGTTTGTTGGTCTGTCAGAAATATTACTTAGCCTGTGTTATTTACAGATTACCGTTGTTTGCCGAGTGGATTAGCGAAACAGAGAGAGGAAGAGACAGAGTGGATCACATTTACCCTTGAATGAGCAGAGCAAAAAGGGGAGGATGTCTGATTCAGGAAATCACAAGACAGGACAAGGGAGGCTTGTTTTCTCCGTCCTCTTTTTAAACAGCCTTATTCATGCCGCAACTCCTCCTCCATTCTGGTTCATTCAAGGAGATTCAATCTCCATTCTGGTCCCGTCACTAGCTTTGCCAATCAATTCGTCTCTCCCCTGTGTGGGGCCCTAAGTGTCCCTCTTTATTCTAAAAAGTTCATAAGAATGGGGAGGCTTGTTCTCCTTATTTGTATTCTAAATCCCAGGGAGGCAAGAGATCAGGGCAGAATGAAGCCTTTTGCAAGGAGACAGGTAGACTCAAGGGAATTAGAGCATATATAATGTATTTCTGCGTCATCCATCCGCTGCTCCGGCATGACATCTATTCAGCAATATGTGATATTTATTTTCTACGTTATTTGTAGGTTGAACTGGATACAAGCTCAACTGTTATCAGCATCACAGCCTCGGAGCAACCACCATTATCCACTGTTACAGGTAAAATATGCCGAGTGAAGCAAAAACCTGTGACGTAAGGTTATGGATGGCTGGCACCCTAAAAATACATTTTTATACTCCTTTGGGTTATTTGAACGTATTAATATGACCTCAATGGGACTAAAAGTTATGTGCGTTACGCGAGACTGACGGCAGGAAATAGGAATTTGGAGAGAGAGAGAGGGAGCTGCAACTAAATATGCCAAACCGGTGTCATCTGAATTCAGAGAACTATTATTTTGCACAGCTCACAGCCAGATGACGGTCTGCCACTTGCAATTGCTGGGATGTAACAGAGGAATGGGAAGGCTGGCCTCGGTTAACTTTGTTTGTACTGGATTTCCCCCCCCTGTTGTTTTATTTGTGTTTTTTTTACATTCAAAACTGCAGTGGCACCCTGACCTTCAGAAAACATGGCTGAGCAGGCAACACTCTGTTTGATAATTAAATTCTCTGGTTGGTCAGCAGCAACCAATCAGCCCGGCTCGGGGATCAATGGCTGATTTTAAAGAGCAAACTAATTCACTAATGGTCAGAGTTATTCCAATTTACCTGGCTGCTGAATTATTGTGTCCAAATCTATTCAGGGAGGATCAATGCCGGCCGGGGAGAGGCGCGGCGGAGGGGAGCCGGGTGCATCCGTAATGTGAAGCAGCGCGAGGAGTGCGCTGCAAGGTTTATTTGATGGCTGCCTAGTTGATCAGCAGCGTGGTGGGGTCGGTTTATGACATGGTTTTAAACAGGGAACACCCCTGTCATAAAGCAAACTAATATATAAGGTCTCAGAGTCAGCAAACACCACGGATGGTCAGGGTATAAGGATTTTGGGTGTGTGATTCAGATAAATTAAGCACATTGGCTAACCGTCGGGCAATTAAATCTGGCATGAAATAAAAATGAAATTAATTTGCTTCTTGAGGGATGATGCAGCAAGGGAAATAAACATATTATGACAGTTGAATTATTATTTTTTTTCACCCCGCAGATTTTGCCTTCAATATGTTGCCTTAATACACAGAGCTCACTTTTTCATTATTCTTATGAATGCGACAGCTGAACTGATGATCAGTCGCATATGTCACTTAAAGGCATTAAAGGGATAGTTTGGACTTGTGAGGTTACAGTAGATGGTGAAGAATTACTGCGGGTGCCTCATCTGACAAAAACAGTAATCTGACCTTGCAGAACACGGGGAGTTGCTGCAGTGATTGGTCAATTTGATGTTTGATGAAAAAGACTCAGTTCGGGTTCACCAAAGTCACATAATAACACAAACTAACCTACTGAGGCAGTGCTAGACCAGTAACTCCAATGTTCTTCCAGGTAAAATTACTGGTTTTGTCAATGGAGTTTGGTGGCCTTCAGTTCCCTGACATAAAAGACTGTCTAATGGAAAGTTAAAGCACTGAAAATATTTCATATATACCTTACAAAAACAAACTGTTATTGATTTTTTTGGGGTGCGCCTTTCTTTTACGTGGCTTAATTATCATACAACCCGACCTAAAAAAATCGGAACAATCGCTTTAAGCGAAAAAGAGCAAAGCATAGAGGATTTCCTATGTTCATCTCATTCCAAAAGAAGGTGGTTTGTACTGATAGGAAAAGCAGAAGTATTCTCCTTCTTCTGCCAGCATTAGAGTGACCAAAGAGAATGAGATGCTAGCAGGAACAGGCAAGCCATCTGTCACCACATCCTCCACTGCTGCTGTATGCTACCGTGGCTGCGTTACAGATGAAGATTGATCATTTGTCAACTCGCAAATTGGCTTTCAAGTGGTTTCTCTAATTACTCTGTGGTTTTATTGATGCGCAACCACTGACTGCCTTCCTTCGATTTACCTCACCGGGCACAGTCTTTGTTTTGAATATGTCGTTGCTCACCTCTTCAAAGGCATTAGAGGGGCAAAGGAAAACGGGGGCAAAAATGCTACAGATATCGCATGCTACCTCTTTTGTTTTGACTTCGCTCCTGAAACGATGTGAGATTAAAGGCAAAAAAAGATAATAATGCCAGAACAAATTCCATCCCCTGATTTGGACGCGTTCAAAATGCACCCAGAGGAAACCCTGAGCGCCTGAAGAGGAGTTACTGGGAGGATGTAAACGGCACTGTTCGCACTGCGGTCCTTCCGTGCTTGTGCAAGTAAATGTCAAGTGATGTTATTCTCCGTACCGCTTCCACTGAATAGACTCAAATGGTTTGGACCAAAGGAAAGGATGAACAGGGAGGGAAAAGAATGTCTCGGAGGGAGTCTAAATGTCTTTATCTCCATGAAAGATAAGTAAAGGCCTAATACAAATACACCCAAGGTGCTGATTCTCACCAAAGTGTCTGCACACATTTGTTTTCTTCCCTTTGTCGCATTTGCCATTGTGCAATCTGTGCATTTAGTAAAAAAAAGAAGAAGAAAGATTTAATGAAGCTGTGGTGAAGCTAACCTCAGGCCCAAGTAATATATCTTTTTTTTTTTTAAACTGTAATTACCAGCAGAATTAAACAGCAGATCCTCCTTCCCCTTTTCTGCCATCTGTGACTGATCTGTCACAATTGCTTGTGTCTGTAACATTTTACTCACATCTCACTATCAGTGCCACGGGGCAGGGTGCGATGAAGTGTTGTTGCGAGGCAACTGTGAGACCGCGATTGGATTGCAGGGCTGCATTTTTATATTTTCCAGACATATGTGAGAGAAGTACCACCTTATCAGGGAGGAGGGCATGATTTGCTCATCCCATTTCAGTATCTGGTACAGGACTCAGGTAGGGAAAAGAAATGTTTCTCGTTTTCTCATCCGGATTTTTATCAGCGCGCGCACAAGATGAAGCTCCTGCAGAACAATGAATCTTGAATGAAACAATGTGTTTCACTAAAACTCCCTCCTCACTTGCGCTCCTAAGGACCGTCGTACTTGAACGATTTCCAAAGCCAGATGTTTATAAATCACAGGAAAAAGTCTGTGGCAAAAAAAAAGGAAAGATAAGGATGATTTTCTTTTTCGCCAGCACATGTGCTGTGAGAGTTAATGCTGCTTCACCTAACCTTTTCACGACAACCTTCTACATTTGCACATTTTTGAAGGGGTGTGGGGTCTCTGAAAGAAATACATAACAGCTGCTCCCCTCTCAAGAGACTGGACCACTGGCATTACGTGGAGAGAGATTTTGTCCAGCTGCAGTGGGTTATTTTTGTTTGCCTTTGCCGCCCCCGTTTGCTCCATGCACTCTGATGCCCTACCTGAATTCACTGACCTCATTTTCTTCCCAATTTGATGTTTACTTTCAGATTCACCCTTTGACGGATTTGCTAATCGCAAGACTTTGGCAAGAGTTCCCCTGACCGACCGCCTTGCTCTCCGGCAACAGAAGGAATGGGCCGCTGAGGCGACGGTCACCGCTCCTATTGTTCCTAATTCGCAGCCATAAATTTGTGAAATGGAAGGAAAGCAAGAGGAGCAAGCACGGACTCAGTGGGTTCCATAAATCAGCGAAATCTGCAGAGACGCAGCAGATGGTGAAAAAAAAGACCCCCCCAAAAAAAAAAAAACAGCGCTCCCATCTCAATTGCCTTACAGATTAAGTATTGCAAAGCTAAACTGCTCTGTATTACGCATGCCTGATGTCAGTGCTGTGCATGAATATCAGTATTCTAAGAGTGTTTTTGTTCGGTGCCAGGCTCAATCTCCCTCACAGTTAGAATGAACTTATTCCGCGCCGGCCGGAATTTAATGCCATCGATTAACTTACAGCATGTCATTTGCAATTTAGCGTTGCGAGGTAAATTACAGCTTCCGTCCCACGAAGGCACACGGGGACCTCTATATTTGGCTTTTCATATCCAAAAGTGCACCATGTCTGTGACACACCACACATGAGGAGGAGTCTGTAAAGCACATACCCGTTTTATTTGCTTGTATTTTCCAGATGAATTGGATGCATCTGTCGTTTAGCCCGGGGAGCATTTTGAGCGATTACTCTGCAGTGCCATGGAGAATGACAATTAAGTCACAAAATGAATGGAAATAGTTAATTTAGACGTATATGTGAGTGTGTTACGGTCTAATTGCAGACATGAGTAGCCAATAAATCTGAAATGTACCTCTCTCTAAAGGTATGGTAAAAATACATAAAAGTAGGTCACAGCTTTTTGGCACAGCTCATTACAGTTCTTTTGTGGTTCATGACTTTCAGTGATTTTTGCTCGACGTGTTTCACTGTATCTTAGAGGAGAAGAAGAAGACTTTGGGGGGGATACTTTGTCATATAAGCAAGCACGCTAACGTGGTCATACGTATTCACATGCGCAAAGGCATCCTGAGCAGACATTTTCAGGCCTGATATGACTAAAAGGATTGTGGATTTTTTGCTGAGAAAAGCGCTTTCTTTTTTCTGCACCATATTTCCTCTCCTCTACTTAAGGTTATCGTTTGCAAAAATGTGCCCTTGATATGGGTTACAGCAGCCGACTTGTACCCATTCCCCACGTTAAGATTGAAAATAGAGTGCTCTTGACCTCTTGCCTTTGAAATTCTACTGTCGCTGTATCCCCCCCTCCCCTCCCCCCCTAAGCTGTCCTCTTTTCATCCCGGAGCTCAGAGGCTTTTGCCACAAGGCTATCGTTTTCATTTCCCATGCTCCAGCGTTTCTATTACGTCCTTCCTCTCCAAGACGGAAGTAAACGAGAGTCAGGAGCCATGTAAAAAGCTTGTCCTTAAACTGAGATTTAAGTCAGTTGTGGTTATGAGCGTTAAGTTAAACCTCAATGCATGATAGCCAATCACAACATGCCCACAGCTGCTTAATAATTTACAGACCAATTTTTTACAAATGGCGCTGTGAGCCAGGTCTTCTTCAAACAGTTATGCTCCAACGAAGAAAGCAAACGCCTCTTTACAATTTAAATTTTAATAAGGTGATATAGCTAAAAGGTAACACTTCCTTCTCTCTATAACGCACTTACCGTAAATCAAATGTCAATTAAATTAAAGCCACTATGCCTGTATGTAGATGTAGAAAATGTGTGACTTTGGCGCCCCCTAAGTGGTAATGCCAAAAAATAAGGGCTAGCACAAAATGGCTTTTTCAGCTTTCTATTTGAGAACTCTGACCAAATACAACATTTTGAAAATTATTTCGAATCAATATCCTCCAAAATATTTTGGGTTAATGTGGATACCATCTGTAATATGAGGCAGGGCAGCAATTTGAAATCATTGTAAACACTGTCAATACTTAATGACTGAAGCGGCTGTTTTGTAGCTGTCAAGCCTACAGGCCGTGAAGGTTTGATATTACAATGATCCATTTTTTTACCGGGGCATTCAATGGTATTATAACCGTTAATTGGATGGTGTCATAGATGGGTGTCGGCACACTTTTGCCACTTTCTGATCCTGCCATTGTGCCATACTTTATAGCCAGAGAAGAGCTCTGATGACACATTTAGATAAAAGCGAAGACGACTCTAGAGATATTTTAATAGGGTTAAAGCAAAACAACATGGCGGTGACATCATGAGAATAACAGAAATAGCATTCTGCCTATACGTACTGTATATCTGCACCTCCGTGGGGACGGAAAATCTTCTCTTTCCTTTTCTAATTTCCCAGCGTTGGCTGCATATATGAACTGGTTTCACTTTTTAGCCTTTTGTTGTTGCTGTGAAGGCTTTTCCTGCCATCATATCCAAAAGAAGCAACCAATAGTAATTTGATACTTAAATGTCATTATATTTTTTTGAACCTGCGAGCTAGTGTGTGGGTGAGTTTCTGTTAATATTAAGCATCAGTTTGTGCGTGTCTGCAGGGTGGTCATCACTGATCACAGACTTGGCTTTTACTGAGAGCGCCAATGTGGAGAAAACATGTTCGCAGCAATCTTATACTGTTTAGAGAAATTATGCTTAAGAGTGGCTCCCACCGGGAGGACCATCTTTGTCTGGACTGGAAATAAGCTTTGGTAATCCATGTCCTCTTTTGTGACGAGGCTTTGACGCTGGCCGTCTCCTACAACTTTTGATAGGGGTGGCGAGGATGTTTTCATTAGAGCCAAAAAGGCAACCGGGGGCCCTAAGAAGCAGCGAGTCTCAGTAGCAGTTGAATTGGTTAATAAAGAGACACTGATTAGTGATAAGCTCCCATGTGGGAAAGAGGAGGAGTGAGTTTTAGGCTCACTTGATTGGATTATGAACTAAGAGGAGGTTGCCTTTTGAATTTTAAACTGATATGCTGATGGAGGGCGGTGGGAATGAAAGGAACGCAGCCAAGAGGTGTGGCTTCGGAGGAGTAATGAATGAAAGAGTAGCCTAGAGGTGGAAGAATTAAAAATTAAGTAGCCCTCCTTATTAAACTTTCGCTAAGCTCAATTGTGAGGATACAAGACTTGTTTGATGAACCATTTCGAACAAAAGATCAGTGGAGCAGAGCATCAAAGTACCAGCACATTTCATGGAAGCTCAACGGTCTGTTGGCAGAACATAATCTGATGTCACTGTTCGTGTCTCTTTCAAATGTGATCTGTTTTCAGAACTACTGTTCTGTCAATGTAGCCAGACGGTTATGCAGCCAAAAGACAACCACCAATGCATTTTCCCTCCTGCTCACCAATGTGACTTGAATGTGCCGCGTTGCCTCCTCGCTGCCCTACATCGGTGTCATGTTGGTGTGCTGAGGCTGCGAAAGCACCGGGGAGGATACTGCTCAGGCTAGCTTCACCTGGACTGGCCTCTCCATCATTAAAACTAACAGCACCAGCTCCATCAGCAACGCAGCGCAGAGGTCCTTGGGGATTGTACACGTGTGTGTGTGTGTGTGTGTGTGTGTGTGTGTGTGTGCTTTGTGAACATGTGCCTGAATATGTAAATGTGTACTGGTCCATGTCCCCTAAGATTCAATCAATGCTTTTTTTTTTTCTTTTTGCAATACGTGCTGCATTCTCATATATGTATTTATGTGGTTGAGAGAGCAGCAAAACAGGATCAATGAGCAGGATCAATGAAGCACACACTGGTAATGTGTCTGATTTACAGAAGACTAAACATAATCAGGGAGGCCACCAACGGCATGATTAAGGAACTGTATATTTGGACAATGTTTACTGCATATACAGTTCCTAATTGATACTACAATAATTACATAAAGATAATGCTCTTTTCATCCCTTTAGTTGAACCACCTATTTTCCGACTCTCAGTAACTAACTGTAGTTTTGAGGCTGTTTCTGATTAAGAGCTTTCATAATATCAATGACCAATTTAGGATCTGGCGTTGCAAAGCATTTTGAAGGCAACCATGCAGCAAAACATATTGTTTTACCGCAAATGTGCCAGCAAGCGTCGTATTCAGCAATGATGTAACTTCACAGTATGCAGAATACCCACACCATTGTGGCATTGCATCCATAATTCATTTGCTGGGAATTAAATATAGCCGAACACGTTCAGTGAATCACAGTACAGTGGCTGATTAAATCATATATGAGATGCCTCTGTATTTACAGTGCACGCCGTGCATCTTCTCCCAGTCAGCACACTGTCAGCAGTTTGATTCAAACACAAATCTGACTGAGACACAAATCATTTCTCTGTCTGGCTCAGGCACGCGTGTCAGATTTTGCAGGGTTTTGGTGCTAAAACGGCATTTCAGCATAACAAATGGGCCCACTGTGGGCTGATTTGTGATACTTAATTCATAGTTGAAACACTTAGGATCCGTCTGTGTCTCTTATTTGTGTGAAGAGCAATATATGAGATTGCTCATAGTAATCCTGCCACTCGGTGATTTGGTGTTGGACCACAATTAGAAGAGGCCTGTTAATGGAACGAGGTGCCGGGTTGGCAAAACGCTGGCGTCGCCGCACTTGGGTGGGAGAATTAATTATTCATGTCGAGAGACTCAATTAATGCGGATTTCTAATGTCTCTGCTGTTTTGATTCAATGCAACAAATGTGTCACCCAGTTAAGTTTTCACAATAGATGGATTTTTTCAAATGCATATGGACGGATTTAGTTTAGTTTTAACCCAATTAAGATGAAATTACTGCTGATCTGCATCTCTCTGCTTCTTGGCTCTGGGTGTTTTGTTGAACACTAAGAAAAGGGCTTTTTTCTTACTGAGGTGTTCAGTCAGTTTTTTGCTGTTGGATATGATCTTTAACGCAAATCAAAAGGAGGTATTAAAGCACAACATTTGGCCTCGCTTGCATCTCCATCAGCTGATTTATGTTATCTGATACACAATAACATAATTACCCCTGACATTTTCTTGATTGCTTTTGATTCAGTGCAAACAGAGCCCAGAGGGAGCAGCATAAAGACCTACTCTGCTTTACAACTGAATTTCACATTATTACAGTTGTTTTATTTCATCTAAAATAAAAAAAAATCTAATTAGTTCACATGTCCTTTGGCAAGTCTCTTTTTTTTACGCTTACAGACTGCTGGAGAATTCCTAGATGTTCCCCTTAACCCTACAACCCTTACAAAACCCTCTAGAGTTTTGAAAAACCAGTTCCAAATTGTCCTCGTTACCTCAAGCGCCGTCTCTTGCCCAACCCTTTGTCCCTCTCCCCTCGCTTACACATCCCCCGAACACAACCACCATCTCCCTCAACCCGGAAGATCACGAGCGAGGGCCCCCTCCAATTTCTCTCCACCTCTAATAGCCACTTCCTCGTGTTACATGATCACAGGATGTCAAGATTAAAGAATGGCTACTGCTACTACTCCCAGGGTGAACATCAATAGGAGATGGGAGAAAATAGCACTCCATAATTACTGATAAATCGAGCCCACTGCCTCCTCTCCTTCCACTTCTTCTCTATCCACCTGGACCTGCTGTCGATGCGAGGGGAGCTGAGCAAGTTAAGCCGGGGAAAAAAAGTTGACCACGCCAGCCACTTTTCTTTTGCACTGCTGATATTGCAGTTAAGTTGAGGCAATTCAGAGCCAATTGACTGACTTGGAGCTTTTATTCACCCTCCAATCGTCCGCCTCTTTGAAGCAGGACTCAGTACTAGACTCACTAAAGGCAGCTGCAGCCGGGAACATAATGGTACCAGCTTACGCCGCACAAAACTATGCCAGACTACACACCCCTACCTAACGCAGGTAAGCTGCTATTATAGACATACGGCACAAGTCTCGCCTGCAGTAACTGGCAGGGTTATAACCTACAGAGGGTGATGGAGCCACCACAGAGGAAGCTTTCATCCCTATAGAACACTACACATGTGCTGTGTGAGGGACGGTGGCTGGCACCACCGGTAAAGAATGGCCAGCTGTTTGGGTTTCCTCCCTCCAGCAGGCAATCACAATAGGTTGCCAGGTGGAAACCCGCTGCCATTGTTTATAAGTAATCCCAACAGCCTTCATGGAAACCAAAGTGGAGGCGAACGGGGTCCAACGGTGCATAAAAGCCTCTGCTGCAGTGAGATCATTTTGTTCCACCCTGTCATATTGGAGAACGTGAAAGTTTAGTTGAGTCGGAGAGCGACCAGGTGGTGATGAAGCTCTGGGCATTAGCATCACAAGCAGTCTACCTACGAGGTTAATATGGTGTGTGTGATACACGTGGCAGAAAGCTTTATCTTGGTGGGTGTAGTTGAGCTAAACCAGGCTTGTCAATGTGCCGTGTATATGTAATATTAGTATTGCTTTAGGCATTATTAGCCTGGAAATAACCTCGAATTTGCTGAATATATCGGAGACGGTAATTGGGCGGTAATTGAGAGCTTTGAAATCTGGAATCTGCAGTATTTTTGGGATCCAAACCGTTTAGGAATGCAGTTATTATGTTTGGTAATTTTGCACGAGGAAACCTTAGTTAACTATCCTCAATTGTTTTGCGTCATAAAACGTAATATGCTAACTGCAAATGGATGCCATCTTGTTAATTTAATGCGAGGATTCCCATCTGAAACCGAAAAAAGCAGCAGCCATCTCAAAGCCCATTTCCACTTATAAACACATGAAGCAAGGTGATTAATAATTAAAATATGACTTAAAACAGCTGCAAAGACTTTTTTTGCAATCTGGCATTAAGTCATCAATCTGTCCCATAAATTTGTCACACTAAGTTTCTAGTACATTTGATTGAGCGTTTTGTCGAGATCAACTAGTTCTGTGGCCACAGTTCCCTATACGTTTAAATATAATGATTTTTTTTTTTTTTAATAGCACAGCTGGTATTCTTCCTGTGTCAAAATAATAAATAAGTCCCCTTAAAGGATTTTTTTTTATATACATTGGTCACTGAAAATCGTTCAGGCATTATAATAATTTATTTTAATTAAAACAAAATATACATTTAATGTAAATTGTACATATTATTAAATAACATTTACATTAAATTAATTCCTGCATGAATTACAACTGTAAAGTGTAAACTTTACACATTCTTAAATCAGCTTCACTATACAAATGTAAATAAATAAAAGGACAAAACAAACTGTAGCTTTATCAGCCAGAGAAAACATTGAGCAACACTATATCAAGTTATAATACTCTTTCCAGTCGAGTTGTTATACGTTACTTTGACTTACTCTACAACAGAAGACTCATTGCATTGTTCATAACTTCATGCTAATTAGTTCACTCTAGCCACCTGTTCACCTGAACCTGCTCACGTACTTCCTGACCTGCCTACAGTAGCTGTGGCCTTGCATTCTGATTGGCTGACACCCCTGGGTGGTTAACCCTTTGTTACCTGGGTTACATGAGCTTTTTTTTTTTAATTGGGAATCAAAGTAATGGTTTTACAGTATGATCGTTGGTATTGGAGACGCTTTTGAGTAGATTTCATGGAGTTTGACGGATAGTTACATCTGCTTCAGTGTTTTTCACACAACATCTGCTTGCTAGTTTTATCTGCAGCAGACATTAAATGTGGGATTTCAATTACAGTTTAAGTTCTTGTTTTTTTTTTTAGATGTTTAATTGCCATTTCCACTCCTTTCAACTGCAAAATTCTTCTTAACAATATTTAACTTTAAGTGATCTGGAAATATATTACCAGAGATGAGAGGCCACATCAACCCACATTCATCACGTGTTATAATAATTGCTAAATTTTACCTTTTTCAAAACACATACAGCTGTTACAACATCAAGACATGTATCTCTCAAGGTGGTCCCCTGTTTAACACAATCCAAAATGTGTATTTAAAACAACAGATTTTATTATAGCCTTTAAACGTGAGAATATTGATGCTATTGTGCAGGCTGTGCATACACACTGTACATTTTAGATTAACTGTAATTATAAACAGAGAATTTAAATTGACCAAAACCAAAAGACTATCTAGAGGCCAAGCAATAGCAGCAACATGTGCAGGCCTGGAGGTGATGTATTATTTTACTGATGGGCTTTTAATTATATTCTTCATCCTGAGGCAAATCCAATTTAATAATGTCTTTAACAATATATCAGCGTCCGGGTGTGAATTTGCCTTTCAAAAACACAAATGGCCATGAAAAACCAACTACAGTAGTGAATCCACATCGTTTGAAAAGGCAGGTCATGAAACTCAAGTTAATGTTTTTTTTCTTATCATCCATTCATTGAGTCAATTTAAAAAAGGATTGCATGAATGATAAGTAGAAATTAAGCTGAAGAAATACACAAACAGCAGCTGAAGATGTGCTACAAGGTTATAGGAGTTACCATGGCAACATACCTGAAGGAAATGCCAAATGATCACAAATATGCATGGATCCCTCTTTAGTATCCCTCGGGGCCAAGGTTGACAGGATGCCGTGTTTGGCAGTGAAACTAGCATAGTATGCAAATGTACTAATGGTTCACCCATTGGGACATGTAGGTTTGACATGGGTGAACATGACCAATCTATGTTTAAATACTTATTCATATACATGACTGCTGTCATGGTGGATGCTCAGCCACTGAAAGATGCTCAAAGTGCAAAAGACAGACACACACACACACAGTACACAGGCACATAGCAAGGTCGGGTACATGGAAAAATCCATAGGTTGGTACTTCAGCGAAAGCGCTGTGTCAGGCCTTTCATGTGCTACTTCTGGAGTCAGTAAGTCTTCAACAGCACTAAGTTGTTACAAAGTGCAGCACAAATCAACTATGTCTCCTAAAAAGTATGTCTATTTTGCTTTAGCAGTTATATTTGAGGAGAATCACATTGCTGCTTGAATGATGCTCTAGGATATAGGATTTAGGGATGGGGGCCTTGTCTTAAGTAAGTAAACATACTGCAAGTCATTTTGGGGAATGTGAAACCACTGATGCTGTCGTTCTTCTAGGAGGACACTCTCCTTATTCAGACATTCAGTAAAACTGCCATCACATTTACATAAAGAGTGACACCATCAGGATCTCAGTTTTTGCAGCAGCCACAAAATCCAGTTTGTGGAAAGTAAATTTTTCACATTTGTGGCCGTAGCTTGTAATCAGAGGGAACATATTAAAATGTGATTACAAGTGAGGCTACAAAAAACAGTACACATGCTGATACAGTAGCAGTTGGTCTGCAATAAGATTATGTAAGAAATCTAAAATTGTTGAGTACATGTATCTATCCCAAGCTACTTAGCTAGATAAGAACGCTTTTATAATCATGCTCACACTTTCATTCATTCAACTACAATTTGAATATTCAAATCTGTCACTTGCTGCATTCTTGGCTGCTGCTGCCCCGAGCTGCAATATAGGTCAGTGATGCTGAGAGCCACTGGCGTTAGCCAACAGTCCATTGACTCACCAGCTTCACATCGGTCATGGGTCAGTCTATGTATCTACTCTCTCTCCTAAATGACTGCTCAGCTGTTGAATTCTTCATAAATTGGGATAGAATGTATGTAATGAAAATAGAAGCTTCAGGGTTTCATATAAATCCTAGCCTATTTGAAATGCTTTGCAAATGTTTCTCTTTTCTTAAGGCATAATTGGAGGTACCTAAAATGTTCCAGCAGGGAGTGCTTCTCGCTTGCTAGTCAGCGTTAGGATGATTTGAAAAGATTAAAACCTTCTCTGTGAGAGGCCTAATTAAAATTATTCAGAAAGATTATCATCCCATGATTGTTCACATCTTAAATTGAGGCTTTTTACACTGGCAGACACTTAGCTGACTCATAGAAAAAGTAACGATTTAGATTTGTTTATAAACTTCAACAGTAAGTGCTGGCGTCCAGGATTAGACACATTTATAAATCCATTCCATTCAAAATAAATTTGAAAAGAAAAAAAATCACTCTTGTATGTTTGTCTGCTTCAGTTATGAAGATAGACAGAGTTATTATGTTGGACTCATGTTCATTATTCATGAAAAAAGCTGTGCTGGAAATGTGTCCGCTGCTACAACATAATGACAGTTGTCCAGAGAAGTCCAAACCTGGAAACTATTTTATAAAAGGGGCTCCATTTTCTTAAGATGTGTAATCCCCATCACAGCATTGTCTCCCCATAGTAACCCAAACCCATTAGGAAAGGCAAGACTCATACAGCACAGCTGAAGCACTGCCATTGTTTTGTTGCTTGCCTGTAGTTTGTTTTCCACATTATGCTCCAATGGCTGCGCTCAGTAGATGAATAGCTATATTCACATGTATAAATAATGAACCTATTGGAGGTAAGGCAGATGTCTGAAAGAACTGACAACTAATTATCCTAAATTTTGTTCCAATAGCTCAAGCACATAGATTCACTTTTCAGTTGTTTGTTTGGGCTAAATCACTCAACCAATTATCAAATACCTATCACAATGCATTGCCACTATCAATCTCTGCCAAAGCACTCCATCCATCCATTGTCCGTTTATCCGGGGATAGGTTCCAGTAACAGTAGGCCTAGGAGGGAATTCCAGATGTGAATTTCTAGTTCTGCCAGTGGGACTCCGAGCCATTCCCAGGCCAAACAAGATTTATATTCTCTCCGGAGTGTTCTTGGTCTATCTCGGAAGGTCTTACCTGTTGGACGTGCCTGGAGAAATGTATCCGGGAGGCATCCTGATCAGATGCCCGAACCACCTAGCTGACCCCTTTTCATGTGTTTCTTCAGGCTGTCTGAGCTCCCCACCCTATCTTGAAGGCTGGACACATGCACTATCCCTGACCTCCACGTGACACTTTAGAGTTGTGTCAGACAAGACAGCCCAAATCTGGACAAATCTCATCCACCCATTTTGACTTTTTGAACTTATTGACTACCTCAGTGACCTATGCCAGGGATGTGGTTGGGTTTTCTCCTCTTCAAACTCTGCCTCGTCAACTTTCCTCCAAGTTTTCTTACCAGACAATATCCCTAGTCTGAGTCATCAGATTCCAGAACTTGAAGCCAACTAAAAGTCCTTCTTCATAGTCTCTCCAAATCCTCCAACCATCACAGCTTCAGCTGTTCTGGCCAACAGATACCCATCTGCAGTTTCCAGCTATCCCTGGGCCAGCCCGACCTGAAAGGCCTCCTTCTTCAGCTTGACAAAGTCCTTCACCACTGGTGTCCACCAGGTAGTTCTTAGGTTACTGCCACGACCGAAAGGCTTCCACAATGGAGGCCGAGCTGCTGTGGGCTCAAACAACAGTCGTATAGAGGTGACCCTCTCATTCCCAGAGGAAAACTGCTCATACAGCAGCTTACAAATCAAATCAAATCAATCAAATCAAACTTTATTTATAGAGCACTTTTCATACACCAGGTGTGCACCACAAAGTGCTTTACACAAGAAAGATAAAAACAATACAAGTATCCCCGCACCCACCTGATGCCTCTGACCCTGGGCTACTCTGGAAAAGTCCAGAGTCATGCCCCTTTCAAGAACTTTGGTTACAGAACCATTGCTGTATGTGTATGTAACTCAAATTTTATCTAATTGGTACTCTTCTCCTCCTGCATCAGCTCCCTGCCAGAGAGGTGACATTCCACATCAAAGGTTGGCCACCAGGTGCTCGACTGGCACTCAACCGGCGCTCAACCGGCACTTAAACGACGTTCGAACAGGCAAGGTGAGGCAACTCTTATCTGGACGATTCACACAGGGTCACAGAATCGCTCTTTTTCTGGCCCATCCCGTGCGCCCACTTTTCCTTGGCAGACCCTAACAGGAGCTACTGTACAACTAAGCCCCCGGGGTTACTGGCACTCAGCCCCCACACCACATTAAGATGGTGACTTGTTGGAAGAATGAGAGCGATAACATCTGCCGCTGATAAACACAGTTTCTTTTTGATGAGATACAGAGTTCCTATCTTCAAAAGAAATGGGTAGATATGCTCTAATGTTTTCAGTTTGCAGCCTGAAAATCCCTGTCAGTGCAGTTGCAACTGGACTGTCAGCCCCTGAAACTGTGAATACCACACAGTGAGTTATAACCAACCAGTTGGAAGTTTGCCACAGAAGTGTAAAGACATTTGGGCACTGACTCTGATAAGCATGAGGCTAGAAGAAAATCATTTGCACAGGTGTGGATTGGCAATGTATTATAGAAAATTAGATTTAAGTTAAAAGTACCTGGACTGGAGTTGTCTCTAACCTCTATACAGCAGGATAAGCCGGGCACATGACCAATGATGTTTACTTGTAAATACTTTCCAATTGGCCAATGCAGGACAGAGTGACATATAAAGAATGTGGAGGTATGCATGTTAGATGGGTGATATAAAACTGAACTGAATAAATGTTAATTTTGACAAGTGTTATCATTCACTCTCATTCTTGTATGGGATTTGTCTGCTATATTTTTGCGTCAGAAATTGTCTTTGCTGTTTCTCAAATGCAATTCCTAATAACACAGCATTCTCTTTGAAAAGAAAAACTTAGCATCAGTAAGTAATTGGTAATATGGGGCATTTTGAAAAAATAAAAAAAAGAAAGAAATTGAAAGAAATTATTGATAACACATAAAACCCCACCTGCATACCCCTTCAATAAAGCATGATGTTAATTGAGGAAATTATGGTCCCATTTAGAGTAAAATAGACGATAAAGCAGGGTCTGCTTCGGCATTGGTTTGGGATGTGTCCGTGTTTATGTCTTACAACACCTAAACTAAAGCCTAAAACTATTTTATTCAGCGTTCTGCTGCATTTAGCTCCACCCTCACGGGCCACTTCTGACTGCAAAATGCCAAGATGGTGACAACCAAAAGACAACATGGCGCTGGTTAAAAGGCTGAACTCAAGGCTGACATCATGGTGACTTTGCCTCCTTCATATTATAAAATGTATGGTTTTTATAGCAATCAATGGTCAGAAACACCCCAAAAACAGCAAAATAAGACAACTAGGCATGGGCAGGGTCTCTATACAGACACCACCACACACTCCTAGAGTCTTCAATTATTTTATTCACGAAAACTCCTACTCCGTCTGCCTTTAAACCTGCATCAAGTGATTTTCTTTGCCACTCGGGGCAACATCAAGCTGCAAACACAACCCTGCATATGATCACCTTATAAAGTTGAAATGGAAAAATAGGTTGTGCTTATTTATGCAAGGAGCAGACATATCCAGCTCTTTAGCTACTAAATGCTTTACTATGCTTACCAGTTAGTCGTGCCAGGCACAGGAAGTATAAAGTGTGTAGTGGGCTTATCATTTTGACCGCAGAAAGCCCGCTGCATCGTTGAGGATGCATCAGTGAGCAGAACACTGAATGACAACAGTAAAGCTGCGGGTCCTAAAACCAAAACAGTGAGCCCCGTAGAGCTGAGGGGAACTGCAGAGATGGGTGGTAAGTCCCCGGAGGTTCATCACTACGAGCGACCCCTTTCCCATTATACACACTCAATTGATCCATTGGTAATAGAGAACAATTGATTCAAGTAGCTTTTGCAATATTTTCCTCATGCTTTAGTTGCCACAAATTGATATTGTAGAATGTAACACTGAAACATTCTCAACATACAGTATGATATATCATCGTGATACGCTGATACACAATCCACACAGCATTACATTTTCCCAAAAATGTATACAAAGGATACCCACAGAATGACCAAACACATGGTAGATGGAAAAGAAAATCTCCACAACAGATTTACCAATCGCCAAATCTTGGTCACAGCTGCGTTTCATCTCCATCCAGACTGTGGCTCTATGATACTTTCTGACTGAAAATAACGTATTTTGTTTAGGATACCTCAGACACAGACCGGAGCAGATCAAGTTACATTGCTGGAGGGAATACAGCAGGCAACAGTGAAGCAAATGAAGTTAAAAGATTCTATAATCGCCGGCCGGTGCAGACCTCCATTGTTCAGTGATGTGAAAGTCCACAGCAAATCAAAACATCTCTCTCTGCCTCTCTCACAGTAGCACTGGGTAGAAACGGATGTGCAAAACTGCCAGCCAGCCAGCAAAGACCAAGACGACGTCAAGCAAGACAAATGACTGTAGTTATTACTGTGTTGTCAGAGTGAGCATATTTTTAAGGAGTAATAACTGAGCTCTCTGGCAGTGCTTAATGACACAGGGGTTAGGGTTACAGAGCCTCAATTTAGCATCACGTTTCTATCCAGCATCTTTTCCCTGGCAACCACCAAACGTTAGGTCAAGATGAACAGTTTGCAGAGGACTGTGTGTGTTAACCAAATATGCAAGGTGTGCCCTCGCATATTTATATTTAATAAACTTAATTACAAACATTCAGCAGCCGCCCCTGATCTCTTTTTCATGACCAATGCTAACCTCAAAACGCAATATAATGTTCCAAAAATTATAATTCCGGTGCAAAACTCTCTAACTGCAGCTCCTGCAAATGGACTTAATAATTCATGGATTTTATGTAACATCATATTGAGGTTCATCAGCAGTCAGAGGAAGGCTAACCACAACAGGATTTGCTTTCCGGAACTAAAAGTGCATATATTGTCTGATACATAATTGTTTTCTGTTTGCTGGTTAAGTTTTTATGTGCATTTTATTCCTTGATTGTATCATAAAATGGTGCTTGTGTTCACTCACAACATGCAGACTGTGGACCCCCACTGTGAAGGAAGAGAAAGCGGCAGATACAGAAGGCCACTGCATAAAGATGACAAACTGTGTGCGTTGAATGCCTAAGTACGTAACAATAAAATTGTCACCAACGTCATGCTTTCTTGAGCCTGCCTTCAGCTCCCCGAGGCTTCACACAGAGTCCAAAATGTGTGGCTCCAGTGACTGACAAAGATGGCAAAGAGCAGGAGAGGCAACAATGAATTTCCACAACTATGGTCGCGGTCTCAGACAATGAGTCAATGTTTTTATGCAGTTTATGTACCGTGAGTGGGGCTGAGAGGGCGTCACTCTACACAAATGTTCAGATGAAGGTCTTTTTCTGAAAAGGCAATTCTAAAAAATGACAAGAAAAAGCTACGACAAAATTTCCTTCTGGAATTTTTAATCAAGACTTAACATGGTTTGAATTTCCTGGTGTGCAAGGACGTAATTAATCACTTGTGATCAGCTACCAACCCTTTAATTATGAGCTCACGGGGTGAGAATTCTGTTTGAACGTCATACTGTAGTATGTATCATACTATGTACAAGCATGGTTTGGCTCTATGTGGTCTTGCGGGGCTGATAGCAGCAGCAGGTCAGACAGCCCCTAGTGGAGGTCAAATGATTCACCCTGCTCTTCAAAATATCCTAAGCTCACCAGCATTTCTGTGAGATTTCGCCACATGTCATTATGTGACCCCGTTGTTTGTTTCCGATAAAAACAGATTTTTTTTTCAAGCCTCTTGGGATGCAGCCTTCTGGCCACTACAGCTGCAGCCAGCCCCCACATAAAAACAAAGCCATGCCAATACAAGAATACAAAGACAGTGACAGAGAGAGCTGGTAGGTTCTGCCAACACACGACTAGTCCTGTTCTCTGTCCACCACAGAGAGTTTGTAAATAATATCCATACCTGGGAGGCAATACATAGAGGAGCTCTTTGTGCAAAGGGTGAATGCATAAATTATGTTATGTTCCTTCTAATTATGTTCATTACCTCACCTTTTAAGAATCACAGCCACATGCTTTGCAGACAATCATCAGTAAGTCGTGATGAAAAGGTCTGTGAAAGGACCGCTGCAGCTGAATTCTCCTTTTTCCAGTCATTGAAAGCATCATCAACATTGGGTCAACTAAAAGCCATGACATAAATATAGCTTTAAGCTACAGCAGGCATTTTCATTTTGGCATTGTGACGTGGAATGCCTTCCCTCTGAAAATGAGTACATGTTGCCAGGGTTTTTGCCATTGAAAAGGCCACCAGATTGAATGAGGCATACTGAAATAGGCAGCCTTTCTCCCGCTATTTCCGCTGCCAATTCAATTTTCCGCGCTGCGTTTGGAAATGAAGGCAAGACAACACAGAGTGTGTATTGACATGCTGTCAAAAATAATGTCCATTTCAAACATAACGTTCAACTTACAGTTCACATTCTGAATGCAGGATTATTCACAATCAGGTGCCAAGCCCTTCGAAGGCTCAGCTAGTGTTGTGTGTAAGTTGTGTTGCTCATCTTGACCTATGCGTGTCTTTGTAAATAACACTGACGCCTTGTGCTCGAAACATGGCAATCATACTGTATATGAATGAAGTGCATTTCCTTCCGTGCATATTTGTTAATAATACATGAACGTAGCGAAACAATGGCAAACCAAACAAAAAAACTGCAGTGGCAGTCGTGGAAGTGCAGATAAATGCTTCCGGACCAATTTCAAACAGAGGCCGTTTCTCTAATTTCATAGACTTGGGATCAGTATCATACACAGTTATCTTGCCTTTAGTCACAGAATGACACCTGGTGTAAAAGAGCATGAGCTCCCCTCGCAGTTAGTCAGTGGAACAGCAATCAAAGCAACTTGAGGGAACACGGAACGGCAACTTTGCCTCACCGGTGACAACCGCACGCGCGCACGCACGCACACATGGAAATAAAACAAGCATGTGCGGTGCGCGTGCGTGCTTTCTCGCACGCGCGCCCGGAGCCGCGTCCAACACGGCGGCACGTCCACAGAAACACTGAACCAGCTGACTATCTGCTTTCACAGAAATTCATTACAGCCGGCAATTCATCCATAACACAGAATCTAGAGAAATAATAAGAACAGGAAGCGTGACCGCAACTCCTCACATATCCGATACCCAAGCTCGGGATGACACTCACTTTTAGTGACTGGATCATGCAGCTTCCTGGACGAATTGATCAACACGGATGTAAAAAAAAATATAATAATAATACACGACCGGACTGCAAATGGATTTAGCTTGAATTCAAATATTGACGCCGACTGCACAGCGATCCGAAGGCCTGCGTTCACTCTGAACGTTGCCCCTGTAGCCTAATGCCATTTATTGAATTGGCAGTTCCGTGTTGTTATGCGAACACCAAATCCCGAGATTATTGTTTCATGCTCCTCTTGTTTTTTTTTTATTTTTTTATACGCACTTCTGCAGCATCACCGCGGGAATATATGCTGCCTCACAAACGTGCAGGGGGAGAGAGAAACGCAGCCGAGTGCACCTAATCGAGAGAATAACTCATTTGCATCATTTTTGGAGATGATGCCGTTTATGAGATTATGAGAGTCGTGGTATTATGTTTTAATAGCCTCGGAAAAGCTCCGTCGACATGCAGCCCGGGCGAAGCTTGAGAGCACTTGCACAGCGATTATTTAAAAAAAAAAAAAAAGAAAAAAAAAGGTGGCTTCACAGTGAGAAGAACAAAATTGCCTCCATCCTGAAAAGGACAACACCGGCCACATCAGTAACATGCTGACCACGCAACATCGCCATAATTGTGGCACAATATAGCCCTGCCTACCCGATCACTACCTCGTGGTCAGTGCTGAACAGAGGGTAAAAAATATAGAATATATAAATATATATAAAAAAGATACCCTCGTATTACGTTAGATGTCCAAGACGGGATAACCGCACTTACCTAAAACTGACTCTCCCCTCTTAGCGGTATTTGCGGTCCAAGATTTGTTAGTTCTCTAGCCAACAACTTCTGCTGGAGCATATGTATCCAGTGCTCATGCTGGTGGCTCAGTCGGTGATGTTGGATTGCGGATGATTTGGCAATCCTTTTCATGCTCAAGGGAAAAAAATCCTTCGTTTCGGCGTGTTCTCAGGCATTGGCGCGCAGAGGAATAAAGTAATGAAGTCCGTCAGGAGGGAAAAGAGAAAGGGAGCTCTGGATGTGAGATTTATGCCGACGTGTTTGAAACTATTCTGCTCTCAGGTTTTTTTTTTTCTCCTTCTCCCCCCTCACCGTAGGAGCCGTTTTACGGGTGGAGAGGTGTGGGATGGATATCTAGGAAGGAAGGCTGGGATGCACAGACTGAGGGCGAGAAAGGGGAGGTACAAAGAATACAGTCTCGTATTGTAGAGGACGGTCATGGCAGACAGTAAGGGGTGGGTCTGGACTGGATGAGGCGGAAGGCGATGGGGACTGAGGGGTGGCGAGGAGAAGGATCCGTGTCGTGACTTTTCTTTCATGAGTAAACGTTTACGCCAAGGCTGGAGGTGGACCACCACATATAGCTTGATTGTGACGGGAAACGTTAGGGAAATCTAATAATATAGCGCAAATATGCTTTATGAGGTATGGGGGATTTTGAAACTGCAACAAAGTGAAGGAGGTGAGTGGCAGAGAAGGTGCCACACTATGCCACGTGTAAGCTGTGCGCTTTGCATTAAATACAACGTGACTGTATCACTGTGTTCATGTCAACTCGGGAGGATTCGTAGTGAAACTCTTCTAAAAACCCTAAAAATGAACACCGCTGGTTGCTGAAACTTAATCTAAAGGATAACTTTCTGCTCGTGTGCATGGTGCTGAAACAACTAGAGCGTAAACAGGATTTGGACTAATATATGGTGCAAACATACTTTTAAGGAATCATCAAAATCTGTCTTTGACATTAATTACAAAAATATATATGAACTTGCATCTCCCTTAATCAGGACGCCTCAGAATTGTGGTCTTGCTTTTGTGTCATTAGTCTTATAAAAGACGTGCATACACGATTAATGAATTATACTTGTTCCACAAAACACCTGACATAATTGAAGCAATGTATGAATCATACATTCATTATTCATTTCTTGCTTAATTATAGGCATGTATCTTGTTAGTATAGTGCATTCATTACAAACCGGTCACTTTATTTAGGATGTCAATATTGGAAAGAGGCAATATTAAAAGATCTCATTACAGTTGTAAATAATTCAAATCCATATAAAGCTAAACTAGATCCATAAGTAAAATGTCAGTAATTTCAGTTCTTGTGGGAGTAAAATTACTATCTTCATTCTACAATGAAGTCTAGTTTTTTCACTCCGTTTGTAAAAAAAAATAAAAACGGACAATGCTGCGTATAATTGCTAGAATTAACAGTCTGCTTTCAATTTGTAGGCCACCTAAATTATTATGCGGATTTCTTTGTTTTTTGGAGAGGGGTTGTCTTTTTGTTGTTATTTGGGTAAAACCCTTAATAATGCATTAATATTACAACAACTATTAACACTGCTACTACTACTACTACTACTAGAACTACTACATATACTAATAGTCATAATAATAATAATAATAATAGTGACAGCACCCTACAGTTTTATCATTTTAAATCTTCATATAAGCTCAAAGCCCAAACATGTAGAAACGATAACTTGTGCATTCATTTTGACATCACTACATCTATTGCAGTCGGACAGCTTTGCAACTCCACTAGCTATCCAATGGTCCACTTGTAGTCAAGTGTCTGAAGCATCCACCAATGGGCAAAAACCTGGCGGGACCAGCATTGCATTGAACCCAATGAGGCTAAATGGATAAATGGGGCCATTACAGAGTCATTAGCCTGGAAGTGGTGGTGACACGTGACAAGTTGCCTTTGCAATTGTAGACATAAAATACTTCAGGGATCGTTGAAGTCGTTACATTCTATAATTCTATTGGTCGCAGCTTTTAATTGGAAACTTCCATTCAACTTCGTTCATCAGGATATTCTGAGACTTTTTCACACATCTTATTGTCGCTTAATTGCCCCTTAAAACAAAGTAATTGTCAGCCTTTCCATGATATATAAGCAATGATATAAGGACAGACTGGATATCCAGAGAGACTGAAATTGTAAACCTGCAAACAGAGAAGGTTACCCAGAAGAAAGCAAACAGAAAGGAAAGGAAAAATGGCAAGAAAGGATTATTATCTATTATTTGAAAATGTAAGAAGATGAAATCCAAACACAAAAAAATCAAACCAAATATCCTGTACAAGGCCAATAATATACTTCTGAACAGCTAACAGATTATGGGCTCAATATCTTTCTTTTGATTGATTGTGGTCATCAATTGTTGGTGATGACCAGGCAACAACCCCCGGGACTGAAAAGTAAAGCCAATTAAAAATGCCTTATACTTGTTCTTTCTACTGGCCAGCAGTGGGCGACTACTCTGGTGGCAAAAAGAAGTCTGATTGTATAGAAGTGAGAAAATTACCCTCCTTCTTCCTTGAAATAATATCTCAGTAAACATTGTGAACATGAGTTTATGGTCTCAACCTTCTCAGACTCTCAGAGTTAAATAGATGATAAAGCAGGGGGTGCTTTGGGGCGTTACCTTCTTGTGATTGACAGGTCACTACCACGGCGTTGTCCAGCCTGGGTGTTGTCCGTGTTTTCAGGTGCGAACTTTAAGCCTTTCAGTATGTTATCAGTTAATGAAAGTCAATTGTAACATTTTAAAGGCCTAAAAATGTCTTATTCGACATTCAGTTGAACTTATCTCCACCCACTTGTGTTCCTTCTGATGCATAAAAGAAGATGATGATGGCCAAAAACCAAGATGGCGAGAGGGCCAAATGTCACTCGAGGTTTCAAAACGGCAGTTACGAACCAATGTGTGACATTACCTTGACTATATTAACTTCTAATAAAGAGCCTATGGTGATGACAGGGACCCGGTGAGCAGACAGACTTATTGGGCATTTGGCATAGAGGGTGTAGGAGATAAAATAAGGTGCTCTCTTGTACAGATTCTGCATTCCTCCCCTTCAGACAAATAAATTCATGGAATGTGCGCCCTGGGCAGAGCAGACAGAATGGCAGTTTTACAGATGTATGAAGGTTTGATCAATGAGTTAGAATGAAGAATACATTCAAACTCTTGAAGTCCAACTTAAAGTAGAATGTTATTTTCTGCTACAGCATGAATATTTCCTCTTTAAATGAGATGCTCCGTTAGAAGTGGGGTCTAACTATTTTGGAATAGTGTGTCTTCCAAGATAGACTAAAAGCTCGTCAGCTGTAGCATATTGATCAGCTTAAAACCAAATGTCACCATTGGTCAGTTTAGGTGATAAATGACGTGCTCTTTATTTTTCAGTTAGTCTGCTTTCTTTTTCTTCTTTTCAATAATAAAACTATATTGCAGGGTTTTCTTTTTCTTTCCTTTAAAAAGATATAAATCAGTTTTTTATTTCAGTTTCATTTTGACAACCAGACTTGTTTGTGGAATCCAAATATGATGCAAACACACAGAAGTTGTTATTTGCAATCAAGTGCAAGGACACAAGGAAGAGAACAGAAACAAAGTACTACTTTTTGCCAAGAGGACTGGAGTTAATCCCAAAAGAGGTAGAATACTTTGGCAAGAAATAAGATAAAACTCTTCAAGTGTGACATGGTGCAATATATTTGAAAAGGAATACTGAGGTTTCTCATCTGGACTACAAAGTGGGCTGTATTTGGAGTCATCCTTGCTGAAATAACAGCTCTTTACGTATACGTTTAGTCATATGTACTAAATTATTTTTATGACTTTTTTTTCCTATACTAACACCATATTAGCCACAATGCCCACTGCGTAAAGCATACTAAGAACCTAATACATCCAACTTCCCTAATGACTTCTTGTAAGGGGAATTAAGGAGCAATATGCTAGCATGCATGCCATTCAGCATCTCATTATTGGTGAGCATGTGTTCCTTAATGTCAAATTTGACCAAAGTTTGTAACTCACAGCCTTCTGGGAATACCACTGTCAAGTAAGAATATACTTTTATACTGTGCAGATTTGACTCCATTATCCACATAACTCCAATAATTGCGCCATATTCAGCACCGGCCCAGACACAAAACCCTATAAGAGCTAAATTTATCTGGACCATAATGATCTCACATATACCTCCTTGTTGGAGCTACGGGTAGAATATCCCTCCGAGCTGCCCGGAAGACTGTTAGCGTTTGCTAGATTGACAACCTACTAATGGCTGATCTCCAAGGCTGAGGCCACAGAGATGTTGCTACCCGGTCTTAGTACATGCTGTACATGCGGAAGCCTGTCACACTGCACCCAGACCTCCCCCTTCCAGGGCTATGAAGGAGAAGACAGATGTCCAAATAGCCAGCAGATCCATCAGTCATGAAGATGTTTTTTTTTTTTTTCCTCTAGCAGGGCGAGGTAAGGAGGGTCAAATGGGAGACATACAGACACATGAAGATGACACCATTCTAGCCATTCTGCTACTCTAATGAAAACAATCTCATCTTCATGAAGTTCCTGGGTAATAAGACAGCCAACCCACCAGAGCCAAACATAGAAAAATAACTTTTAAAAGTATTACCGTACTATCGAGGCCATCTCAGGACTCCTATTTCAAGCTTCTCCTGAATATTAGTAAAAAAGAAACAGTAGATGTTACATTTCTTTTGGTTTTTATCAGCCATTAAAATAAACAGGGCTCCTCTTGGCTGTGATGTCATCAGTCAGTTAATTAACTGTGAAAACATTTCAAAATGAACTGGTGACACGTTTCAGTGTACTTGCTGATTAAATTCATGCAATTGGTGTAAAAGAGGGAAAAGAAAAAGGAAATGGCTAAAGTCCTACAAATAAAATGACATATTATGCTAATACTTGTCGTTGCTCTTCAGAAAGCCACACGAGTGTTTGCTGAACTGACGGCCATCGGTCAGACTTTTTCATTTGTCTGTGCAGTTACAAATGACTGTTGAAAAACAAACTTGTTTTATGAAGTGAAAATGTCAAGGTTTGGTTACGACGAGCACACATACGTCTAGGTTTAGGGAAACGCTATATTGCAAATCACATTCTTTTTTCTGTTTTTACGTACTGAAGCTGCCATTACAAATTCCAGGTTGCAGTGTGCATACAATTGGGACATACTACTTTTTAGGGGCGGCTGTTCTCCAATCTGTGGCTCAAATCTGCAGGCCGAAGTGTCCTTGGGCCAGACACTGAAGCTCAAATTGCTCCCTAAGGCTGTGCCATCGGCGAATGTGTGTGAATGAGTTGGATTCTGATGTGCAGGCGGCCTCTCTGCCATCAGGATATGAATGTGTGTGAATAGGTAAATAGACTGAATAGTGTGAAGCCTTGAGTAGTCGAAAAGACTAGAAAAGCACTGTAGAAATGCAGGTCTATTTACCATAACATCACTCCTTGAACTTTGATCCGTTTTCTTATATACCTGTTGCTTTCTGTTCACACTGTGAATTTTTAAGCTTCTAATATGGCGTCATCAGTCCGTCATCTGGTCGTGCTGGCGGGGTGGCTCAGTCCATCTTTTCTTATAAGGTTAGATCAAGATTCCACTATTGTGAGTCAAAATAGAACATGCTGGCTTTTTGACATACTTCGTTGTCATGGTGACAATAATAAACGCATCGCTATGGTTTGGGACTATTGAGGTGAATCTTACAAAAACAATTCTGACTGTGTTAGGAACAGGAAGTGAACAGCTGTTGAATGCTACCATTTTGTTGACTCATTTATTGAGCTCGACCTCTTCTCTACACAGACTGTCAGTCTTCAATAAGGTCACTGACTCCCTCGTTTGCCCCAGTCAGAATTAAAGGGTGGACGCTGCCGATTTCCTTGGGAGGACAGTGTCTACAAAAAAAAAAAAAGAAGAAGAAGAGGAGAGGGAATGACAGTGATGCTTTTCTCACAGAGACACGGAGAAACTTCCAGTCCATCTGAGAAAACATATTGTAAATTGGTTTTAACACAATGTAAAGTACATCCAGGAATATCTTAATTATGCGTTTTGTTGTACAGCCAGCAGTAGCCAGACAATACGTGTAATATAAACACATACTGGAGTAACTGGTCCCATAAGGACTCTGTGGAAAGATTTATATTTTATATATCTGTAACAAAGTCTCAGATGCGTTCCCTATTGGTTGTGTGAAAAGCAGACAGTTTTTAAGCTTCTGACAAGGACCTTGACTGATGTATACAATATGAGCTGTATTACAGGTAATCTCACCACATGTGGCAATGTTGCAGACAGTGTGTGGGTGGCTGCTCAGCATGCAGTAACCATATTTCTAATTGCCCATCTGGCACAAAAGCAAAGGAGGGTACACACCAAACCACAAAGTTATGTTGAGAATAATATCAGAAAAAACATGTTCAAGCACTTCTTTCACAACATTCTTCATTACTGGGCGAGATTCAACAACCCGCTTTGTGTTTTCCGAACGACTTTGCTGAATTCTTACCCGAGGAGCACACTTGACTGATGGAATGTCGCCTCTTAGGATTCATTAACACTTCACCGTTCAAAATACTGCTCGGCTATTTCATCGCATCGTCTGTTCTGTGGTAAGGTCTCTTTGAAAGTTTGTCTGTGAGAAAAGTCACAGAATGATGTACTAAATAATTAAATAAATCCTCATCAGTTGAAAATCAAAACACTTCAAAGTGGTTTATAAGACACAGGGGTGTATAACCCTTGAAAGTCAATCATTTGATATAACTACTGTTTAGTCTGTAGGAGGTAATTAGTGGACATATGGCATTCACGTTACATGGTGATATACCTGGAATGTGGTCTAAGTTTAATAAGATTAAACCTTTCTGCTGGATGACCCTGGGTTTGTCAATAGGTGGTAAAACGGGATGTTCCAACATGAATATCTTGAGAAATCCATTGGCACATAAAAAGGAAGTCTGTAAATAATTGTATTTATTTACTCATATATATTCATAATGTATACATTTATACATATTGGAAGCCCCCCTATATAATTTATACAGTCCATAGTATGTAAAAAAAGTAAGCAGTTATAAATTAATGTATAAATAATCGAATCCCTGTGAAGCCAATATAAATGAAGACAATTTCCAAAGAGATCATTTCTAAACAACCTAATGGATCGTTGCAAACACTGTTGTTTTGACCATTAATCCAAAGCCATTAAAAAAAAAAAAAAACATGTTTCAGTCAGCACTTACAGTATGTAAAGCCTGTCACAATCCTAAGAGGCGACATTCCAGCAGTCAAGTGGTGAAAAGGAGTCATCGCAAATTTGGTGCATTATAGGAACACCAGTCTGGACAGCACAATCTATAATTATGAGCAGTGCAATGCGGAGTGTTTAGGAATAATTCAACTATGAATCACAGACGACAGAAAACAGCTGCTGCACTGCTCTCTAGGTTGAAACTTTCAAGCATGTAAGACCTCTGGCCCTAATCAGTGAAGGCACTGCAGGTATTTTGCACTGAATAGACGTCGAACATATCTTACCTAGAGCTGTTAATCAATTATTCACCTATAATTCGAGGCACTAAGCACTATCACATGGAATCTCCGATGGAGACGTTTGGCAAATGTAGGAAGAATCACACTCTTGTGACTGCAGGGAGTTCGCTCTCCTCTTATTGCTCTTGGCAAACAATGTCATTTAAACAATAATTGTTTTTTCTTCGCCCCAAACAGAAGAAAAGAATAAACATATGCAACAGGATCACAGAAAAGAAAACAAAGCAGCCTTGATAGCTAGTTGTCCAGTCTAAATAATTAAGCAGTGAGGTCAAAGGATGGATGTGGCCAAAGGCTGTGTGATGGACTCCGTGGCGCTGTGGACTGGGCCGGAGCTCTCCAGTCGCAAAAAATATGCATTATTGTCGGCAGCAGTCAAGAAATCTCATGCCTCCTACTTTCCCATTTTCCACTTGATAGCGACTCTCTCCGTCCTTAGCATTCTCTTCCTCCCCCTAACTCTACATCAACATGTCGTTCTTCATTCCTGTTCAGATTATATTTTGCTCCTCCGCCCGTTTCATGTGTGTACCCACTCATCATTCCACATAGCATTTCTCAGCTCTCGGCACTTTTTTAGAAGCATATTACACTTACGCCACTTTGTTTTCACATTCCGTTGATCATTTCGACATTTCATTTCATGCCCTGCCCATGCGTTTGTTAAAAAACCCTGTATATTCCTGTTCGCAGGGAGTCTACTGTGGGAAGGCAGGTCTCTGCTAATGAAGCGCTAATTTAAGCTATGATGATATTTTAATCACCCAAGGCAAAAGGAGAGCTTGTAGATGCCCGAGTCTGGCAGGAGTTCAGCCCATTATTGAAGCCTTGGCCCCCCATATATGTATATATTAAGGAGTTAGTCGATATGCCAGGAAAAAAAAATACATACACGGCTCCCTGTATCTGTGTTTATTCCTAGATTCATAAAACACCACATACACCTGCGTCTCATTAGGAATCACAGCATGAAGGCAATCAGCAGCACTGCACATTTCAGATGAAAATTGAGAAGTACAACAGTGAAGACGAACTGCAGCATTAGTGAATGTGAGGCTGAAACCTCTGTAAATGAAATGGGAAAAGTGAAAAAAAAAAAAAAAAAGCAATATTGTTTGGTGGATTGAGTTCTAGGATCTCAGATAAAATAAATTGCAGAGCGACAGAGGGTCAGTGAGGCTACAGATTCTATAACTTCAAAGATGTGCGCTTTTAACAAGATAAAGACAACACTGTCTGATTACAAACGATAGACTGGAAACACATCAGCATACATAAAAACAGCCTGAAAGCAAGTTGGGAAGGAGAGAGAACTCTTTCCAAATGACCAAAGTATTGTCGGTGAAATTGCGTCTGGGGGAGAAAAAAAAGGCCCCAACTGCAGACGGAGTTGTGCAAGTGATTCCATATTGATTACATGCACAAATCAAATAAATGGCAAAACAACATTCCATGGTGTAGTTTTACAGTGGAAGATATATGACGCCTTTTGGTACACTTCCGATTTAATTTACGGCCGGGGCAGAAGGGGGTCTAATTGAAAAAGGCGCTGGAAAGAAGTGTCAGAGTGCAACACAGTACCAAAAACCTGCCCTTAGCGACTGTTAGCGAAGGTCCCGGTCCACATGGACGGGTTGCAACAGGCCCGGTGTTGACGATGCAGAGGGAAACAACGTACATCCTACAGAGGCATCGATGCAAAGCCATTTCCCTCATGGTCTGTTCGTATCCAAAACGAGCCATATGCTTCGCACGGCGGTGTACTTACCTTGTGGACGGAGGGGTCCGTCACTAAAGCTTAGGGGTATTTTGAATGGGGCTGGGTGATGGACTTGACCCCTCACATTAATAAACCTGCAATAAACCTTCAGCTCTAAACTTTTATTATAGCGGGTTATCATACAAAGCTGCACCTTCAAGTCTCCCTCATTAAAAAAAAAAAAGAATCAATCCATGATGATTTGACCTCTGGCTTACGGCAAGAGAGCTAGAGCGCTTGTGAATCAAAGGTTGTGGTTCGATCCCCTGGACTACCAGGGAAGATCTGGGTGGGGAAAGCCAACGAGTGTTTAAATACCCTGCTATATCATAATGCCGCCCAAGTCACCCTACTTTAATGCTGCCATCAGTCTGTCACCGTCCCGCGCTGCCTCCTGTCAAAAATAAGACACTTGGCTGCTGGCACCCATCAAAAGATATTTGCCACCGGGCCTAACAACTTTTCTGGCAGAATCCCCAAGCAGCGTTCGCCCCTCCTTCATTACCATGAACAATTAATCTCCGAGTGCTTCCGTGGCAATCAGATCAGACTTGCTGGGAAGCTTCCAGGTGAAAATGTATGTACAGTTACAGTTCGAGTATGAACGGGCTCTTCCAGAGACATCGTTTACCTGTACGCGGATAGGACGCTCACTGTCATGAGATAATTTGATTAGATTTGCTTTTCTAGTTTCTATTCATACTGCTCAAGTGTGTGAATGTGCAAATATCTGAAACAGATGTCTGAAAGACAAAGAGCTCACACGTACCAGATAGCAAACAAAGCGTCATAAATATTGACATCTCATTGTGACAGCTGCAAACTCGTAGGTTCCTGTCTGTACCCCCTCAGCTCACACACACACACACACACACACACCCTTTTGTGTCAACAGAAGATTCTGAGACGTGTTGAAAGCTTGTACAGTAGTAAGAGCGACATTCTGTCTACTGGGAGGGAGGAAAAAAAACCTGACGGCCACAAAGAGATGCTGGATTTGCTTTCTGGGACCCGCTTGAGCTGCCTGGTACCCCTGGGGCTCAGCGTGCCGAGCATCTGGAGCAAAATATATAGTGCTGCACAATGTAAACAGTATGGTATTTGAACGATGATGAGAATGCCGTAAGGCGATTTAAATAGCACGGAAAACAAGTCAACTATGCTGTATGAAATAACAAAGCTAGTTTCCTACAGTCTACATTTGCAGTGTGAAAATGTGTAAAGACGATGCATTAATATTCAATTCACAGACTTTGTTTGTTGACCTTTTTTTTTATCAGATCTTTGTCTAATTTGATTGAATCACTCAATAACGTCCTTACTGGTTCCCTGCTGCCCCGCTTTGGTAAAGGTCTCTAACATACAGACCAAAGCAGCGTCTTAAGTGAGTAATGTCCGGATGACAGCTGGATCTCATAAACAACTGGGATGGGCTTGAAGTTATTGAGCACGGCGGGCAGGGCGGGGAGTGGCCAAATCACTTCATCACATGTGCCAATCTTCCTCCAGCTCTAATGTAATTAGTGTGGCTCTCATCTGCCTGCTCTGGCCTTTTGTTGTTTGATAAATGTAATTAGATAAAATGAGCATCAGTAAGCTAAGGCCTCGGCAGTCTGAAAAATGTGACAAGAAAGTCATCGTCATTAACAAATGTGCTCAGCTCCCATCTCATTGAAGTGAGGTTAGCAATGCATCGACACGCACGCACGCACGCACGCACGCACGCACACACGCACACACACACACACACACACACACAGTGTTTACAATGCCCTTCTACATTTTTAACAGATATTACCAGCCATTTCATTGACTTCTTTAGTCACCTTATGACATTCATTTAATGACAATTAACTGATTTTTCTATGCTATCTTTATGCCCTTGTACATCATTTCATGCTTTTATAATCATAAACATATTGGCTGTATAGACATAAATGGTGATGACGTACAAACATGAACGAGACGCGATCCATGTTCTCAAAACCGCCACAGACCGCCTCTCTGCCGGGGGAGAGACGGCGCAGTGAGCACATATCCACGGCCCTAGGGTTTAGCTCAGGAGGTAGAGCGGGTTGGCTGGCAACCGCAAGATTGCCGGTTCGATCCTCCTCCTAGCTGAGTGCCTGGTGTCCCTGAGCAAGACACCTCACCCTAATTGCTCCTGACGAGCTGGCTGTCGCCCTGCATGGTTGACTCCCGTCGGTGTGTGAATGTGTAAAGCGATATATAAATGAGGACCCTAGTAAGTGTTGAGGTCTCGATGAGGAATGCTGTCGAGCTCACACACAGAGGAAAAGGCCAGTCAGCTACGGCCATCCCTGACGTGCAAAGTGGGGCGAAAGCCTACGTCTATAAAAGGAAAGGGGTGCACTGCCCCAAAACAAAAATTAGAACTTCACTAAGAAATAAAAAGTGCGGCAAATTAATTATTTTATCTCGTTTCATAGTCATTGGAAGCGGAAATCCTCATTAAAATAATCAAATGTCATTAATCGCCCAGCCCTACTGTGTAGCTACGACACTATGAGAGCGTTGAGAGTGAATCACAACAGTAAAATAGCAGGCCTTTAAAACCAAAACAATGTGCTAAAGATGCCCCCCCCCCCCGAGGTGATAATTCTGAAGTTGTGAGCTTATTCACATTTGGTTTACCAATTTTTGTTTCTAGATCTTCTGTTGTACTGTAACCATAGCGAAGGTCAAGGAAAGAACAAGGACTGAACTGAAAACACTCCCAAAAAGAGAGGAAGTTACAACTCATTACTGAAAACATCAGGGGCCATTGGGTGGCAGTACACTTGAAAGCAATCAATAAAACACACAAACGCTGTAGAAGAAGATCATCGGACTGAAATGACTGCGTGGGGCGAGGACACATTTGAAGCATTAAGCTGCACCAGACCTCGGACGAACGGAGGCCGGCGGGGCGTCTGGGTACCGTGGAGGAGATTGAGATGGAGCCATTTGAGGTGGAGAAAGAAAGGTTGCGTAAGCTGTTATGTCAAACTGAACGGGGATGTTTGCTTCTATGAGTAAAGCAAGTGAGGGGAAGTTTATATAATGATGTCAATTATTATGCAATAGACTCATCCAGTTTGTAACTGAAGCACACTCAAGTACGTTGGACTGACACGAGGGTAATCAAGTGGTTTGAGGGGTATCGAATATGAATCAGGCCATATACATTATTGCTATTATTAGGCAGACGAGTCTACTGTGAAGTCTCCTACTTCACAGTCATTCACACCGTGTAAAACCATATGGATGGGATGAGACTGTTGGGAAATGAAGGGAAAACCATATGGGGAGCTAATGTGTCTTTTGTCTCCAAATTACTGCCAACAGGAGTCTGCTATTTCCCTCTGAATGACATTTTTCTTATGTGCGTGTGCCAAATCCAGCCGTGATGAGGTAAATTCAAAGCTGTTCCTGAGGATTAATTTGACTGGGTGGATAAAACCTGACTGTGCAGTTGCAGAGATAGCCAGCAGTGATGTTGGTGGGTAAACAGTGTGCGAGGGATGAACTCAAAATGATCCCCAAGTAAGATAGCACAATTATATCCCATCAGAAATAATGCTATGCTGGATTAGGCTGGTTAAACGGTTTATTCCGTCTAACGCAATCAACGCGGCACGATTAGCATGTGATCTCTGTGTTAACACCGTGTTTTTTCTATATATGCTAGACGTTTATTTATCTGCGTTCATGCTGGGATTGGCAACGTAGCAAAAAGCAAATAAAACTGGCAATGCTTATGAATGCGATTGTCAACCTGTCAAGAAAGGATATACCTTTAAATGTTTTGAACTCTGAAATTGTAGGTTGGTAAGCTCTTCAGTCTCGCTTTGAAGAAATGTTTAAGGTAGCACACGCCTACTGCAGTTCTGTTTGACTGACTGGAATCTAAGATCTGTGTGTGCAATGTTTTGCCTCAACCCTAATGAAGACAGCATGTGTCATAAAACACGTGTGTTTCATTATCCTGTAGAGGAATCAAAGCTTGTGACCATCTCTCACACTGGAGTTATTTTGTCCATTTTTTCTTCAAAGCCAAATTGGATCCTTACTTGAAGTAAACACCTTTCTTTTCTTTTTTTTCCCCCCGGTGACGTTCCTCGGGGCACTGCATACAATTTATACCACTAACAAGCATAAATTACACCGGGGACTACAAAAACATTTGCCTCTCTGTAGTTCCTGCATTTGCAGATTTGAAAAGAGAAAATTGCAGGAGCATTTCCTTCGTCATTTTGAAAGGTAACACTCAACGATGCCAACACTGTTGGCGTGAAAAGGCCGAGACTGCAACTGTTGACGAGTCACATGTGAGACACATAATTTTGAATTCGCCACAAATAATGTGTGTGACAACTATAATGTAAGAAGACTGATGGATAATTCTACATTTTCTGGGAAGTAATTCACGGGAAGACCCTTAGTTAGACCTCACATTTAAGCAATCCATTGGCATGAGGAAAAATAATATAACTAAGTAATACAAGCTCAGGCATAAAATATATAAATTAGCAAACTTCAGCAAAGATTGTGTCATCTCCAACCACATATTATATATATTCTCACAAAACCCCCATTACCTATCTAAAATTATGTCTAATTCATATAGTATTCCTCTCTAATCCAATGTTCAGATCACACTGGTGTTTTATCTTTATTCCTCATCTTCCCCACGGTACCTCTAAGTCCCTCAAAGCCTTTGTGCTACCTGCCTGATAGGAAGGCAAACATCCCATCCTTTCCATACTGTTTCACAAACTTTGTAAGTGCTGCCTTTACGTGTGCAGAATTGGAACGGAGAGATAAGACCGAGGACATGAAATACTCAGTTTAAGCCGAGGCAAATATTTCATCACAGTCTTTCCCAAATTCCAGGGGAAACTGGTCAATTTGATTGAGTGCAAGACTCTTGACCGTTGAGTTTTTCTAAGAAAACCGAGATGGCGTATTAGGGCTATTGTAAAAAAAAAAAAAACGGATGCCGGGGGCTGGTGGGCAATATTCAGAAAAAAAAACTTTTAATTTTCAAGATATAAGTTGTACATTTACAAGAAGAAAACCTTTATAAATACACCACTTAAATCTAAGAAAATATTCAAATAAAATTGCTATTAGAGTACTAATAACGTCTGTAAGTACAGGTTCATAAACTGCAATACACACGTTACGCAACAAAATGGAAGTGATGACCTTGAACGCACCCCCATATCATATCAACAGCACATCGACCAACTAGAAGGTGTCAGACATAGACATCACTAACAGAGCCAGGTAAAAAAAAAAAAAACAGACTGCTGAATGATGCGTCCCACCAGACAGCATCAGCACCAAGCCAACTGTGCCAGAGCTGTGCTCTTTCCCACAACGCTGGAGAATGACAGAGTGACCTCTCCAAGCTATGAACACACAAGGAGCCTCACAAAACCCTGTACCTGCTGGCCTGTCACCATCGCCTACTGGACTCACTTGGTCCAATCAAGAGAGCATAAACATCCTGATCACGAGATGGCAGTGGGGATGGATTGGACACATGGGTGGAGAGAGAACTGGAAGCCCTGAAGCAGATCTGGGGTACCATCTGAAAGTTCATCCTAAGCAGACAGGCAGTGAAGATGCTGTGTTGCTGCCCTACATGCCAGTGGCCACAAAGGGAAGTAAGTAGTGAAATGGCATCGCATGCCTTTTTACAGTACAATAATGTCACAATATACATAATTAGGCTGAAAAATGAATCGTAATATGAACTGAATCTTATCAGTTGGCTATGTGATCTGCATGGCGCTGAGGCAGAGCATCCCGTGGTGCTTGTTTTCAAGCATTGTTCCAAAAATAATAAGCCAGCCGCATATAGATGCAAAGTGAATTTCCCTTTTGCTTTGATTTCTTGGGTTCTTTCGCATGTTCTTTTCAGCCATTCACAGTCAATTGCGGTTTCTCTGACTGATTGCTTTGCTGTTAGAGTGAGCCCTCCTTAATAATACCACTCGGAATCGCCAAAGTCAGAAATTTCCAATTACTATACATAAGCACATTCAGAGAGTTTTTTCATTTAAAATCTGCACTGAAACCCGAACATTCTTTAAAAAGAAATGGGGAATGGTGGACAGTTCTTGTACATTTTATCCAATACAGGGTACATTAATAATCGCATCTAACTTTAAGCCCTCTATTATGAAGCATACCAAACCGTTGAACTCATTTTTTATCTTATTCACTGACGTTTAAGACAATATCTTTTGTTATCGTGCAGGTTTGTTAGCCAGTTGAACCTCAGGTTGTACGTCCTTTTTATGGTTAAATCCCTTTTGTTATCGTTACTTTGTGGAAATATGATTCAAATGTAAATGATCATGAGTAATGAGTGAACGCTGGGTCCTCACCAGTCAAAATTTCACGGTGTAGGAGTTTTGCGGTTTGTTGCAAAATCACTTGAGGTTCATTTCCGAGAACTCTGCCATCAGCATCGCCCTCCCACACAGCGAGATGTCTGGCCAGGTGGCAGAATCCTCCTTCATTGACAACTTTGTAATATTTTTGGACCCAGTTCTCATTCTCTCTTCTCATTAACAGAAATGTCTGAGCAGCAGTAATGTGGTGAACACATAATTTACAATGACAATATTATTTAATTGCACATTTCATGCATTCTGTTGCATATGTGCAATTAAACGCAGGTTAATAATCACTAACCTATAGATGCTGTATTCTCAAGCTCAGTTAAGTGTCTCCACCCAAAATCAACTGCAGCTGTGTACAAGTGCACCCTGGACCAGTTGCCCCCTCTCCCTCGACTTTAGTGGCAGTAACAATCAATTTATATGATCCATTCGCCTCACATGCCTTGCTGCAGAACTGATCTTCATCACCCAGAAGTGCATGTTCCCGGGTTTGTGCATGACGGATGAAAACCGGGAATGCCGGGTTGAAATTGCTGCAGCACTGCGCCATAACCTCTCCTCTCTTTGAAATGAGAAAATTACAGAGGGGATTTATGAGACAACATAATTGTTGCCGTATTACTTTAATTACATGTTGCATCTTCATTCGAATCATCTCACGTTCAACTGCAAAACCTACACTGGTCCTCCTGTTTTTTTTTTTTCTGCTTGGGAGCTTAAATGTCCTCCATGTCCGGCGGCGTGTACGAGTCTTCAATGTACTTCTCAAACAGCCACTCGACTGCAAGCTGTTTCAATGAGCACTGTGGCGTCATACATGGGGCTCAACATAAGAAATAATGACAAATTCATCCCAGGCCTGCTGATCCTAATGCGAACCTGGATCGAGCATACAGCAGAATATTTTATCATAGTTTAACATGGTGTATTTCCTGTGTACCTCAATGAAAGTGTTAAGAGCTGGAGCGTTGAATGCTATCATCAATGTTAATGTGGTGTGAATCCTGGGGACAATATCCTTTGTGAGCACTTGCAAAGGCTCTTGTCCCCGGCGATTTCTGTATCCATCCCAAGCAATGAGTGTCACTGTTTGTGCGTACGAGCGTTTGAAGGTGGTAATAATTTGTCTGTTTGCCTGCTGGTGCATCATTTCCTTCTGGAACCGAACTAGAGCAATCCACGGTGCCGCTCCGAATGCCGAACAGGAGTTGCACCGTTGCATCTGGCATGAAAACAGTGGGCCATGTGCTCCACACTCACGCCATCTCCACAGCAGAGGACAGGCTGCCGAACATTATGGAGGACCAGCATGAATCCCTGGCATTGGTCGATGGTTTCCAGGACAGTGACGGTGGTACTGACAGGACCACACTCAGGCCGTCGTGTTCGGATAGAAAGCCAGTGGCACTGATCATTCCCAAGATAGAAACGTTTGTTTTCAGGCAAATTTCCTGACGGACTTACCTAGCTCAGGCATAATTTCCTTTATAAGGGAAAAAATAAATCAAAGTGCCGATAAAAATAGACTGCATGTAAATCAGGTAACTTTACAGGCGAAGTTTTCTTTTTTTTATACCAATAGTTAAGCAGGTCTATAAAGCTGCCAATGTGGAAGAGCAACTAAAAACAAACAGCACTGTTTTATTTGTATATATGATCAAATGAAATAGAATGAAGATGATGGTGAATAAAACTAAGCTCAACTCTATATTGATACATTTACAGGGAATGTAAATTAAGTCATCTTTCACATAGTAGCATTTTAAGTATTTTACCTCACAGTTGCAGCAACAAAATATAAAAGGTGATACTTTTCCAGAGCGTTCTAATCTTTTTTCATTATATCATAAAACACTGCTTGGATGACTGATAAACCTTCACATTCACACCATTACACCCCCTTTATTTACGTTTTTTTTCTCATTCAGCTTCTGTGTGATAGGGTGACGCAATCCTTCATCGACACAAAGTCTTGTGCCAACGTTACAGCAGCCACATGCCAGATTTCTTCGTTTTTTGTGCTTCTCACCGGTTTGAAGGAGGCGGGGCTCCGTTGGAAAGACATGATGCTCTGATTCGACAAAATCTGAATCAAAATGTGATGACATGTTAGAGCCTCTGTCAGTCAAATAAGAGAAGACAACACCTACAGTCCCAATGATGCAGTTATGTTTTGGATTAAGGATGTTTTTTTCTCTCACGTTTTTACTTTGAGGTTGCATATTTAGTCATGAATATTATTATTTATTATTTAGAAATAGACTTCAACACAAGGCAGGTTTCAGTCTGAAACAGGTTTTGTACCAACACTCACATCTTTGTTACCGATAGTCATTATCACACAACCACAAGAGGTTCTCGTCAGGAAAGGGGATAGATGGGATGTTTCAAGTGTGGTGTGTTATTTTTTGTCTCCCTCAGTAGGACACGCATCTAACAATAAAAATATGCATGCATGTTTTTGCTGAGCAACCATGTTATAAACTGAGTGCTCTGGTTTGGCTGAAGGAGTTCTGAAAGTAACCTTAACCTCTGTTTAATTAAAGCCTCTGAATAATTCTTCCATTCTCGTACGGATTAATTTTCTCGGACGAATTAAGGATTGAGTGACAATGAGGCCTTTCACCTCAGCATATTAGTATATTTGAAACACTTATACCGACATTGTATTACCCTGATATTGAGAGACCATTTCAATCGTGTTGCATAAGCCCATTAGCTGACTAAATGATTTGTTTCGTTTTGTAGTCGTTTATATTTTCTGAAAAATTCACCAACTAAGCGATAGCACCGACTCCAATAAATCTGTATTAATGTGTTTAACTGCTCAACTAAAATGCATGTTCAGTGTTTTGTTACAGGTTATTTGGGTCCAACATAAAGACACAGCACTGTCTGGGGAAAAAAGTGAATAAATAAAACTGGGGAGAGAAAATGCAAATAGTCTGGGTGTTAGACAGTACAGAGCAAGTCCTGTAGACTGCTTCAGGCGTGCTTAGCGACAGCGAAACTGATTTATTTCTGACTACAACTGTGGAGGTTGTGTGTGTGTGTGTGTGTTAGTGGGTGGATGCATAACAGTGAAGATATGTGTGAGCATGTCTGTCTCAATATGACAGGCACGTGTAAGCATACACATTTGGATGCGGGCAGCAGGAAAGAGCATGTTGACGATTGGGAATTCTGATGAGTCGCTCAAGAGAACTTGCATGGTTTCCAGCTCGGTGCAGCAGTGCATTTTCAAGAGATCCGTCAAAAGCTTTATATCTCACTGTGACTGCGGCCCATTGAGCAACATCCCTGCGCCACAGTTTGATCCATGGCCAGTCCACTTCCCCCCCCTCCCCTTCTTTCCACACCTGCCCCTCCAATCACGGATGATCCCGGCTGATGGCCGCCTTCACCAAGGCCGGTATCCAATGCATTACTCTTCGGGTCAGAGCCAAGGGAGTTTTGGTTGGTCAGATATCGGTTTCAAGTAATATAGTGCATCATGCAGCACAACAGCTTCGGAAAGAGAGAGGACCTTGCCGTTCATGGAAGAGAGAAGATTTTTAAAACTGAAAGGTAATGCGAGTCATGGATCCACTGTGACATTTCATTATCCCTTTGAGAAATATCACAGTAATGAAAACACTTTGTCCTGATATAGTAGCATGGCTGCTGTATTTAAAGTACATATACCTTATGCTCGGATTTCAGACCACATTTCTATTCTGCATAATTGTCAGGCCTAACCTTTATATAATACGGAATGACCTTTAGCATACTGGCAAGCCTTGCTCTCTGGGTAATCTAACCCATCAACATTAAAATCATTTACCAGGTGAGGGGGCTGATAAAGCTTACCCAGCTTTGATGATACCACAAGGGCAGCAGCAATTTGCAGATACAAATCAGAAAATTATTTTGCATTAGCTATCATCCCTAGGTATTTGCAATTGCCCACGGGGGCGCGTGGGGGGGCTGGGGGGGGGGGGGGGGAGAATATGATTATATGCCATATACTGAACTTTAGCCAGTTTTTAATTGAAGGAAAACTGGCATTTAATTAACAACTGACCAAAAGGAAATGAGTTTTATTGATTTGTTTGCTAAGGGATAACATTCATCTATGCATGTGCTGCTCACTACTTCAGTCCTTGGAGAGAACGGAAAGAGACTGGGTTGTTTATTGGCAAATACTGTCGCAAACACTTTGAAGTCTATGGTGAACATTCACTTTGATGATTTGCCTTTGGGGAAGAGGTACCTCATGACATCTATTAGGACGACCACGTCTTGCAAATTCCCGCTCTTATTGACAATGAATACAAATGTAATGTTGAAATTCTGAATTTCCTTGTGTTATTACATGTTATGCGTCTCAGGATGACAGAGAAGCATGGACGCCGCATGCTCACAACCTTCAGTATTCAGTATTTTGTTGCTGAATTGTGCTCTTGCTGTTCATCAGCAGTGGGAGATACAGAAACCACATGGTCAGCAAAAGCTCAGAGGACTAGAGGTCACGCAGGTCCCGGTAAACCTGCTAGATTTAGACCATTTAGACGGGTTTCATGTTAACTGCAGTCACAGCTATGATGCATGATGATTGGATTTTTTTTTTTGTTTACCTGGAACTTTTGCATTTTAAGTAGGACTAAGAGGAAACCTAGCAACAGTGTGAGAGAGATACAGAAATACTTTGAGTCCATAAAACAATGAAAATGCCTAATCAGGTGAAATCCATCATTTATGATGTTGCTTGCAATGAAATATTAACACCCCTTGTGAGGGGTGTGAAGAGTGGACAGATACATTTTGTGTGAGCTAGACAGTAATGACCTACATACACGACATCTTTATTATTACTGCATCTTTTGCTTGTTCGATTTCAATTGTAAGACCTGGTTTGTCTCATTTTAAAGGAAAAAAATATATACCCATGGTTTGAGTGTGTATATTAGATGTAGTTTTTGCATATTAAAAGCAATTTTTCTGTAATACATTCATGAATTCTGGCAAATTTAATTTATTTGCATAGGCTTTTAGGCAAAAAGCACAGTGTAAAGTAGGTGAGCACAAAATAGTGAGCTAGTCGGCAGCTGCAACAGTGAGAGACACAGAAACGTAGAATAAAGCGGCTGCAGTTCCAACTGTGCTTTAACTTTCTAGGGGTAGAAAGGGTGCGTCAGGGGAGAAAACCACTTGATTGCTTCCCGTGCTGGACCAACATTTTGGGCAGATCAAGAAATTGATTTTTGATTGCTGCATTTCAACAAACACGCGCGCCTCAGAACTACTTGTGAAAGGCTGCTGGGTGGGAGGCAGCGATGGTTCATTCCAGATCCGACCAGCAGAACTGTGTGGGTGGAGGAGCATGTTCGGAGTATGGAGGCAGGGCCAAGGTTACAGCTCATAACACCGGGTAAACACATGGCAGTGACGCACCGCGGCTCATGCACCTATAGACACACACTCACAGGGACACAACATGACGACACACACCAAGCACACACATACTGCCTTGTTCATGTTTGTGTGCTGGCGAAATGCCTGACTTGAGCAAATGGACAAGAGCATTTTCATCACCACCATCCAGCCCTAGGCTCGATCATTACAGTCGAAATTAACTTACCATCCCGTGGCCCCAAACCTCCTGTTTATCCTCGCTTAATTTCTTTTACCCTCTCTCTCTCTCTCTATCTCGGCTCCGTCTAAATAGCTGTGAGCTGCACTGCAGTACGGGGTCATGGACTAGAATGGAGCTGGAGTGAAAATAAACCTCTCAGTGCCGTCTCACAGTTTATTACCGTACCTGTATTTCATGACGTTTATATGTTGTCTGCGGTAAAGGATATGTTAAAAAAATACACCCAAATACAGGAGAGTGAGAATAAACACAGCAAATTAAAAGTGAGTACAAAAAAAAATGACTGATCTCTTGTCTGACTCTTGATGGGTCTTGAGCTCGTGTTGACTGCTGATTAGACTGACAGTCATTCTGACTCGGACTCACTGAACTGGCTTCAAAGCAGCCTGTGTTCGCAGTGTGTGTGTATGTGTGTGTGTGGTGGCTGGGGTGTGTGCATGCTCGGATGCTTGTCTTTTTATGTATGAGTGCGTGTGTGTGTGTGTGTGTGTGTGTGTGTGTGTGTGTGTGTGTGTGTGTGTGTGTGTGTGTGTTTGCATATGCGAGCAGTCCAGTCATTCATCATGGTTTCATTTCGCAGCTTCATGAATAATGTCAGTGTGCATGCATCCATTTGATGTCCCCCAGTATAGAACTGCAGTGCAGCTTCGGAGAACTCTATTCATCGTAAATCAGAATTAATCAATTAGACCGAATCAATTTCCTGCACCAAATGGGATATTTTGTCCGACTGCGCATCCCACTAATACGGAAATTATCAGGCGCGCGTTTGAACACTTGTTACAAAAAAAAAGCAGGACGACTGCCAAAAAATGTGAATCGTATTTAGTCATACTCATGTGAGAGTAATGGGGCAGTGAAACTGCTAAAAATGTGCATTTTCAATTGATTTTCAAGTGAAGGCTCTCACAGCAACAGAACAACAGTTGGGAGTCAACAGTAATTTAAGAATACACTTAAATGACTGCAAATGTCTGTATCCTACTAGATGGAAGCAGTGTTCACCATCGGCACATAATCATCTAGTGCATCTCAGTATCTCTGTGACCCTCAGTGGCCTCGATACGGGCAAAGCAAATAAACGAGGCAACAGATTAATAAATAAATTCATAAATAGATAAATAAAGCCAGTCCCTTGCTTACTGACAATACCTAAAGACCTTCCAGAGCAATTAGAAAACAAAGCTGAAACTGAAGCTGAAACAACCTACTGGTTTAGTCTATTGACAGAAAATTAATTGGCAACTATTTTGATAAATGGTGTTGTTTAGGTCATCTATGGAGCAAAGATTATTGGCCAAAATAAAACATTTGTCATCTGGGGCTTTATGAAACTGTTCTAAAAAAATGCCAGAAAATTCCACACATGATACATACAGCATACCCTGTTTTTAAAAATACTACATATATACTCTAACATAGATGTTTTTCCATTATTTTAACGCAATATTTGCCCAAATAACCACAGGCTAGGGCTGCACGATTATGACTAAAATCACAAGCAAAGATTAGTTTTATTAATATTGAGATCACGATTAGTCAGTCCCTCTGGACTGCAGCCTCCACATTGAGGGAAGTTTTTCCACAGGCTGGCGTTATGACAGCTCCTCAAAAGTTAAGCCGAAACATCTCGATGGTGGCTGGCTGTTCGTTTAGGAACTGCTTGATTTGATATGCAGCGGAAATATTCTGTGAGTACAGCACGCATCCTAAATGTGAATATCACAGTCGACCACGTTATTTCACCGTAGGAAGCCAAACTCCAGATTTCTATTCGATTAATTGTGCAGACGACAGACGAGGAATCACTTCTATTTTTGGAACAGCTCATGGCAACAGAGACCGATTCTAAACATGTTACCAATTTAGCCGCTTTATTTCACCAGCCCAACAACATTGCTGCACTCATGCAAGACGGGACTTGTCAAATTCCCGATGAAGAACTCCCCATTTTTCCTTCAAACGCTGGCGTCTGACACCGCCGAGACTCGATAAAGATTGAGCGCTTTTCAAAGAGGCAGAGGTTCCATGTGTCCTAAGCAAAGAATCATCCCCCAACTTTGAAAATAGCTTGTGTTCAAAGACTGAAAAGCAAGACAATCGATGTCTCTGCAATATCAGGATAAAAGGGACGACAGACGGATGACAGCCCTCAGCTGTCTTCAAATCTCAGCTTCATCCTTGGATTTAAGAACCAAAAAAAAAAAAAAGGGACAAAAAACGACGGATGGAGTTCAAGGATGGCTGACAGATGGACAGTAGAGATGCAGGGCTCGCCCCGAGCAGTTGTAATTAAGTTGCGTAATTGCACAGATAATGATTCAGTCTGCCTTCAAGACAAAACACTCCATGACACACAGCAGAGAATACTTTGTCATTTGCCTGCCTTACTGCAAATGTCATTCTGAAAAAAAAAAAAAATGTTTTAGCTGTATCTGCAACCAATGAATGAAGACTTCACGTAAGTGGTGGCAGGCTTCGTGATACTGGGGGGGGGGGTGATACGGTCCCCACGGTTACCACTGCGGCTTTTCACTAGATAAATCCATTCACGCTGCTCTGCAAGTTTATATTCTGCCTGTAAATCAGGGTTTGTATTAGCGTGCACAGACCATTATGAAGAAAAAAAAGCCTCCTAAAACTTATGGAGAGCAGTCAAGGAGGGTGAAGGCTGTTTTATAGACACTCGCCTTCCAAGACGACAAAACGGGCTCCCCACTAAAAGGCAAACACCCTCGAACATAAGGGATAAGGGCTTAGCATGTGCGTGGCTGTCACACAGAAAACCACAAATAAGAAATATGGATTTGTTCACTGCAGTTGAACCTGTTAACAGTTGCAACGTGTTGAAAAACTGCATGCGGAGACTTAGTCGACTACACCTTGGATCCTTTCTGATTCCACTGCAGATGCCGAGGCAGGTGTAAGCCGCTGTCAAGGCACGAGACGAGTTCACAGTAAATCTGCGTCAGGATTTGTAGTTTATTAAGCAGACGGGGTGTCACAGTTGAAAAATCGGAACTCTTGGAAGTATTTTTATTTTATCGATGAAGTGCAGCAGCTGCATTAAGCCCAGAGGCTGCAGAAAGACTCTGGATCCATCAAAGACTCCCTCCTACTAAGAAGAAACTTTTAAAAATATCTATAACGATGCTTTTACAGTGACATTCTCGTGAAAACCATGATGGAGTGAGTTTCCCTGAAGATAGAAAACTGACTGTAGCCAGCAATCTCTGTATACATACACACCACGGTGCACTTCAGGCCATAGCAACGGCATTCACAGCTTTCGCACCTTCCTCTGTGTGATGGAGGTCTCCACTGAAACACGCGAGAACTCATTCGCAACCCTTTGCAAGCGTTTGGCTCTGGGGCACTGCATTGCATGTTGCTCAAAAAACACAGGGCCCATCTCATTCAGCTTGAATAGGAAAAAGGGCACTGAAAGCACAAGTTAAAAGATGAATGGAGATTTGGAAGGAGACAAGATTCAATGCCTGACAACAGCCTTCATCTACTCCAATACATTAATGTTAATTCATTTACAGAAAACTAGCAGCTCATCATGCCAGCTGCAGGACAGAATGTTTCAGGAGGTCCTTCATACTCAACCATCAGGCTTTAGGCTTTGGTAGGGTAGAGATCCGACCACAGAAATGCCACCCAGCTGGTCCAACTGTCTTTATAAAATGTAAAGGTTGAGTAGGTGATTCTATTCAGAAACACTTCCTGTTATATTACTTGAAATCCTTGTAACATACCGATAGCAAGGAATACATTGAATGCTCTGACATAAAAAATGTTTTAAAAATGTAATCTGTGGCCGTGGCAGGACTGTAAAAACCCCGTCCAATCAAAAAAGTCAGGCCGGAGAAAATAATTGGACGGCCTGCCTGTCTGTCAATGCTTACTTCCTGATTGGCACTCTGCTGACGATCTCGAGCTATACAGCTATTAATGGCTTCTTAATTATAATATACCTTTTTTGTAAGCACCTGTTGTGGAACCAAACTGTCGGATTTTCTAGTAAAATATTTGAATCATCAGCCCAGGTTCTGTTGCCATCTCTGCCAGGTGATTTATGATGGGAATCTGGTATATTTGGTATATTTTCAGGTATATTTTTTCACGACTTCAACCTTACATTAATTTACCCGTCGGTGTAAATCCAACGTTTTACTTGAATACTGCCCATTTCGCAGTTAAATCAAATGTTACTTTCCTAATGAAACAACATCCAGGGAAAACCAAAATGAATTATCATCCTGTGGCTGGTGCCGTGTTTGAACTATAAACGTATGCAGTGAACTGTTGGTGTTCTTTCATTACGGAGCTCTAACAAGCATTGAATCTGACACCAGTGACAACGGCCATACATCGTCTCTCTCAGTAAAGACAGAGAAAGAAGTAAGAGACTCCCCGGAGGACACAGTCGCTGCCTAGCCTTCACACGGAGCATGAATCATGGATAAAACATGACCGGACTTCCTCGGGCTCTCGTCTTCACACTAGTGCAATGCAAAACATTGTGTATTGTTTTGCACAATAAACACGTGAGCTTTTTAGAAGGTCTCAGTGCTTGTCCTTCACTTTGCTTATTCAAAATCTTGATTGTTGTTTTCATTTGATTAATTTAGGAACCTCAGTCCCATCGACCTTAATACAGCTAAGACAAAAACTGTCAAATCAGTGTCCCCCATCATTAAAAGTGATGCAGCCTCTAAGTAAATCATTGGATATGTTCCAGATGAGTGATAAAGTACAACTACAGAGGATCGGGGGGAAGACAGATAACTCTACAAAGCAAAAGCAAAAACAAGGCAATCACAGTTTATTGCCGTTTGCTGTATTATCCTCCAGGTGAAAGTCTAATTACAAAGATAATTCAAAAGATCAAAACAGCCTTATCCTATTCTAACACTTTTTAATATATTTTTTGTATGAACATTTTTATCTCCAGTCCTCGTTGACGATGGTCGGCCAAACTAATTCATTCTTTTTAGTTGCATATTTGGTATAGAGGAAGTCTTGAGCTTCAAAAGTTAATTTAGTTGCATGAAGACAACGGGTGCCTGTTTTTAGAGATAAACAGTAACATCATTATTACTTGGGAATTTAATTTGATGCTTATTAATGGTAGATAGTATGTACATTGTTTACAATTAAGAGATAACATGGTTTATTGCTATCTAGATTTTCTGCAACTTTAGACCTCATTGCTAAATGTTAAGAATACAAGTACAGTTTTATCATTTTGGGGGATTTCCAGTTTTTACATAAACAAGCAAGGCCAGTTCTGCTGGAACACGAGTGCAGCCTGTTGGCAGAACAATTGATCCGAGTGTCTCGATGCAACACGTGTCGATGTGTCAGCCTCTTTTACATATTACGCAATGCGAGGCAACTTTCATGTCCAATCTATCACTTGCAGGTAAATGAAGATATGGATTTGCACAAAGACTTCATTCAGTTCTCTTTGTGAACAAAAAGAGTGGGCACCAGGCTACAACACGAGCTGGTGCTGACATGGGGTTATACTAATGATGCAATGCCTGAGGCATACTGACAGGTCTGCTGTAGGGGGGCCAGAACAGAACTCCAGGCTGTGGATGCTTACTGCTGACAGATATTGACTTCTTCTGAAGCAAGGCCTTGCGTGGCTGTGTTGGTGATTACCATGTACTGCTTGTTGACATGTGGAGTGTGTCAGGCATATTCAGAGGTCTGAGGCCCTGCACCGTGACCCTCTGAACTGGTCGAAGAGACTTAATATGTCTTGGTTAGGAATGTGTTCCTTTCATCGATTTGACCCCTCCCTCCCCAATTTGCGTGCGGCTGGATTACATATTTTCATTTCCTTCCGAGCTATCGTGTGCTCTCTCTTGCTCATCCTCGACTCTTTTATTATTACCTCCTTCTTAGCCTTCCCCCAACTCCTTCACTAACTCCAGCTTTATTTGATTATCCAATTAGTCAAACTTTCTTGGTTTGGATCATCCAAAGTGTTTTCCCTGACGTTTTGGCCCTTTTGGGTTCTACCGCATAATTAGATGGAGCCAACCCCCCCGTCTTCTTGTACAAATACAACTAATATGCTTTGGCTTTTTCTCTTTTTGCATAGAACATGACTGCAACACATTCACTGTCAACGCTACACACATAATTAAAACATTATTGGTAGACTTGTTTCAAATAAGCATGCGCCTGTATCACTAGATATGCCCAAGCCTGGTTCAGGAAGCCATTCAAGCCAAACGGCCCACGGTTCGGTGACAAATGTGTTCACAGCAGAGTCAAACCCATACAAGGAGTGTGTTTTTTTTTTGTTCACTGCAATCCCAGCAATTTGTTCAACCAACAGAACAACCTGCAAATACTCATTATACTGTACATCCCAGCGATGCACAAATACCACACAAAGGAGATTTTGGCTCCTGCATACAGCAGTTAAAACGAAGAACAAACAGAAATTAATATAAGAAATATTATTTCAAGTCTTCTCAGTTTCACTCAAGAGATAAACCAAACTATCACTCCGCTCCAAAGTCTCCTAAACTCAACAGAATGATACAAATAAAATAAAAAAATTTCATTAAATCAACCCAGGACAATATTTGAAGCTAGTTTTGCTCTTACCTGCACATGTGTCAGCAGCAGTCCGTGTGTTGCCAGGTTGTGTCATCCATCCTGATTGAGGCGAAGTGCTCCAGGGAAAACGTTTTAGTGCCAATAGCGGGCTCAGAAGTAACAGGATGGTCGCACAGCCTCCTCTCTACTACCAGTCTGGCCATCACACCTGGCTGCATCACACCTGTAGAGGAGAAGGACACAGGTGGCTGTCGAGGTGGATGAATCAGTGTTTTTTCCTACATTGTTCCCGTTGTTGTTACTCTGTGGAAACGACTGAAGCAAGCCAACTGCCGCAACGCTGCAGTTTTTTAAGTCAAACCAGGACGCAAAAACATCATACTGTTGGAAATGGCACAACTTACTCTTTCTAGTGGTATCGTATGTATTTATGTATTGTTTTTCAATTTTCGACGCAAATAAATACAGTATAAAGTTGTCTCGCCACGTCCTATCTTTGGACATGCGCAGTAAAAGCTGGTCTGTACAGCGCTGTTGGGCCGACCGCAACAACCTGAGCGGACATCCTGAACTTGTAGCGCCGTCTGATGTAGCCCTCCAATGAGGGCTCCACTCACCGCACATGCTCCACTCACAGTGCGCATGTGCGGTGCCTCGAGCTCAAAGATGGGATTCAAGGCAAGGAGGCCCTCCTGCTGTGGGACTGCTCTTTATTTAATTTCAAATGAGAACTTGTGGTAATGACTTCTCCCCCTATATAGATAGCTTCAGGGCTTCTTAACACTGATGCTTCCTTGATACTGACTGCTTTGTCAAATAACTGCCTCCAGACAGTACTTCCGAAAGTTAGTAAAAAGTCAGTAAGGGTGTATTTTCTGTCATCTTAGTGGAGAATTGCCTGCAAGGATAATTCTCATTACCGATCATTCAATATATTATATTTGTTTTGGGGCCTCACAAACTACACTTGGTGCATTATTTTAAATGAGAAAGAGAGAGAAAGAGATTTCCACTCACTTCCCAGTACAATTTGGCTTGCACACCAATAAGACAGATAATACAAATATGCCTATTATATGATGAATGTGTCTCGAATCTCACGCCAGCAAAACTTATCAAGTGTTAACAGGCTCAAGAAATTAATGGGATTTTATGCAAAAGAGGGTTGAAAGATATCTTTTCTAAGAGACATACACAAAGGGTATTAAAGAGGCTAAGATAAGAGGTCAGATACTGAAGCCAAACATCACATTGGCTCTCTGAGGAATCGGTCTGGGATCTGAGCTCCATTCCCAGTTGTGGCTAAATGACACTCGAGGACCGACACTGGGCGGTGAACCACAAAACGAAAGGTGCCCTCTGTATGAGTCGTCATGAAAACTTGCGATGATGTAATTTAAAATGTTTTAAAACACTGAAAAGCTCAATTCAGGATACAAATGACATATTAAGTCAATGCTGATGGTAGAGGTCAGCAAAGCCAGAGATTCAATTACTCTGCTGGAAAACAGTGGAACCAATGTTCAACACGGTGTGCGACCGCAGCGCTCACCGTGGAGCTGCACGATCCAACCCGAGTGGAGCAAAGGATCCAAATATACAAGAAAACACACAAACTCCAGAGTTTTTATTTCTAGTTCCCACTTCAGAGAGGATTGTGTCTCGCATCCTGGCTCACCTCGAGGATTGCAATGGTGTGCAGTCAAAGTAAACAAGTGCAATGTAGCATCTTAGATCCCAGCCAGACGGACGGGAAGAAAGGAAAGAAGGAAGGACAGTATGTAGGTAGAGAGATAACATAACATGCATTTCCGTAACCAGTGACGCTGTCATAACATTGATAAATGTGTGTGTGTGACAAAATAAGCAACTAAAGCAAATGATAAAAGCCCTACATAAATCTACGTGAGAAAAAAAAAGTCTGTCTGAGACCTCAATTTGATATCTGAAAGCTAACAGAAAATAAAGAAATGTTGAAGGGTAAATACAGAACTGTATGTAGGACACGGGCGGCAGATAGAAAGAAATGACGGATTACCGCCTCGCGAAAAAGCAACCGAGCTGACACATTTATCTTGAATTCATAAATAAACAAAAGTAGTGGCTGAAAGGAAATAAATAGCAATAAGGGTCTGAAACTTTATGCACAACGATGGCAAAAATTAATGATTCGTTTTTAACGCGAAGAATGGAAGATAGACGCAAAAACCTTGCTTGAGAGATGTATCCAAATCTTTTGTCGTCATATCATTTCTCTTTCTAGAAAACCTGATCTGGAGCATCGTCACATCATTACGCCCCGATGTTATCACTTACCACCGCTTGGGGACAATATACAACACCGCAGATCGTCAGTTAAAAAAAAAAAAAAAATCCAATTAATCAGGAGTTTAGTGGGAGTTTCAATTTAATCTCCCAAAGGGGGAGGCTTCATGTAACTCTTTGAAGCATGTCAGAGTTCAGGGGTTTAAGGGATTGTGGCACAGGCTTACCGCGTCTGGACAGGGACAGTTATTGAGTGCACTCGTCCTTGGGGTCGGACAAGGGCTTACGTGCTAGTGATGAGAGTGACAATGGCAGTTGGCCCTGCTTGTGTCCTGGAGTGTTTGTTTTGTTGGGGTTTTTTGCAAAGGAAATGAAAAGGAACAAAAGAAGGGGAAGGAAGGTACGATTAGCATCCGATGAGTTCAATTAGTGCCTGAAAGGATTAGTTGATACATCAAATGGCGAGTTGACAACGAACGAACAAGTTTGTCATTTGTCAGGCGAAGACGTCGCACGTCTCCAGGTTGCAGTTTGTGAGGGATTCGCTGCTTTTTCCCGCTTTACATTGTTGCTCGTTGAATATCGGTTTATTAGACAAAAGAATCAATTTGAAGATGTCACCTGGGGTATTGTGACAGGATATTCTCACATTTTATAGGATAAATGATTGTTTAGTTTAAGGAGACACGCTCATTCAATTAGAAGTGTTTTTTTTTCCCAAACTCGCTTACCGTATTGTTTTTGTTATTCTGTTCTCGTTTAACCAAACTTAAGAATGAGACGCATCGAATAAGTCGATTGTGTTTTCCCCGTTCCTTCCCCGCGTGGTTTCGAGTTGGCTGTGTCGAGTCCAGAACTCTGCCAGAAAAAAAGGTTGCCTGCCCAGCTGGGATTGAATTCTTTGCCCACACGAGGAATTCAAGTATCTCAGGGTCTCGCTCACGATTAACATCGATCGATTATGGACTTTATTTTTCCATTGCAGTCAGCAAACAACTGCTGGGCTGGACTCCCGCGTGTTGATTTCAGAACCCACATTTATGCATATTTTTGTCATTATATTCTGAAAATCCCCCCAGCGCTGCGAGGGATACGGTTATGAATCTTCTTTACTCGTGTTATCAGAATTCTGCTCGTGTCAGTCCATCAGGTTAATTAATTCAAGGCTGCTGAAAGGACTCTCTCCATATGTTCACCAGTACGTGCAAATGTAACCAAATACTATTCAGTCACTCCTGCTGTCGAATACAGCGAATCAAAATGTGACATTGGGGACGGAGTGAGAAATAACAGGATGACCCACTCCAATTTTATTTTTGCTTCTATTGGTGATCCAACTTTGTTTGACACAAGGTCTGAAAGTTAATGCAGAGAACATGTTTTTTTTTTAACGTCCTTTTTTCAAACTGCCTTTAAAAATGTGTCATAAAGTGAATAAATCCTACAAAAGTGAATTCATTGTGCCAGATAAAACCTGTCCTTAATGATAATTGTCTGTCAACTCAAACAGGTCAGGCCCGTCCCCCTTTCCCTTGCTCCTCCTCTCACCCGCACGCCATAAGGAGGTCCTCCCCTCAGTCGTGTACACATCAGAATCCCTCTTTGTGCTTTTGCACTATTCAATAATTCACTTTGCTGCCTCTCTCCTTTGTCCTTGTTCTCCATTCTCTTTCTTTCACACTTGAGACGAGAACTTTGACTCAGACGTATTTAACTTGGTAGCACACACAAAATTGCTCGTCTGTATAATGTACTTCCTTCTCTGTGACTGAGATTCATATATATATTTCTTTGTACCATAATTGTATTACTCAGTCACGTTGTTACTTCAGTGTGAAGCCCAGAAATAAATGTGTTATCGCCTTCCCCAGATTGTGTACAAGTCTGGACAAGTCACCGGTACATCACAGGGCCAACACATATAGACTGTCAAAAACACTCACACTTGGTTCTCCGTTGCTCACACAGATACAGCTCATATAAAAAGTGCTTTATTGTAAGCTTAAAATGTGCTGTGGATGAAGAAAAATAAACATTAGATGGGCTGAAACATCTTTCATTGATCTTTACAAAAGAACATGAATTTGTTCAGGTCCTTTTCACATTATGAAGGAAAAATGCCTGAAACTAAATGGTGTAACTAAGTTTGAACTGATCAAGATTAAATTGTCCCATTTACAAGTTCACCCCTACACTCATATTATGTGTAATTTCAAAGAAATGTGTGTTGGAGAACCTGACGGGGAGCAGACGCCCCTTCGGACATTTTCAGGCAAGGGATTTTTTTGCTGGCTCTGCAGAAGGCACACAGTCATGATTGAGTGCTTTCCCTTGGATCAATAATCCTGGACTATGCAGTATCAAGGACAACAACACATTCCTAGATCTCTTACCAGCCGTCTCCAACAGCTGCACCGGGCCCTCCATCGTGGCGACGGGGTCCCGTGGATAAACGACAGACACGATGCACAGTCACGATTAAGTGCTGCACCCGGAGAGTCAAGGCAACGGCGGTGAAACAAGTTCTCATTAGTCACCCATTCCCTATTCGGCTATCTTGCCCGGAGGTGCTCTCTGCTGCACATGCTCGGAATATATTCACACCTCACGTACACACACATGCAGATGTTCAGACGTGTTCATTTTAATTTCCTAAAAAATATATCTGACATGGAATATGATTTACTTTTAATGGCGTGTTTTATGAGACTACTGGACATCTCCTGCATAATTACGTGGCGCGTGTATCATATTAATGCTTATTGGTAATCTGCCTTGGCGCAGCTCTCAGCTGATCTTCCTGACGAGCTAACTGGCTGGTTGGGATGGATTTAACTGTACACAAGCAGCGTGGGAGGTTTACATATTATCAAACTGCCGCCGTGGCCCCGCAGTTCTTCTGCTTTGCTTATCTGCTTATCCCTTGCCATTACTGTAATTAGGTCTTTTTTTGAAGCCACAGCAGTTGTAACAAGGACTCAGAGCAGTGTGTGAAGACAGAATGATGGTAAATAGGGCAAAAGCAAAATGGACTATGTGTACAGTGCACTCTCTGAAGAGAAATAAGTCAGGGCACTGGCAGCAGTGGATGCTGTAATTGCTCCCTTCAAAGGGCCCTGCCTTGCCAGGACACAATGGAATGATCTTTTTGTGATTGCAAACCTCTATTAATGGTGAACCACCGGGGTCACAGCCCCAGCCTTCTCTTTTATACTGTACTGCACTGTTGTTGGTCTAATTATGTAATTCAAGTGTTTTTACAGCATTTTTACAGCATTTCCTGTTTGTTTTAATGGGCAGAGATCCATGTTATTTCAATCGAAACAAGACTCGGTTTTGTTTCATCTCTTACTGTTCATCCTTTTAGTCATGTTGGTGAGGAAGAGGAACACACTTCCTGGCTCGGATCTTCACCATCTGGCACTTCTTTGAAAGAGTGACAGCTTTTGACACGGTTGTTTGGATGACTAATTTACCGTGGAAGTCCTTCTGTGACGTAAGGAGCCACGGCAAATGCAATTTTAATGCACAACTGCAGCTCTTAATGTATGTCTTATGAATGAAACCATTACACAGCAGTTTATGGTGAACATTACATAGCAAGTAATCCTAAACATAAATACAGCGACTATTCCAATGTAATTTTTCCCTCTCTTAAAGCAACAGCACAAAGACAGAGGACCTTAGCAATAACCATATCAAGGAGAACATGCTCACTTCATTTTGAGTAATTAGATTGTAAAAACGATCATAAATCATCCTAATGGATTATTTCCAGTTTTTGGTAAAATGAAGCACATGCAAAAGATAGCGCTTCAGCAAGGTTGAGACAGTGTTACTCATTCATTTTCACCAACCGTTTCTTTTATGCCATTAAAAGCGTTCAAGAGCCAATATGCTCGAATGTTGAGCTTGAGATTGCCAACATGCCTTGGACTACACAGCACACCAGATGTCACCTAGAGAAACCGCTAAATCAATGATGCAATGTGATTAACCGAGGTTGAAGTGGACTGAAAAATACCCTTACGGGGCCGGCCAAGCAATATTTCATTAAAACGACTTCATTTTGTGTCTTAATTCGAGGACTGCCTCTTTCAAAGTCTACATTTCTAGAAAAGCTCACACATCACATACGACTCAACAAGGCCGTTCCAAGTGCTCCATATGCGGCGGAGAAATGCAGCCTTCTGTTGCACAGATCTGAAGGGCACAAGCGGTGTCAATACTCCGAAAAGCCCATTCTTTACTGACTTGACTGGTCACTTTGGTGCTTTTTGTACACGTCAGTCTCTTAAGTGGATCCGCAGAGATTCGGAGTGTGAAAATAATTAAGGATACAGTTTGGGAGGGAGCCGGCTTGGCTCCATGAAAGAATCTTGCTGAATGCAGTCTTAATTGTGGTTTTACTTGCATTCAGTTAGTTCCATCCATCCATCCATCCATCGTCTACAACTTATCCTGTATTCAGGGATGGGGGGGGGCTGGAGCCGACATTGAGCGAAGGCAGGGTTCACCCTGGACAGGATGCCAGTCTATCACAGGGCTGACATGTAGAGACATACAACCATTCACACATTCTCACCTACGGGACATTTAGAGTCCCCATCCTGCATGTCTTTAGACTGTGAGAGGAACCCACACTCACACGAGAGAACATGCAAACTCCACACAGAAGGAACCCGAACCCGACCTGGGAATCGAACCCGGGACCCTCTCACTGTGAGGCGACAGTGCTACCCACATGCAACCCCCATCCAGTTAGTTATTGACTATATATACAGTACACATCCACTGTTATGTGCCCATTCCAAATAACAAGCTCAGAACTGCATAAACTGACAACACAAAATACTAATAATTGATGCTATAGAGACTTGTTGCTGCTATGGTGTGAATAGAGTTGCAAAGATCCTGTGAGAAGGCGTCACTCAATAGTGATGGATAAAATTGGCATATATTATATATGTATTCCACAAGATTAATATCTTGAATGTGAACGCGTCTACATAATTGACATTAACATCTGATGTTTTATGTGATTGTGGAAATATTGATGCACTGTCCATCTGATTAGTAGAGCAACAGTACAAAGCATAGTGCACCTGCCTGCCAATCACACACCTCATCAGCCTGTCAGCCAGTCAGCCAGTCCCCCTCCAGGATGAGTCCAGCTGGCCCTTGAGTTTATGCCAGGAAAAAAAAAAAAAAAAAACCTGTGACAATATGTAATGCATAAACACTTCAAAAAGCTGAGGTTTCAAGGCCAAATATTTCACAATAGTCATCAAGGTTGTCCAAAAGGTTCCTACGGATGCAGCCGAGCATTGGGGATGGCAAGACTGTGTCTTTTGGGGCTTGAAAATAACAGTATATACTTGATGCTCTAAAACTGTAACGCATACAGAGTGGCGGTCGGTATCACAGTAAGTACTACATGAACAGAGAAAAGAATGGATTCAAATAGGTATATTTCATCTAAGATGACAGACGGAGTGAAGTATTGGTATCAATGCTTTCCCCAAATAATGCCCAATGTTTCCAGTAAAAACTTGTAATATCATATGCCTGCCTATAGGTAAAGTTTCACGAAAACAAACTGTAACAACACAGAATACTCTTCGTAAATGTATGTTTCACCTTCTGGGAACAACCGTGAATCAAGTTATGTATTTATTGTTTATGAAAACGAATAAAACAGTCATGTTTTCGAGTCTGCCACCTCTATCGGACCTTAATTACGAGCTGTTACCGATTCACAGACGGAAACTCCAAGACTCCCAGACACACAGCGGGCAGCAAAGCACTGATCTCAGTGCCAAAGAAAGCTGTTGGTCTGTTGGCCAAATCCACACAACATTATTTATATGCAGGACTTCATTATATCTGGAAATGATGTTTACATGTTGGGGTCTTTAAAAGTTTTATCTATTCTATCCACACTTCTGTGGTTTGTGTAGTGTATCAAGCATCAACAACTCATTGATCGTCATTATGCAACATAGAGATGCAGAAGTGGCCAACCATTGTTCAGACCAGCATAGCTTATCAAGTCATGGTCATGCAGTTTAATCATGCCTACATTGCACAATAAAATGCAGCTGTTGCCCCATTGCAACACACTGTTTTTTATTTGCATAAGAAGGAATGTAAACAGCAGCAAATGAACAATTATCCGGGCAGATGACATGGCATCATAACATTAAAAAAAATCCATTCACTTTGACTGTGTTTGTGCATTAAGCATCACAGACGCTGAGCCCACCTCCTCTGGTCCTGCTGTCCATCAGGATGCCACTATGGAGCCAGGTCTCCGTTAACATGTGGGCACGACAGTGACCGGCCGTTGCTGGCTTTCGAAGCAACTGACAAGAAATAAACTTGGACCAACGCTGTTGCCCTAGCAACAGAATGGCAGGGAAAAGGTTTAGATGTATGTAACAGTCTGTGAAAAAGACAAAATATGAAAAAAATATTCAGTGATCCATAACAAAGTCAACCATGAACTACTTCAACAGGAACATTGAGCTCTTGCACTGGCCTTCAGTCTCTAGAATTGAATGTGAGCTGTGGTTCTCTGTGGTTATATCACAGGAGTGCACTGTATGAAAATGACATATGTTTTGCAGGGGGAAATGTGGTGAAAAACACCCTGAAGCAAAAATAAGTAGGTGTCTACAGGAAACTTCAAGGCTGTGTTGTTCTTGCTTTGTTCCCCGCAGAGGGTGAATTACAGAATCAACAATAGTCCAAGGTGACCAAACTTTTATACAAACAGATATCATATTTCCTCCCCTAGAGTGTCTGCATTCGTTGCATGCCTTCCATTTTGCCCCTGCTGCTTACGTGCACTCAGTGCATTGTACATCAGTGGATTTACTCCAAATAGCTCTGCTCCCCCCCCCCCTCCAACTGCCAGTCACCCCCTCTATTTTCTGCATGTTACGTGAGTAGCATTGATGTAACTTCCCTAGACACTGCCCTGGGTTTCTTATTCAGGAGGTATAGGGCTTCTAAGTAGCCATCTATCAGAAAACCAGTGCCCCAAAACCAGCTCTAATTGTGCTCTGGCTCTCTGGTGGCCACTGCCAATGCTGCGTCAGATTAAGTGTAAGACCTACCCATTAATTTCCAATCCATTGTTTTGTGAGCAATGTTGCCCGTTTTGAAAGTGAGTGTTGTGTGTTTTCTACCCTTCACCCCTACTTTGTTACTTTCTCTCCCTCGATTTCTGTCTAACTTTGTTAGTCTCCCTTTCTCAAACTTTTTTCTTCATCCTTTTTTTCGCCTCAGCTTTGAGCTTGGATACATGAAAGCAGGAGAGAGAGCCAGTCCCAGCCACGCTGTAGGACATGCTTGTTTGTCATGGATGCCGCTCAACGGGCAAAGAGAAGAATGGCAGACAGTGTTGCTCAGGGCAACACAGCCTTCCTTATGGTGACATGAGTACATTTGTCTTTATATCTGTCATATGTGCTATTCAAGTGTTCTTAGAGATGTCCATGGCTATACTGGCAGATTATTTAGGTTTAGCTCTTAAACTGCATTCAGTTCATTGAGTGGCCAACCATTGTTCAGACCAGCATAGCTTATAAAGTCAGGGCCATGCAGTTTAATCAAGCCTGGGGCAGAATTTTAAAGAAGTTGTATATGAAATGATGCTCAAGTCATTAGAATTTTTCATTTGATATAATGGCCCACTGTATTTTTATTAATGTTTTACCTCTAGAGGAGGAAAAGCCCTGATGTAGTTCAGGCTATCCAAGGTCATATGGCCCAGAATGACAAAGATATTAAACATTCAGCAGAAACAGCAACGTGGGCGTCACTTTGTGGACTATTTCCCCTGAACTTTAAGCTCTGGTTTGGTCCATCAACTCATGAGAAAAATCTCTGGGTGTTTCACAACGGACAGGTAGCATAAAGCCACCTTGTCCCTGAGCTTGTTTGCTGGAAATGGGTGCCTACAGTACACAGAGGGTCGATAAGAGCCAATGGGGAACGGCCATACAGTCTGAACCCAAACAATTAGCTACAAGCTGCTATGTGTTGATTCTCTGTAGGTTTGGCAGTCGCCCACAAGCAACCTTTCCACATTACAGACAGTTTAATTACAGAGACATTTATTTAATGTTAATATCTCTTAATGGAACTTTAATTACACCTCTACCTCCACCAATCATTCTTAATCTGAATAAGATTGTGGCTACCTTCCTCTCCTTCTGTTCCGATACCTTGATGTCTTTTTGCCTCCATCACTCTGCCCTGTTTCCCCTTCACTTTGTTTTTTTTCACAGCCCACCTTCCACTACCTCTCTCTCTCTCTTGATCCCTGCAGCAATATTCCACGTCTTTGTAACTCTCACTTTGCATCTTTCGGCTCTCCCTTTCCTTCGGCGTTGCCATCCCCTCTCTTTCTCTTTGAGATGTGGCTGTCATGAGATGAAAAGCTAATTTTTGTGTCCCCCCTCTCTCTCTCCCCTCACTCAGTACATCACCCTGTCTATTTGACTGCCGTTCTCCCTTCTGCTCTCTCTGCCCTCCTAAATCAAGCGGAGAGACACGCAGCCAGGAACTGTTCAAACAAAATGCTAATGGTCTGCTAATGGATCCGTGCTTTCCAAAGCTTGTGCTGGTAGCTGGCAAGGCAAACTAGAGAGTCTGCACAAAAGTTTACACTATGCAACGATACCCAGCCTGAAGACACTCACAGCCACCTTACTAAGTACACCTGCTTTATTCAGAGTGAATGGGGCTGTCACTGACGAAATGTTAGATCACACAAGCCATGTGGTCAAGGCATATTTATGTGATCAGTGGCAGGTACGGCAGAAACAGTTGCTGCTCAAGGATGATGATGATGATACTTTTTTTTTTAAAAGAAGTAGGACCAAAAACCACGTATGAGGTATGATTACAATAATTTCCAAATGGAGTCCCTGTGCAGATACACACACAGAACAATCAGCAGACACCCATTACAATGGCTTTCACACTAACAATTATACAGACGTACCAGAACAATTGTAAGATTACAATTCAGTACAATTATAAACTGGAATCGAGGTCAAATTAATGTTGGCGTCTCTAGTTGCTCAACATCCATTTGTTTTCAGCACCACGAGAAAAGAACAAAAACCTGTGCAAGGCTAAAGCTCAGCTAAAAGCACATTCCAATGCTTTATGGGCATAAATGAAAAAAGCAAATTGTTCCAAGTCAGAGTTTAGAGCAGATCGAGAGGCTCTGCTCATTTGCTCGGAGCGGAGCTGCATTCTGGCACTTGAATGGTGGAGAAGTAGCATTGTAAATGATCTAAACTACCACTCAAATATCTCAAAACAGAATGTGGTTTTCAATTTAATACGTCTTTATCCATCCCTGTGTGAGGAATTATGCACAGAAAAGTAACAGTGAACATGGTATAACTGCTTCACACATTTTGACTTCTTAAAAGCATTCTAGCTTATTCTCTCAGGTGAGGTAATAAATTAAGAGACAGCTAACTTTAAGATGCCCGTGGGTATTACCTTTCCCCCAGGTTGTCTACGAGCGAAGATGCCACAAAACCAGGAAAGAAGCCTGATAAAGTTTTCGCTGCTCCATGCATATGCCCTTCTTTCAACTCCTCCAAGTGAATCTCTGAGTGCTCTTATGTAGTCGTTCCAGCAGTTGCTTTGTCATGGTCTCTCACCTGATAGCGCCTTCAATTCTTGCAAGAAAAACCAAACAAATTCACATCGGTTGCCAAACAACCTCTTCTGGCTCTTCTCATTGAAAAGCAGCAATCGCTTGACTCCAAGGTTCCGTCAGATCACTGGTGCCCTCGCCCTATTTTGTGTGAGTGCCTTTGGTTGTTGCAACACGGGTGATTACATTTGCCGCTAATAAATACTGCATTTTAACAACGATATCTTAGAATTAAAATACTAATATGCTTAGAACAGCATGGTTATTCATTCCTAATTATTTAGTATGAAAATTAAGTACGACCGAGTTTCTGTCTGTGTTCAAATGTGAAAACATAGCAATTAAAAAATAATACATTAATTCAGTGTGTTCGTGTCATCATTTGTATGCTTTGTTTGTCTCAACAAGCAATTTGCAATTTCTTAGCAATTTGTAAGTGTGTGTGTGTGTGTAAGTGTGTGTGTGTGTGTGTGTGTGTGTCAGACGGGCAAAAAGAAAGTGAGAGAAAATAACTATTTGAAAGTTTCCTTTTGAATGCGTGTGCCGGATACCGTACAAGGCACCTGTGCGTATGAAAACACAAACACTGTATCTTGTAAGTAGCTTGATGGGCCTGATAGCAAATACAAACCATACCAATTTGTCCGCTCAGCTTTATTCCGGGAATATTGCACATTACAAAAAGATGAGAATGCAAATCAACAGCCATTCAAGCAGACCCATCACATTGAGAATGCAAACGGGCAGGACATTTTCTGAAGCGCTGCACAGCGAAACATCACAAGAACAGACATCGGGGAAGCGGAGGATACTGCGATTCTTGATTAACCTGTCGTAAAAATACATAAGCATGCAGGCCCAGGTTGTGCTGTAAACAGAAGAAACCTCTTACCTCTGAGGTGGGCACTCAGTCCTTTGAAAGTCATTCCTCAGCATTATCGATTCATTCTCTGCTTGGTGAACTGAATTACATTCGATCCAATTTGGTTTCCCACCTTTTCTCCTCTGCAGGACAGGAGCCTTATTTGCATGAAGAAGCAATTGAAGTATAGTGGGGAGAGACGGGAGGGCAGGGGAGAATAGGCTAGACAGGACCACAGAGCCTAATATCTAGGAGCCTAATATAGCCTCATATACATATAATATATTACATATCCTCATCAAATAGAAAAGAAACACATTTGTGTTTGAAACTTGCTGAGGTACTGTGAACACATGATTTGCAGCACAATAGTAGTTGTTGTATAAGCCATTGTAGCTGCACACCACATTGCCAGAACAGCAACAAAAGCTGGTTTCAAGCATTACCATTGCCCTTGGAAGGCATCTACTGTATGAGAGGGGGTTGTCTTGGTAACTTTTAATTTAAAGACAAGACTCAGCGGAGGAAGAAGCTCTGGCATCCAATTTCTCAGTCACACGGGTCACACGTGTAAACCGCCAGCAGTCGGAATGTGCCAGTTAGCACATTCAGTCTCGCTCCTCGTGTTTCCTATAAATCACACATCGCCATTGCTGCATGTTTGTTTAGGACAGCCAGTATCATAATGATGTGTGGACATTCTTGCCACATTTGCCTCTTTTAAGTAGTACACATCTGGTGCAGCCAGGGGCTGCTGACAGGACAGCAGGCTCATTAATGATTACCTTCAGCAGGTGTCCCACTGCACTGTATCCTCTGACCTTTCTCTCTGAAGAAAACAGTCGATGGACTGCAACAGCGCCCAGTCAGATGCCCTTCCTGCTCCTCCTTATGCCCCGTCAACCACGTGAGGAGGCCAAACAGGCAAAAGGTAAGGTAGGAAGGAGCTCAAAGCTTTCACTTTACAGCAGATTTTAATGATGGCTGTTATTTGAAGAGCATCATTATTGTCTGCCAAAAAGCATTTCGTTGACGTTGTAATTCAGTGGGTTCATTTGTGCTTGTTTCTCAGTGAATCTTTAGTGTCTCCCTTCATTTTCCTTCCCTCTCCCTGCTGAGAGGATTTTTTTTTTCCCAAAACACTGCATTCTGTGCTTAATGCCACACCATTTTGCACAAATATGGGTCAACATATCCCAAGGATGAAAACACAGAATTGATTACATATCTTGATAAGCACTCCAGCTATGCCAAAATATTGCCCAATCCCTAAGCAGTGCTTAAGGGAGAATGAATACATTCGCCCCTTCATATTGTAAGACAAATGGGTTAGTTATCCCCACGTCACCTTTTTTTTTCTGCTGATGAAAACAAATTAGTGACAGGTCTTAACGATGGCTCATCTGTTTTGTACCTGTGTGAAAAGTGGGGTGTTATCTAACGCCCCTGCTCCCAACTGGAGAGCAAAGTATTACCCTGAGGGTATCTTTTTTTTTTCCTTTCTTTTTTTACTTCTTGTGCTGTGTGTTCAGAGGAGATATCATGAGTGCCACTAGCCGTACTGTTTCTGTCTTTGCTCCTTTTTGAAGCTCCTGACAGGCTATATAGCCTGAATCTCCCTTCTGGGAAACCAGCAGGACATTCCTCAGATAGGCACCCTTTAAAGCCTTCCAGTGGTGAGAACAGAAGCTCCTTTTTTACATTTGCTTCACACACATAAATATTAAATACAAATCACATGAAATAAAGTGCATAGCTATCGCCAGCTAATCGCTCATTAACTCTGTTTCACCAGATCTTTTAATATGCTGATATTTTAACTTCCAGTCCACAGAACGGAGAGAACAGACTTGTGCTGTACTATATTGTAATTCTACACAGTGTGGGTAGAGGTGAGGGTCTGATTATAGGGCGTTTATTATTTTATTTAATTAAAGAGATTTGTCCCAGTCTTATTACTGGCCTTGCAAGATTAGGGTTAATTCAAAAATGGTAGATGCCATTTTGAGCCATTTCCAACCATGAAATCAACACAGTTGATGTGTTGCATCAAAGAAGAGCAATGTCATTTTGGTTTTAGCTCAAAACATGTTTAAGTCTGCAGTTCCTCGTTTCTGAGTCACTTCTAAACATTATCATGAAAGCCATGTCTGTCATGGCTGCTTCTTAGGCTTTATTGCATTATTTAGGTTTATTGCGTTCTCCTGTTTCAGTGCCTGTTTTATTTTGTAATTTCCAGTTCCGTAGTGTAACCTCTCCTCTTGTTTCAGGTGTCTCGACTTCTGATGCTTTCCTGCCTCAGTGTGGTTGTGCATTTCGGTCTTGTGATTTGTAGTAGTGTGATAATATCTAGTACATACTGAAAGCAAAATAGCATGGCTAATATTGTCAAATGCATTTAAAAAGTATAAATGTAAGTTTCTCTCAGAACCCACGATTATAGAGAATACCGTATGTGCTTAAGCGTTCCAGGATTACACCATTTTCCACCAAAAACATGGCAGTATTGAAATTGAATGACAGGATCTTGGATCAGCTGTTTTAGTTGAGAGAAAACTCAACTAAAACAGTTGGACGGTATGATGCCAGTTTCTAGAGATTTTGCAAAAATTAATGTTAAAGGCTCATTATCCAGACTTCTTTGAATAGAAATGTGCAAATGATAGCATGACCCGATAATTGTTATTATTATTTCAATATGATATCATTCAGTTCCTCAATATCATACAGATCAACATGACAAAAAGATGGAAAAGAACCCTTTTAATTAATCTAATGAATCTTTTTTTTAATTGACTATCTTTTTATCAAAAGGATGCACCAACACTTGAAAAGAAATCCTTAAATTTACAAGGCATGACAAAGAGCTTATGGAGGTAGACTTTCCACAGCTAAAGGTTGAAGAAAATGGTGAGGGCCAACAAAAACCTTTTCTTCACTACTTCTAAGAGATAAATTATGTTATTATTTGTAAGATTTGAAGTGGCTTGAATTAAGGGAGTTTTGCTTTTTTTAATTGAGCAGAAAAAAATTAAATTCTGACTTAGGTTCAAGGTTAAAATATGAAATAATATATTAAATAATACATTATCCAGAGTAGCAGATATGTCTTTTACCCTAGTAGGTTTGGTAATAGGGGAGTAACATACACATTGCTCATTGTTTAGCTGTCTGGCATGCAACTTTACAATTTCACTGTCGTCGCTCTTATATTGTTGTTTTAGGCCTCAGCAGGCAGCTGTGTTGAGAGAAAAAGCTATAAAACCCCACTATACACTGCCTGCTGAGCACCAAACGGCAGACAGACACAGTTAGCGGCTAGCTGGTGGACAAATGGAGCATTGAGTAGATAAAGAACCAGATATTTCCTTCAGAAGTTGGTGGAAACATGACTCCGCATTTACGACGATGTTGCTCCATAACTCCTCTTACGAGTTCGCCATGCCAATATGTCAGAGGTGCATTTTAATTGCGACATAAGTTATTGCAGGTTCAAGCTGTGTCTCTTTCTACGGAAGCCCTGAACGGACATTCAAACATTCTTTTTCAATATTGTTATCTCGAGATCAGAAATTCATGTTCAATTTTCATTATTAGATGTGTGTATTTCATTAAATTAATGTGTTGCTTAGATTTAGAGACTTTATTCATTCCATGGGGGAAATTATTGTATTATTAGTGTGAAAATGACTTGCAGCAAATATGAGTTTAAAAACATTATTCAACTACACCTGAAAGAATAAGGTTTAAACAATGTCATACACCCATAATAATACATCTAAGCAACACATGTGTTATGGGTTACCTTAACGATGAGAACCATTTTAATTAATCTAATGAATCTTTTTTTTAATTGACTATCTTTTTATCAAAAGGATGCACCAACACTTGAAAAGAAATCCTTAAATTTACAAGGCATGACAAAGAGCTTATGGAGGTAGACTTTCCACAGCTAAAGGTTGAAGAAAATGGTGAGGGCCAACAAAAACCTTTTCTTCACTACTTCTAAGAGATAAATTATGTTATTATTTGTAAGATTTGAAGTGGCTTGAATTAAGGGAGTTTTGCTTTTTTTAATTGAGCAGAAAAAAATTAAATTCTGACTTAGGTTCAAGGTTAAAATATTAAATAATATATTAAATAATACATTATCCAGAGTAGCAGATATGTCTTTTACCCTAGTAGGTTTGGTAATAGGGGAGTAACATACACATTGTTATTGCATTGAATATGACATGTGTTTTCCTTATTTATGAGCCCTAAAGTGTTACTGAGACTGAAGGTACGTTCACTCCAAACACATTTTTCATCTGGTGTTATTGCATACAAGTCAATGCAAAGATGCGAACAGATGCGATTGACAAAAATGTGAAGCGAATGAGGCAAATTTTGTATTCATCGTGATGGTCTGTGGACGCCCAGAACTCTAGTATAGAGGCCGAAATAAACTATATGTATAAACCAGCGACTGTCTGTGGTACAAACGACAAGGTCACTGCCGTTTTTCTGCAGAGACGATGTTATTTGGAGTGTTGATGGAGCAGATAGTGTTAGCATAGCTTACCGCTGATCCATCCAAACTACATTTAGAAAACAAGCATTTTAAAAGCTGTTTTGCTTATCATCTTGCAGACAGGTATAACAAACAATGACAACAGACTTTTAACAAATCGTCCTCATCATGTAATACCTAAAAGCATTCATTTTATACGTTTATTGCAATTTAATCTCAACAAAATTGTTGGTTTTTGGTTCACACCAACACAGAGAATACAGCTCAATTAAATTCCCAGAGCATGTCTGGACTGGGTGATGTGAATAAACACAAATGACCTAATAAATGCAACTGATCCTGCAGTCACAAGAGTAATGGGGGACGAATTCGCGTTGCGTTTGGTGTGAATGTAGTTAAGTCAAGTACTTCCTTTTTGTTACCAGCTGCAAGAGCTACACTGGTATTGTTTTCACCTTGTGTGTGTGAGTGTGTGTGTGTGTGTGTGTGTCATCGTGGCACAATGTGAACACCTACTGCAGAAGAAACTACCACGGAAGCAGTTTTACATACTTTCGCAGGTTTCTAGGGACAGATTTTATAAACTCAATAAAGTTGCAACTTTTTCTGACTCACCTAATATAAGGAGGTAATAGTTCAAAACAAAAACTATGTAGAAATAGTTTTTTGGTTGCAGTCAACCTAACCTGTAGGGGAATAACTTCCCTATACGTTAGGTGTTTTAGGCAGTATGGTAATTAATCAGTTTATCATATCTCAGATAAGTAATGTACCCTCTTGGCCTCTTTCATTGCTGGGATAAATTCGATAGTTTCTTTCAAACAGATTCTCAGTACACTTCATTAACAAATATGTTTGTGCCTTTGAGGAACTCTGAGCTCCTATTAGCATTTGCATTTCATTTAGAGTCCATCTAAGCTGAGGGTAATTAAGAGGCTTTCCCATTTCTGACTGAAAAAGGATCATTCTTGTCCTGCCAACTGGGTAAACGTCTTTACTCGTCTAACTTATGCATTGTCTAATTTTTAAAAATCAATGTGTGCAAAATAAATGGTGGAATTTATTTGTTGTATCGCTGATATAGAACTGTTGTAGTGACAGAATAGGAGTATAGACATTTTCAGATGTCAAAGCAGGAAAAGCACAGGTGTAATTATCACAGAGCATCATATAGCAGCTGCATGCCATATAGGCTTTCCAGTTTCACAGCCTCATTATTGTTCAAGTTTGTTTGGTGGTGCAGCACACTCAAATGGAAGCATTGTTAATGTCATTAGCTACACCTGAGCTTCCCCCGCTATCACTGTCAAAATGTCTGCTATGGAAAAGTTCTATGTGCCTTAGTCACTCAGTTGCAGTACATTTAAATTAAAATTTAAAAAACACACCAACAAGAGAGGGTAATTAGCATCATATGTCAGGTTTAATACCACTCAGACAATTGCTGTTTTGGTATGCAAGTTTTAGGGCCATAATGATTACTTAATGTATGAAAAGCCAGACACTTTCTCATATATTGCTGGATCATTGCTCCAAACACAAGAATACTTCACTGGCAAAGATAAACAATGCTGACAATTAGACCCACAGTAAGACTGACTGGAAAGATGTTGGTGTTTTTGCTTGATAACACCACAAACTATGGCCTCATAATTCCCCAGCATCTTCCTGACAAAGTTCGACAACGGTTGTATTTCTGAGTGTTATTGCATGGCATTATAATATACCGTAATGTGCTCTTGTTATTTTATCCAGCCCATGTATGAGCATCACTGTCCTGGGGGAGTCTACACTGAGCCTGTCATCCAATTAGGACTAAATCTGATTTCGCTAAAAGGCTCCATCATTTAGGAGGTCTTTTAGGGAGAAGGCACTGAGATACATTACAGCGGGATGATTGTTTGCATTCATTTTCACAGCAGTTAGCACATTCAGCTTCAGCTCTTGAACGAACCCCTTCCTGCCTCGTGTCTGTTATGGGTAGCTGGCAGATGCAGACAGATAGGTCTACGGTCAGGACATCATGAGCTTAAGGCGGCTATGATCGATATTTTCATAATAACAATGTATCAAATAACAATATGAGAACAGTGTGACTCAAGCTCCCCTCAGCTTTACGGAGCTTTATAGTGAGTTTTGGCTCATTGTTTAGCTGTCTGGCATGCAACTTTACAATTTCACTGTCGTCGCTCTTATATTGTTGTTTTAGGCCTCAGCAGGCAGCTGTGTTGAGAGAAAAAGCTATAAAACCCCACTATACACTGCCTGCTGAGCACCAAACGGCAGACAGACACAGTTAGCGGCTAGCTGGTGGACAAATGGAGCATTGAGTAGATAAAGAACCAGATATTTCCTTCAGAAGTTGGTGGAAACATGACTCCGCATTTACGACGATGTTGCTCCATAACTCCTCTTACGAGTTCGCCATGCCAATATGTCAGAGGTGCATTTTAATTGCGACATAAGTTATTGCAGGTTCAAGCTGTGTCTCTTTCTACGGAAGCCCTGAACGGACATTCAAACATTCTTTTTCAATATTGTTATCTCGAGATCAGAAATTCATGTTCAATTTTCATTATTAGATGTGTGTATTTCATTAAATTAATGTGTTGCTTAGATTTAGAGACTTTATTCATTCCATGGGGGAAATTATTGTATTATTAGTGTGAAAATGACTTGCAGCAAATATGAGTTTAAAAACATTATTCAACTACACCTGAAAGAATAAGGTTTAAACAATGTCATACACCCATAATAATACATCTAAGCAACACATGTGTTATGGGTTACCTTGTGTGAAAAGGAATAATCTACATACAGACACTGAATCAAGCATTTATACTTTATCATTAATGAAATGTTCTATAGCGAAAGTCACACGTTTCTACCGCGAGCTACATTTCTGAATACTTGAGGTGTTATAAAAACACATTGCTCCATAATATTTCCTGACCATGACTGAAATATTTGGCCTCGGGACATTTCTGACTACATTCACAATGAAATGACTTCAGATTGCCATTTCATGGTCGAAATTGATTAAATTCTTGATTTTGAATAGTTAGAGTTTTCTTTATTTCAAATGTCTTCAGAAAGTCAGGAATGATTCATTTTATTTTATTAAACTCGAATAAAAATCAATGAAGACATTTCCCTCACAATTTAGTGTTATTTTATTTTAAATTTATTAGGGATACAGGTAACGCACTGTACTCTTATTTCCATATATGCATTTTGTTTTAATAAACACACACCTGATTCTGTCACCACATAGAGATCCTTTCGTGGTTTCAGATGAAAAAGGAAGCCGGTTTTAACAACAGAGGTGTAATTCTGTTGTGTCAGAAATGAATCTTAATATTCCACAGCTCTGATAATAATGCATTATAGAAAAGGCTCATCACAAATCCGTATTCAATTTGTCCAATGTAGTGGTGCAGTAGTAGCAACTTTAACAACCCACATTAATGTTGGGCAGAGATGGATTTCAAGGCAACTGTACGTGGGAGAGAGAAGAAATCTGTCAGAGAAACTGCTTCTCACGAGCTTAAGGTTTTCTGAGGACAGATGTGATGAGACGGACAGATGAGTGAGTTTGAGAGACTTCTGAAAGCAGAAAGTTCCAACTAATCAACCAACTTCAATTGTCAGGACAGCGCTTCGGTGAGGGCTGATTCCAGAAGCATCTTCATCAACCGACAGAAAACACACTATTAAGGATCAACCAGGGACCCTTTAAAAGTGAGGCTAAAGCGCACTGACACTATGTGCCTCGCAGGCAAACCTGGACAGGCACACACTTTCCTGAGGAGAACTCCAATCAGCCAAATGCCATACATCTGCTGGGGCTTGAAGATCTTTTTGAAAGGTGTGAAAAAGACATTGAAAACTATAGTGCTCAGTTCAGGTTGTCAAAATACTAGAATTTAAAGGTCGATACTGGTACCCAGGAAAATACTTGATACCATTTCCAATACCACGGGGAGAAAATGACAAAAAGATAAGAGGCATACTTTTTAGTATGTATATATGTTTCACAACTGTCACAATTTGTTCAAATGTTGACAGTCTTTTCAAATTCAAAGTTCTGTGAACATAAAATGATTCCATGAAGTTTAAACCTTGGATTCAGTTGGTGGATAAGTTGTTGGAAGTCAGGTTTCTCCACATTGTAAACATGGATCTGTTCCATGCTAACGACATGACACCATATTATCGGAGCTTATCAAACAGAGTTGGTAGAGCGGGCTGCCACTGTTTTTGTCTCGTTGCTGGATGACTTTTCAGACACATAATTGTGTTATCCTGTTAAATTAACATCTCTTAATATTAGACGGGCAGGACTGATGACGGTAGCTGCCTAGCTCCGCCATTAATGTACTTGTTTGTTATAAGTCGCTAGCTTCATGATAACTTAACAGAGTTACCATTTAAAACTTCAATGCTTTTGAAATGGGAGCTTTACTGACACTTCACTGCGTTTGTTAGCATTGTTAGCATATCGGCTTGTTTACATCCTTAGCTTTTCCCTGGTCATTAGCCTCGTTTATACTTCCAAATGGCACTTTTAAATTTGTTCAACTAAAACTGGTAGTGAAGGCCCTCCAGCAGCAGGACTTGCTATTGTTCAGCCAATTGGAGGAGGCGGAGACGAAGAGGCCTAAGTATCGATTTCTGTGACAACCCTAGTTCAGACAACACATCCTGAAAGAGTACATCTTGTAGCACTACATGTTAGAACAAGAGCAGCTGAACATACTTGTCCTGAAGTCTTACACGAGCTATAGAATATTGCTGTTGAAATTGAACAATGTGCCATTTGTTTCGGGCTGGAAGTATAGTAGTATTTGTAACTCATCACCAATAAAGCTAAACGAGGTCTTCATGCGAAGTTGTATTATTTCTAGTGTTAATTTCATGTTTAATTGCTTCTACTGGCTATCAGATTGATCAGTTTCATTGAGCAGCGCCTGGATTGACAGCCTGACATGAAGTCATTCTGGCAGCACCCCATTACAGTCTATTGGATTGAGCGAGAGCATATCAATCTAATTCTCTGTCATGATTTTATATTGTAACAACCTTTGAAAACATTGCAGCTCTCTAGTCGATTGATGAGCAGGTGTCGACACCGTAAACCGTGCGAAAGGAACCTTTTTTATAGCAAATGCCTGGAAAGCTCCATTTCATCAAGCAACTGTTTTTTTTTTTGCCAATTGAAGAATCACAATCACACTGAATTGTTCTCACATTGACCTTTAAACCTTAAATAGATTTCTAGTACCATACGCTTATTTACATTGTGCTGAAAAAAGCTCCTGATACAGTCTTGTGCCTCAATGAAATGTACAAATAGATTGCAATAAATTAAAGGTATTAAACATATAAAATAAAAATGAAATAATTTGTATTACTGCAGCTTCTGTTTGTGGCATTTCCACCCTACATTGTTATCCTGCTGGCACATTATGAGTCTTTGTTGTTGTTACATCTGGCAGACATAGCCTGACTTCGTTTGACTTTCACCAAGGTGACTGACACTTTTATATGCTACAAACAATCATCCAAATTGACTTGGATTTGCAAAAAGGACAGAAATGTCAATATGTATCAAGTATATTGAGGGGGAAACTTCAAACAAACATTTTGAGGGGCACGGTGGGGAAATGTGATTCTTTTAAAAGGTGAAACATGAAAAGATATCTTCCTGTATCAGGAGCTGTGAGCCGTATGAGGATGAAATTGGCAAAGGAGTCAGTTTCACCGATATCTTGCAGGATGATCTCTCAGTAGCACAGTATCAACTATTACTATCACAAGCCCTCTGCCGACAGGAAATTTAAAACATGATTCTTTGTGGTATTTCCAGTAATACTGCATGCTTTGCAGAACAAATGTAGTTGTGTTATAATACCTACAAAACATATTGAGCCTTATGTATGCATAGGTAAAATGCTATGTGAAAAAAGTTGCACTTTAAATCTCAGGAAGATATCTATTTGAAGATAGCGACAATTGCAAACGGACTACAACCTGTGATGAAATCACAACTCAATACCAAAGTGTTGCAGTGTTTGCTGTTTCTACCTCGGGCAATGTGGAGAGAGAATTGGCTGGAGCAAATTATATCAGTGTGAGTGATACAAAAATTACATCTACTATCCAAGTCTCAAACATTGTTTTCTGGTGCTATTTTGGTGGATTTGACAACTGTTGTCGTGTCTGATGGTCGCATTAATATTTTACACTTTCATCAACAGAATATATGAACAGTGGGCATGAATGGTTGTCTGTCAGCCCTGTAATAGCTTGGTGACCTGTAAGCTGGGATCGGTTCCCCCATGACCGTGATTAAAAAGTTACAGATCATGAATGCATCTCATTAGCTATTAGCGTAGTCTCTACTAGCTGCTCTCTTCTGTGTTTGACAGTATTGTGTATCTGTGTTTGGATCGTTCCCCATGCGTGCATCAAATTCCCTTATACCCACCAGCACACAAGTTGACTCAGGTATTAATAGTACAGGAAGTGCTCACAGAATGTGAAGCCAACATTCATTGTAAGAGATACAATGTACAATTTATACTCGTATTGTTGCATTTGAATAAAAGTTAATTAAAAAGAAACAAAAAACAAACTGAAAGCAAAAAAACTAAAGTACCCACATATATAAATTGAGTTGTTTATGGGAAAATAGACACAGTGGCATGAGAAACTGTAACTTATCTCAAAGAAAACTTAGGATTCAGCTGTATTTTGATTTCTAAAGCTTTCAGCCCCCCCCAAAAAAAATACTCTGGTGGCATTCTCCATTCTATTTTTCAGTCACAAATAGTCTGCTATCAAGTTCTTGGGAGGCAGCTGTGTTGGGGGCTACAGAGAGATTTCCTCCGACTGGATTTTTAAGACTGTCTTTAAGGATTTCCCGTCTTCTAACATGACATACTGTGACGGCATATTTCTTGGCCAGTCTGCTTCTGTGGAGGAGACATCAGGAGATACTTTCTAATACTTTGGAATTCTCCTCAAAGCATTGAGTTTGGAGCCTCAATTTCTTATAGGTTGAAAAACTTTCCATTTACGGCATCTAGCAACTGAAATGTCGGAGGAAATAATTTAAACTTTCGGTAGGGAAGAGTAGAACACATCAGGAAAAGAGGGTGGAGATAGATGTGTTGGTTTGGGTTACCTTGGAGAAGCTTGTGCATGAAGACCTGTACACCTGCCAGAATCCTAGGATGAGGTCTGACTTATGCCCTCATATTTTATTACCACTTGATGAGCAGGCCTGTGGTGCCATTAATCAAGCAAGGCATGGCAGACACATCCTCTTAAGCCTTGGTCGGACTCTGCTCTATCTCCTCTGCCTCCGCAGCACCAACCTCCACTCTGCATTTTGCCTTTGAAAGTACTCTGCAACAATGCAAAGTAATATCTTTGTTAAATCACATCACATGTTGGTCCATTAACATGATGGGCAACTAAGGTCAAACATGGTAATCAATGCCTTGGCACATCGACAAGCAATATTTCTTACTTCATACCTTACGACTGTTGAATGCTACTCAAAAGCTGAATTTAAAGCCACATAATTCCATTCAGTATAAACTGAAAAAAACCTTTTCATTCAGAACGCAGCCCTCAGCAAGATCAACCGTGTGCAGCCACAGAGTAACGGAAGACAAATGCATTTTTTTCTTCTAAAGGGGAGGAAGGACATAAAAGTATAATGGAATTCCTGCGAATGTCTTGCCATCGCCTTGCGTGAACCCAACAATAAAGGTCAACCTGTCCAAGATGCATTTTCCTCAGGTGAAGCATGGCCACATTACATCCCATCCAACACAGGTTTTTTTTCTTTCTACACAACAATCGGCCTTCATTGATCTTAAAATTGGCATTCATGTCCAAAAGCTGCTTTTCTTTTTCAGCATTTTCTTCATATCTAATCCACAACATCAGATATAGTGCTCCAATGCAAAATGGCCTTTTCTCAGTGCGTTTCTCTGCTGCCTCAGCTCTTGTCGATACATCTTGCTGACCTCAATATAATGGCATATCATCCCCATCTCATTAAAGACACCCATTCTTCTCTTTTACAACACAGCACTGGAAAGTGTATTGAAATGTCTATGTTGTGAGACTTTTACCTCAGGCCTCCTAACATCCAAATGCCCTGGATGTGTCACAAAGTAACCAGGCCTTTGTTATTCATTTCGCATGTGAGAAATTGTTTAAATCTCCTTTTTAAAAGACAGCCAGAGTATCCTAATTTAAAATGCTAAGCCTGAGCCAACAGCGCTGAAAAAGAGCAAACGACGAAGGAGATAACAGAAAAACCTGATGAGAGGAACTAGTGACGGGAACGCTAGGGAAGGTGGCATAGTTCAGATTTGTTGAATTGGGTAAAAGGAAGGTGATGGCTGCTGCTGTGCACACACACACACAGCCCGGCAGGTGCTGCATGTTTTTTGCTGAAACCATCATTACAAAGCTGGATTACAATATTTTATGCTGCTGCTTTATTTTTGCTATGGGCATGATGTTGCTTTATAAAATGAAGTAGAGGCCGAGTCGATCTCCCGGCCCTGAGGAGTGAACACCTTTTGTTCTCCAAGGTTCTGACCATAACCATCTTACTCATGTCCAGGATTTTTCTCATTTGCTAAAATGCAATTGACTGGGGATGTAGAAATGAATCCACGTCCTACGAATGTAAATTAGCATTCTTGCTACCTCTGGCATGTTTACATTTTGTATTTGTATTCTGATGTTGATTAATGTACTCCGCCCCATGACATGAATAACTCCAGTTTTTAAAAAGCTGTCCTAACAGGCATTGCCAGTCAAGATTATTTTGTAAAAAGTCAGACATGCAACACTCATTGCATTTTTCTTACATTTTTCTGGTTGCTTTGATTGACTTGTGTTTCCACATGCTTTTTTGTGCTTGGGTTCCACAAAGACAATTTGGCACGTTGACTGGGGCTGAAGTCTGTGAGGAGAGCAGTATGTTGTCATGGAACAGTCACTCAGACATCGACTTCACTGACCTACCTGTCAGCCCTGACTTCTCTCATTTAGTGCTACTCAGGAGGATGCTAAGCTTCCACAATCCCTCCATTACAGAGTGCTGTGCTTGATATAAATGAACATAGATTAATACATCCCACATGCACACTCGACACACATTGATTTTGCTGCTGCAAATGTCTGCGTGAGCCTTTGCCGATGACGTATGTCACCTTCTCATTCAAAGGGAAAAATGATTTTAAAAACTTTTCAATTAAATTGTAGATGAACACACACACACACGGTGTGGTTTGCTATCGACCTAATTCAATGTACAACTCTGTTCAAGGTGCAACATATGAACTGCAAACATACAAATCACGAGTGAAAGACATTATTACCATTGATTTTCTTACAGTGCATTTTTTTCTGCCGTCGTGGAAATAAACCCAGCGCCCACGCCATTACCCTTCATATTAGCCCCATGGCGGTTGAGCTTGGTGATTTCAAAATCAGTTTAATCTCAATCTAGCTGGAAACTCATAAACTAGACACCATCTCCCAAACTCACCCAGGCTGTTCTCATAAACTATTCATATGTAAACCTATGAAAAGAGACGCACTGTAATCCATATATACATCCCACAAAATAAATTCTGAAAAATCTGCCTCGTAGCTGTTTTCACCCAGAAGACAGCTGTTTGTGTCCCCTGTGAAACCAGAAGTCAACATTGATTTATCCGTCTGTAGCTATTATAGCACAAACCATGATATTTTCCTAAACCTAACCACCAAGCAGTTTTGTTGCCTTAACCTAACCAAGCTGGTTCCTGTGAAGATGGAAGTGTATTCTGATAAAAAGACGGTAGTCTATGTACGAGCATGGAAAATGAGAACCAACCTTTTGGAAGATATCATATGAACCTTGCCACCTTACAATTTCAGCTTCTTGCATTTACGATTTGATTATTTCGGTCACTATTCAATATTTCCAAATCCATCTGAAGCCCCATTTTTCCCTCACATGATGAACATTACCCCGAGATACTCGAATCCCTCATCCCTCATTTTGGGTAGCGACCCATTCCCAACCCGGAGGGCACAATCCACCATTTTCCAGCAGAGAACCACGGCCTCACACTTACCTTGTCGGATTTTGAATGAATACCACCACCAGGGCAGGCTTCACCCTGTCGGCTCTGTTCGTGTGTGCACAAACAGACACACTGCCACTCAGCGCACAACAGGGGAAAGAGAGAGGAGCAAGGGGAACACAGTGAGGCAACAACAAGCCCTTCTCATCCTTCAAATACGACTGCTTTGTATCCGACAGAGCCAAATAGGAGAATTGTGCCTCGGTATCAGACGCCAAGAGGGCGTGACAAAGCTGCAGTATTTGATGGCCTGAATGGCCTGCACACTCTGCTGGGGGTTAGAGCCCCACGCGGGGCCAAAGGGCTCATTGTTGACATCCAAGAATGTCACAGCAATAGAAGAAAAGAGAAAATACAGGCAGAGGGCAAGGTCTCTGTAGACTCAGTGGGTCAGAAGTGATGACCCAGAGGGATTCTATGAGTTTATACATTCCTCCATATTACACCTTTAACATCAGTCACATGATTCGAGCCTATGGTCAGCTTACTCGCTGTAAATGCAAACGTTGGTTGATGACTGGTTAGCTAGCCTTCACTGTAACCTTACCTCTGACATCCAACAGTCTAATGTTAGCTAACTGGTAGCATAATTACTAGCTTACCTCATTGACTTGGGTTCAATTTCCCCGTTGCCGTAGTGGCTATCGTGAGGTCGGAGGCCGGCGGTGTTAGCCGTCTATGTATCCGTCTGTTCTTCACACATCTCGACAACCGTTCGGCTGTTATGCTTCACTGGGTTATTGCTGGGGACCCAAGGGAGTGCTTTTGTAAAATTTGGGGCAATTTAGACACGGGACACGTTCTAGAATAATACACTTTGACTAAACACAGGAACAAACTCTATTAAGCAGCTGGAGTGGGTCAAGGATGTTATCTGAAGTGATCAGAACGCTGCTCATTGACTGCAGTTCCCTTTACAACCCAACTCTTCACTTTTCTAGAGTCAACACAAGCGGACAGCAGACTGGAAACAGAAACAAACAAGAGTGTATTTCCAGTAAGCAGCACTGTGTGTTTTTCCCCCCGTGAGCAAGACTGTATTTCCCCAGTGTGATACTAACACTAATAACATTATGGCATGCAAAATACTGCTAATTAAATCCATGCTCTTCCTTATTGCTAACTGCAGTGGTTATGTAAAACCAAGCAACTAATGTGCTATTTGGAAATGACCTTCGCTAAATGTACCACTGTGACTGGACTATGACTGGAGTGGGTGTTTAAGGTAAATAGTGAAAGGAACATTATCAGCACAATGTACACAAATTTACTTTACACTGTTGGAAGTTTACATTTTAATAGGATGCTGGATGTTTTAATGATTACTAATAGATTCAGATTTTTTTTGTCAAATATGGATCTGCAACATAAACAGTAACATTTTGTTGTCAGATAAATATATTACTAAAATGTCTTCCTCTGAAGTAGTATGATAAGTAGTTTACATTTGATTTGCATATTTTTAACGTGCTTTGCGTGAATTTGTTATGTTGGGGTACAGCTATCATATCAAGATAATTCATAATTCTAAACATCATTACAAATCTATAGCTTTTGGTGGCTCTTCTAAGCGGGGCCTGGTTGCCACCTCGCCAAATGCTAATGTCTAGGCTACCCCTGGGATTTGAACCGGAGTCTCGTGTTTCTGGCTGAGAGTAGCCACGACCTGGGTGTGATTCAATCAAATGACCTCCCTCTGGTAATGACAACATTAACCCAATTTAAGCACATTTTGTTGTAGGGGAGTTAAAATAACTTCCATTATCAGTTTAACACAAGCACAGTTACATGCAATGCTTCAAACGGCCTCCAAATCCCACTCCAATGCACAATGTTGTTTTTCTGAACTGTGAAGCCATTCTGTTAACAATAACCACAGAAACATATCCAGAACTGCGTGCCTTTGAAAATGTGAACACAGCAGGTGGCTAGCACTAGCGTTAGCAACACGTTAAGCATGGAAATCGGGAGTACGCACGGGCAAAACGTGCTCTCTTATAATAACTGGCAAACAATTATTATTCTGCTACTTCTTCAATAACAACTTACATTTGCATGTACGGACACAGGAACTCGCAAAGTGGCAGTACCACGTTGCTCCGCTGACAGCTTTGTGATCTGAAAAACATAAAACATGAGGTTAAGGAAATTGCTGGGAAATGTAGTTTTTACAAGGATGCTGATACAGTTGATTTAGTCCGTGGAATAGAGGGGTCTTTAGGAGTAGAAAATGTGTACACATCCAATTTAGGACTTTTATGCAATTGTGGAGAGTGACTGGTAGTATCCTGCCTGCCAAATTAGCAGCATCCGCAGGTTTCACAGGTGTTCTCAGTCAACAAATTATTCACACCTCTATGAACTCCTAAAAGATACGCCATAAAATCCCTCCCAAGCTGCAGCGGTCTATCGATTGATGTGTGTGGCTTGTTGTGCTGTGGCTTCATGAAATGAAACCTATAAATGTGAATCTGAACACCGCCACATGCACACAGAACATGAACTATCTTAATGCACAACAATATTCCTGCTTTATAACAGCACTGGAGGCATCGGGCCTGTTGCAGTCCCTTTCTCCTGCTCAGTGCTTCTCAAGTTACACACCATACTCATAAAAACTGTGTCTCACACTGACCGGAGTCCTGATCTGATGTATTTGTTCTATTACGGCTGTTCGTTTTTAAAGTGATTGCTTTTCCCACCGTTGTGTCTGGATTCTAAGTAGGTCTAAAACCTTTGTTTGTGTTTGGACTACACAGAGCACTGAGGTGGAGTTGAATAGTTGTGAATGTGTAGCATGATCGATGCTCGGGGCCAGTGTTGTGGAAAACGTGATTCCACTTCACACCTAATGGACTGGCAAGCCATCCCCTAGACTGCTAGAGTTCCTAAATAAAGGCACAGACATTTTTTTCCAAGCCGACAAGACTGCTGACATCAAATTGAAGCTTTACTGTCTGTCTGGGTCAGACAAACACTCCAAGCTTGGCTTATAAAAAATAAATAAATCAAGAATACATTTTGGAATTCATATAAACCCTGCAGAAATGTAATAGCTTAGGCAAAGCGACAGCATCCTGCTCCGCATTGGTTGCAAACAAAATAGCAAGCAAATACAGTAAGTTTGTTTTATTTGCAAATACATCACAAAGTCTTATGCTCCGAACGCAGCCACATTGCATATCTTATATCCATGCAGTGAGCTTTATAGAAGCACATATGAACACGTGGAGAGAGGGACAGAGACATGGAGGCAGGAAGACAGTAAGACACACCATGCTGCTTCTAACCTTTTCTTAAAGCTCTCCATCTGGGTATTTAGGCATCACAAACACAGAAGAGAGGAGTGGACAAACAGGGAGGCTGCCCTGGTCTGACCCCACTAGAAATGGGATGACTTTGATATTCCCCAGGCACACGACACGAGGTACTCAGATTAAAAGCCTTTTATTCACCGTGACCTTTCCCTTGCCCATCTTTCCTCAGAGAAATCTTCCCTCCTTCCACTGTCATCTCAGTGACAGGACATCCCCACCAAAACAAAAGGCCAAGTGGTAGAGTGACACAAAGTCAATATGGACGACTTGTTCACGTTTCAACACATCACACAGTAACCCCTTGTTATTGTTGTTTATATACCAAACGTATTGGGGAGAGAGGGCAACCTGAGAACGGACATTGATTTGTTTGATTTATCATCGTTGTTCGGATGCATTTCTCACCAAATGTACTGTATTCATTCATGTCAAATGTCAATGTAGTAATTTCTCCTCACTTAAAACTTTAACAGTTTTGGTCTTTCTGTTTTTATTTATTTATTAATTTTAAGAGGTCCTCTGTCATCCAGTGCTCTGTGGTTGGCAGGACTCGGTGTGACACGCACCTGATGGGGTTACAGTCTCCATCTTTCACCCAAACATTGGTCATTATCACCTTCTCTATCTGGACATGACCTGCCACCCTCAATATGTCATGTCTGTGGGTGGACATGGGACTGATGCATTCCTTAATCTTGTATGTTGACGCTGTACCGTGCGACAGCTACAGCCCCATTTTGACAGCTTATTTATGTCAACGGTTTACGAGAGGTGCCCTTTTTTGACAGCTGGACAAACAAATATAACAGAATATCATGAGTCACCTTTTTGATTAAATCCTAGGGTTTTATAAATGGTTTTGAAATAAAGGGGGTTACAAGACCAGAAACCCTGATAGACATAAGAAACCTCAAGTCATGTTTAATGACACAAATGAGGGTAATGTTTCGACCGTCCCTTTCGTTTAAAAGTTAGTGAAGTCAAACGCACTGAAGACATCAGATAAAGAATCACTACCCTGAAAATCCCATTAAGTTGCACCTAAGCAGCACCTCACAGATTTGGAGGTGTGCTGATGCATCTCACTTCACAACCCCAGCTCAGACCTCACATAGAACATGTTAATAACGGCAAAGGGTACGTAGCACATATGCACATACACTGTGAAATAGAGGCCTACAACTATAATTTTACCCAGGAGTACATATAGAAAGCAGTGTTTTTATGATGCGGTCAATTTATGAAATGTACAGTTAGGATGTACTGGTGCCACAAGATCTTTTGGAAAAACATTGCTCTTAGTAAGAATATCTAGATATTTTACTGCCTGGAAGCTTCCCTGTAATACAGTGGGTCATCTTAATTGTATAATATAATCTCTGTTACACTGGTATTAAAAATTATTATGAGCAACAATCTGTTCCCCCTGCTGGTGAAGTGCCTCTATCGGACTTAAATACTAAGTATCTGCAAAAACAAATCACAACTGCAAATCCTACACATACACACTCACTCACTCTCTCTTTCTTTGACGTACAGATAAAACATGGAATATAATCATAATAATTTGATTTGAATGCACATTAACATGTATGCCGTTCCCCTAAATTCATTATGGCTGCACTTTTGGCTGGAGGCTTTGTTTGTCATTGTCCAATTGGTCTGTGCCACCCGCTAGTAACTTTATCTCTCAGTCCAGCTTTCCCTCCACCATGGCCAATTCCTCTCTCCCTCCACCCACAAAAAAACTGTCCTCTTTGCACAAGCCCCCCTCATTCATTCTAATTAAGCCAACTGAAACTAAATAGCAGAAGCTTTGTTTACAAGAGGCTATAGCTGTGCTCAGCATTCTGTGCACGGAGGCACTTGTCTTTACAGCCAGTCAGGGGTTTATCTAGAGCCACACTTACTGCTTACACTAATTTACATTTGTGTTTTCCTTTCCACTTATTTCCATATCTGCCACTGTGGGGCTCGGCTGCGTTCACGGAGGAAATTTATCAATCACATTTAAACTATAACTAACACAGGCTGTTCCAGCACCACACATGCATTGTCATATAGGCGTTTTTTTTGAGAGAGAGTGAAGGGTGATGCAATAACATCTACACCAGCATGAAAAATAGTAATATCAGATGGGGTCAGTCAGGATTTTGGTCTTAACAAAAATAAGCAAAAACTGATGTTTCCATGAAAAAAAGACTTAGAATGCCAGACAAGTTCAAAGACAACATCAAATCCTGAAAATCTCCCCGACGACTTCACATATTTGATAAGAGATCAAACACCCACCAGCATGGCACAACACTTTCTGTGCCACCCGGCACTGATGAAGTAGGTAATAGAGGACTTTTCAAAGAGTTATGAAAATGCAGAGAACTGAGATGACGGAGGAGATCATCATCATTTCATCTGACAAACAAGACACAACACTGTCAAAAACAAACCGTCTTCACCCAATTAAGCCTTGAAATTGTGCCACGACTGGAATGCCTGGCTTCCAAACCTCATTAGCCAGTGTTAAGCCCGGGTACATGCCCTCGATTAATAAAACATGTAAACATTTATATTTTCATATTGTAGAAAACAACATTTAGAGGTGATGAAGCTGTTTTCTTAAAATAAAAAAGGAAAAAGACTCACTACTGTACTACCTGCCATTTCCAAGCATAAAGAAGAATAAAGTAGGGTTTAGTTACATGGTATGTACATAGGACGGAACAATGGACCATTTATTTATTTAAAATACACCATTTTTGCATTACAGGTAAAAAGTTTTGGTTAGCATATGTATACATTTAGGGTTAATCATCATTTCACAGGAACACAATTATAGGGATTTCAACAGCAACAATGGAGGATATTGAGTGAGGATGCATTCACTTACACTGTCATTATAATTACAATCTTGCTCAATATCATACACAAAGCATAGAGATGATGTCGATAAACACTTTGACTTACATTTATTGTGTCTAACGCTCTGCGAGGAAGGATGGAAACAGATGAAACACCGCTAAATCCCATTATCTGCACACACCTGAGCTGTACTTCCTGGTTCATGACAACATCCTGTCTAACAGGAAACTGAAGTAAAAGCTGCTATATCAGTGTCCAGCAGTAGTACTTAGTTCAAGTACAAATAACCTTGAACTAAATACAGTCAAATGCAGTAAGAAAAAGCCAGTCATCTTAAAATGTTAACTTATCACTATTATTTATGTAATTAATGTCATCTGAATAAAAACACCCCAGATCATTATTAGAGCAAAGTTACAGTTGAATTGCATATTGTGTAAAACTGAAAATAGATGGAGCATGGCAGTGTGTGATACTTGCAATGAGGACCCATGGCAAACGTGATTTTAGTAATTAGTTCTATAGATTATAGCTGAAAACGGCTTTGGGTGCATTTAACTGGGTGCCCAACGGACCTAATACACTTTTATTTAAAAAAAAAATGTAAAGCACTTATTAAAACAACAACGATATGAAGTCATTGGGGACAAAATAATGGACAAAGTCATGTAAGTCATTTGAGATATTACAAAAAGAGACTACCTCTGGGGTCTACGATTACTCCAGTTTGTAGCAAAGTTAATCACATGTATTACTCTTTTTCTACTTGCATTTTACTGGTTGTTTTATGTAATTGCTTGTTCCTGTGGCTTACAATTCATATTTCCCCATATGAGGAGAGGATATACAAGTACTAGTGCTGTAACTTATTGAAATTCTAATTGAGAAGTGTAAGTGAATGAGACACATTTTATTTTGCTAAATTGTAAAATGTAAAATAGCCCACACTAAACAAGCTATATTAGACATTGTGCCAAAAAAAGTTTATATTTCATAGTGTGCTGGGTCAACTGTATGATTGGCAAGTTCTGGTACATATTTCCATGTAACTGTATTTTTTCTGTCATTTTGGCCATAAAAATGTCCCAGTTGATAAAAGACATGCCTGAGCCAACCATCCATCATTCCTCATACACGACAAAACACAACGCAGAGTCAAGGGGTTGCTTGCCAGTTGCAGTGGTAGCTGGCTGAGTTTAGTTACATAACATGGCAAACAGACTCACACAGGCTCAACTCCTACTCTACAGTAAGTCTGGTCCTGTTCAGCCCAGTTTCAATGAAAGTGGTAAACATGAAAAGTTTGCTACTGGTTGAAGTAGAGATCAAAATAATGAAAACGCTATAATCCGTTGTGGCGGTAAGCAAAGGGAAAACAAACCCAATACCTGCAAAGTCTTTAGCTGTGGCCAATCACACGTCTGCTGGATCACCTGGAAAGAAGCTTAAGGAACAAATGCTCACCTGCTGTCTTACTAAAACAGTCAATTTTAAAGGTAAAAAATTATTCTAGCATTGAAAAGAAATTTGCAATCACCTCGCTCACCTTTATGGCAATTAAAATACATTTGTTTTCAGACACTGCTTTTGGGTATCTCAGTTGACTTGGAACATTAAGTTGGAGTTCCACTGACCTGGTGGAGGTAAACCTTGCTCCAGGATCGGCGTCTACTGTCCACTCCCATCCATTCGGAGCTGTTTGAGCTTCAGCCACTAAACGAGAAAAATAAAGGTGCATAAGATGAGATCAGGAGCTTTTCGATTACCTTTCAACAGCTGTCGCTGTTGCCATCGGCTCGTAGCTAAAGATGCTAACAGCGCTTAAAGTACAAACTACAGCAAAACTGCCACCATGTAAGACCATGCACTAAAAGCACGCACAGCCAAAAAGACGGAGAAGCTCAGAAACAACACACACAGAGGGAGAGTGATTTCATTCTCTGCTTGTGTAGACATTACTCCATTATATCTTGCATATCTTCATCTGCACACTTGTCTCAGCATAAGAAAGCTCATTACTATCGCCATATGATCAGTCATTAAAATTGATTTACCAGATTTTGTAATGTGCTCAATTTCTAGTACACAGAATGGAGAGTAAAGTCTTGTGCCCTGAGACTGTAACACGGTGGTCATGGAAAAAGTCAAAATGGCAGACGTTGCAGCAAGCGGGAGGAGGAGGGTCTGATTAGGGCTTTAACATTCTTTTATTTCATGATGTAGATAAGTCCCAAACAGTCGACCCTTTCTCAGAATTAGCCACGCAAGATTAAGGCTGATTTTAAGGCATTTTCAACCATGAAATTCCAATTTTTATAAATCTAGTAAGAAGTGTCAATTTCAGCACTTGCATCGATGTGTTCCATCAGTCATATTGTTTGGTTGACAGCCTGAGAAATCTCACAAACAAACATGTGTGCTTTCTAGATGATATACGTTCTATAGTTATTCACATGTGGGAGAGCAAGGTGTGGATCGAGAAGGAAGCAAACATAAAAGACGCTGAAGCTGTGTTATCTCACCTCTGAGGTGTTTGGGCCACAGCTCCAGACGTGTCTGCGTTAGGAAGGAATGGGATTTGCTTGGAGCACGCAGCACCGCCTATAAGTTAGAGGATTACTTTGGTCCAGGCTGTGGGTGCTCAGTGACGTGTGGGCAAGTGCATGGCTGCTTGTGAGAGAGTGAATGTCTGCGTGTTGGTGAGAGATGGGGAAAGAGGCAGAGCCTGTACACAGCGTCGGTGTCTGTAAACAACCTTGTGTGCAGCACATTGCCTCGGGGTGTGAAAGTCTGAGCGAGAGGCGGCTTTACTCCGAGTAGCTGCAGTCAGACTCTCGTGTAGCTCCCTGGATTCAGCGTACCCTCGAGGCTTCATAGGGTTCATGTCAGGATCGGGCACAGATGTATTAACCTGAGGTTAATAAATATTATCACATGGTAATGTAGACCACAAATGTGTAAAAACATAATTTTATACAGGCATTTGAGCATTAATGTTTCCATTGCTTCAACAGCTCTCTACTTTATTACATCTTCCCCGCCTTATTTTAAATCAGTTTTAATGTGCATGACTCATTGTCTTCTTCTGTTCATAGGCGACTCAATCTGTGTATTCAGAGAAAATTAAAAAAATATACCACCATCTAGTGGTGGTCAGTGGTAAGCCATTCATCAGAGTAATTAAACGTAATGGGATCTTTCCCTGCAGCCACTCATTATACAGCGTTAGAGGCAAAATCTGACACTATAATGAAGGCTATGCTGCATAGTTTATCTTTTTTAAATACATTATGGTCAACTTTACACAATTGACAGTTTGTTGAGTACTTGCACAGTGCTCAGGGACATACAATTTAACACTTGACCTTTACTATCTCTAACTATATTTGGGTCATTGTTAAAATCAGAAAATGTGAGGACTCACAATGTCTCCCATTCTTATTTTTTTATTTGAATTCTACTTCTTGATTCACTGTATTTTTTTCTGTTTTGATGTCTGTGACATTATTAATTTTTTATATGTTTTATAAATAAAGGACAGTATTGCACGGGAGGTTGAAAGATAGAGATTCAATTGTGGCAATAATTAACTGATTACTAATGAAATTCGCTGATAACAACGAAGGGAACAAATTAATTTTAAGATATTTTTAATTGGAAAATGACCCCCAAATCAATATGAATCCAGACTAAAGATACTAAAAATACAATTATAATAATAATCTGTATTTCATATATCCTATGAAGTTAATTGGTGACTCTAAATTGCCTGTAGGTGTGAATGTGAGAGTGAATGGTTGTCTGTCTCTACATGTTGGCCCTGTGATAGACTGGCGGCCTGTCCAGGGTGTACCCTGCCTTCGCCCAATGACAGCTGGGATTGGCTCCAGCTCCCCCGCGACCCTAAATACAGGATAAGCGGTAGAAAATGGATGGATGGATGGATATATCCTATGAAGTAGTGTATTCCTTCTTCTTTCTATGATTCATTTAATTGAAAGTTATAGAACAATACAATGTCTTAGCTTCTACTAACGAACTGTTCACACTCAGCTCACCTCTCTCTGTCCGATCCCTCTTTTCCAGTCTCTCTCGCCCTCAGTGTGCTTTATAGTGACCATGTTATATTTTACAGTAGGGAAAACTGACATCTGTAAACAAATGTCTGCTGTCACCCTTTACATTGACATCAATCAAATTCTGCCCTTCACACAGTGCTCAGAATATATATACCACTCGCTGAATGCTTTTTCCATGCTGCATAATAATGTTTTACATTTTTGAAAATGTAATGGGTTGACACATTGGAGTGTACTCAACAATGTCAGTATGCATAATAAATTAGCTTGATTTTTGAGTGTACTTTGTCACACAGAGCAACGCACAGGAAATGAAAGAGCTATTCTCATCTGAAAAAAGATTATCAGAAAGCTTAAGAAACAATAAGGTATGAAATATTTGGAAAGATATTTTTGCCTTTCCTTTGTGAAGTTGACCCATCGCTGTTCTACATTGCAACATCTAAGTTGAGATTTTTCATTCATGGGTAAGTCCATGAGCTAACCAACATTGCAACAATGACCATGAACTGTGCAGTAGTATGTTACAGCCCATGTTCTTTCTTTTTTTTTCTGAAAAAGGAGAAATCCATGGAGCTCACAGCCCCATACATTCTGATTGCCTGTTTCTTTATTCACATATAAACCACAAACTGTATGACCCCATCAGTCTAGAAAACAAGATTAAATTTGTATATCTCCATTTGACTTACTTTACATTATTCCACTACACCTCAGAGAGATATTGAAAGCCTTTTTCCCTACCAATCTTTTTCTCCATTTATTCACACCTTAATTTTTATAGAACAGAGCTGTGAAGACAGGTTTTGCCCTGAGGTCACTGTTGCATGCACGATTTTGCAGAAAAGACCAGATTTGTCCGGAGACATAAACAACCTGGAATGCATGCAAGCGCGCACGCAAACACACACACGCACACACATAATGTATACTGTGCAAGGCCAAATGGTTCCATGGTCATACTTGGAGATGACGACAGACCATAAACATATTGTGTGCCTCGGCTTCAGTACTGAAAAAGAGATTGCATTTGTATGTAAGAAGGAAGGCTTGAAACCTCAGGAAAGACCATAGATGAAAGAAAATACCATTATTCTCACCATTTAGCCCAACAATAATATATAGGACTATTATTGCATAATGTTTTTGATTCTTTTAGCTCATAGTGCTTCAGGCCCAAGGCAAGCTCTGCTGAATCAGATGAATGTAATAACAAGACCTAAAGAAACAAGTTTCTGCATTATGTGATTTGAAAAACCAACACAATTTCACAAGAAAGAGCAGTGTCACATTTGACTTTTAACAACTACTCTGTGAGGAAAATCTCTATGACATAAACAAATAGATAAATAAAATAAAAAGACATCAACTGTGCAATGTAACTATAAGTATATTTATTTTGTAATGTACAGAAGTACAATTAAGTATTTCCATACTATAATACGCTATACTTCTACCACAGAGTGGAATGTTATACTTTTAACATTAATATAAAAGCTGCAGTTAGATACTTTGCAGATGATGCTATGATATCAAATGAGCAATCAGCTACACATTAAAATGCTACTTATACACTAACTCATGACTAATAGTCCAAACCAATAATATTATACACACCAAACACTGAGAGGCACACAATTACTTTTACATGATAGTATATATGTACTCCTACTTATGTATGAACTTAAGTAGCATGCGACCACCTGACTTTTACATGAAATCGAATATTTTTTACATTGTAGTCATGCTACTTTTAGATAAAGGATCATATGTCTTCTCCCACAAACACCCCACTATCTACATGCAGTTCAACAATATTTCAATTAAATCCAAAACCAAATAGTTTCAATAGATTATCCTTTGTTCTTCCTTTTGTCACTGTTAATAATACGTTTTCGAGTGTGTACATTTCTGGCTCGTTTTCTGTGCGAGTGCTCTGCCAAGCGTGTTGTATTATTACTTTTTATTACTTGTCATAGGAGATCGTGGGAGTTTGTTTCCTAATGCTCTAGATTTACCCACAACAAAGGCATGACGTTGTAAGAAAGACACAAACAGCATTTGTTTGATATTCACTTTATTAGGATAATTTCAGACAAAACATATATTTCTTCAGAGGCAACATTGAATTACATGACATCAGTTGATTCTTGTCTCAAGAAATGGACCCATTTTAAATGGTAGGAAAGTAACGCCGCGTTTTCTACGTGATCAAATCAAAGCGACATTCTGACATGTTGTTAAGGCTTCATCTTCTTTGGTAAGAATTCAGAGTTTGGACATTGTAACAGACCGAAGCGAGGATCCGCGCACATAAATGAAGGCATACTTCCTATTGTACACCTACACAGATACTGTGTATGTGCACACACATACTTCGTTAAATGCGTAGTGTCTGTGGAGGAGGAAGCTGTTGTAGGAGGTAACAAAGGAATCTGCAGGGTTAACAAGGGAATTAGCTGACAGTGTCTGATTTTACTGTCAGTAAAAAAATAATCCTGATATTAAATGGAAAGAAAGTTCTGAATAACCACAGTTTCACTCTTTTTGAATGTTCCCTGCACAAGTTCCTGAGTGTTGAGTATTTCGCTGAGATGCATCTCTGTGGCGAGACATTTCTGTCTTTCAGAATGTACTTCTCCATCTCACCCGCTGAAGATAGTACAATGAACCCAATACAATGTCAGGATGTCAGAATGAGCAGAGATATGCAATGTTTTTGGACAGCAGGGGGAATCTTCGGTTTGGAGTCAGGGGTTAAAAAAACAGGAAATGTCTTTGACATGTGATGTGACACGTACTGTCCGTGACTACAATGTAATTAAAACTCAAATCTATAAGAGAATTTAGAAAAACAAAAACAAGGATAACAATACAAAACAAATCTTATGCATTTAATAAGTGCCTTGATTAGGAATTGTCCCAGTTCTCCAAATACATCAAAGAACAAAGCCTGTTAAGAAAAAGGTTCAAAGTAAGAATGTCATACAACACATGGTAAAAAAAAAAGAAAAAAAAAATACATGTAGACATACAAGTTTACGTCATCATATTGCACAATTACTCAAGTGGCAATTTGTACTGGCCCTCTTTGTTCTCCGTCTCTACACAAACACACAAAGAAAATCAGGCATGCACGAAGAAACGCACATACACACTGAGTTGAAGAGGGGGATAATAAGCTACATGACTCGCTTACAATGAGGAGGCAGTTTAAAAACAGTTGTTTTTTTGGTAAAAACACTGAATACTTTTGACATTAGGGCTTGAAGGTGAATAAATTACTTTGTGTCTGTGTGTCGAATGTATAGAAAGAAAAGTTCACAATTGTGGTGCTTGTGTCAAAAAAATATGTACTGTGGCTACGAACGGCTTACTTATACCACGAGGAATGTGATAGGAAATAAAAATATGAAAATACATTTACATTTGTACATTGAAACAAATACTGGGTTCACGGATCAACCGTCACTCTACAGTTGTAGCCCTCGCGAGTCCCCCGTTATGCATAGACGCAGCTTCTGTCGAGCATTGGCACTGCAGTGGCTGATGCAGCCGATCAAATGCAGAGAGCAGAAGTTAATCGTTTGAGCGAGAAATTCATTTCTCTCAAATGACAGTTTCCATATCATTAGGCATGTCACGTGACAGCTGGAGCCGGGGCTGGATTTTTTAAAAGCATAACTGATTGACTTATGTGTTGTTGAAAGCAGTACATATAAAATGCAGTCTTTATTGCCGTTTCTATTGATTATACTATGGAGTCCAAAACAGGGCTGTATTCAGAGCTGGTGACTTACGTGGGAAGTTGGTGTTCAAGAGTTAAGGAAAGGTTGGGGGAAGCCTGCAGGTTTTTAACTTTGTTTTAGATGCATATACATCAAAATGGCTGATGTAAAGAAGGAGTTTTCAATGGGTTCATTTCAAAGAAAAATTTGCCTCAAATCTCACAGATTGCATAAGAACTTAAATGTGTATTTCATTAAAGGAAGCCTATTGTTGGTACCAAAAGTTCCTCCCATGAGGAACAAAAGTCTCACAAGATAGTGCACAACATTAGTGGCCGGCTACATTTTGAATGCAAGGACACTGAACACAGGCAAGCAGGTGGGAAACTAGTGTTCATACACTAAAAATCAGGCAGGTATGCTTTGGCAATATATTCAGAAAAATATATTTCTGTATGTGTATGTATGTGTTTAGTCATGTTATCACAGACTTTATGGTGAAAAACTGATTTTTTTTGTCAGGTAATGGTGAAAAGGAAAAGTACTGGAATTCCACCTCCAGAGAGACTATTTTGGGGAAACTCCACCCTGTGGGCGTAGCAGTATGAGGTCTGAAAACTGATGTGCAGAGTTTTGGTACTGACGCCTCATTATGGGCACATTACTCAGCTCTGGATACAGCCACGTATCTCTGCACGCTGTACTGTACATTACAAGAGTGATTATTTCTTAACTCACATACATTAATGTATTTTTTTCCCCTTAATGGTTCAGGACTCATCGCTTCCTTTTGGCCGTGAAAATGATTTAGGGTTTTGCTGTATAATTAGGAAATAATGTATATATTTTCTGTAACTTCCTATAAATGGAAGAAAAAAACAACAACTTTCATATGAAAACCTTGATACAGCTATTGGATAGCATTCGTAAGCTACAAGAGACCCAGAGGTCAACTATAAAATCCACCTAAAGTGACATAGAATAAAACACAGATTGATAAAAGGCAGAAAATAAGATCAATTCACCAGAGAAATCTAGTGTCAAGTTTAAACTTAGCTCCAGACTTCTAAATAATAGGAGGTAGCTGTTAACTATTGACCTGGAACTCCAATTAAGACAAATACCCCTTGAAGTGAGCATTTCTTTGACAGGTTTGAGATCCTAACATGTTGAGCTTTTCAGTCCCCGAGACGTTGTTGATTACTTTTTTTTGGACTGACCTAGTCAAAAGCCCTTTGTATTTTTGAAGCTTAGATGTGAATGCAAAACAGCTTTTCATCCATTTTTCAAAGTCAGGCTTTTGACTGGTTTGTCTCCTGTCTAACTATTATTGTGCTGCCATCACACGAGCACAATTCATTGAAAGGAATGCAGTGAATTTCCTGTTAGCTCTTGGGGGATATGGTTTGTTTTTCCTGTTGCTGGGAGCCAATTTTTCTTTTTTCTCTTGCCCTCTTTAACTTCCTGTCTAGGAGCTTGACTTTACAGAGAGGCTGCAGAGGTGAGCGTCAGAGGCCATTGATTAGACTTCTGTTATCCGTCACCCAGCTCCCTCCCCCCTCCGATCCACCATTACAAATTCCCAGATCACATCCATTCCAGGCTTGGTGAGTCAAAGATGTGGGTTGTGCTTTTCGATGAGGATTCGAAGGGGGCAGGGAAGGGAGAAATGCTTCTTTTTTAAAAAGCATTATTAGTGAAAACAAAAGCACACAACCCATATAGGTGACGGGGGGAGACGGTGGCTCTGCTGGTGGTGGAGATTATCATAATCTCATGCCATGCTGCTGGTCGGTGTGCTCTGGGTGCTTCCAATGCTGGCGTTGGCGCTGCTGTTCTCAGAGGGGGAGGGGTTGGTGGAAACAGGTTGTCGTTTTGCTCCTGAGCAGGGACATCCTGAAGAAAGATGAGAGAGAAGCCAATAAGAACCTGATGAAAAAGGGAAGAAGAGAACCAACATAAAAAGGAAAGAAGTATTCCTCACCAGGTAGATTTGCTGCGGTTGAGCTAATGTCCAGTCCAGTTGGGTACCCTGAAATAAGCACAATGGATCAATATCAAATGCAGACAAATATCAATTCACATCTTTATTCAACCAGAAACACTTGGATCTTTTACCTGTTTTGATTTTGATGAACCACAGTGCTCCAATAAGTAAAACTCCAATTAGGAACCCTCCAAATGCAATGCCCAGAACACCAGGTAGACCGAAATCAAAGCATGGAGGGGCTGAAATAGGAGAAAGGGAAAAAAAACAATGTATGCAAGCTTCAGTTACACAACAGCAATCACAACAACCGCAAGTCAGACCTGATAATTATTTTATTTTGTCACAGTGACATGTATGTACAAATCCAGAGACATATATAATAGAATATTATATATTGTTTTCAACAGCAAAAAAGGATTTGGGCAACCTTATCACATTTCTTCAGAGAAGAGCAAACAAGAAGTACCAGTTGCCAGCACCACATTTCCTTGCAGTACAACAGAACACTCACTCAGTAATTGTACTTGTGCGTCTGGTGTATAATATGTCTTTAGGCAACGAAATCTTAAATTCAAGATGTAGGAGGATTTTTTAAATCCTGCTTTCAACCATAAAACCGCATTCCTTTTGACATTTTTTGACAAAGAAAAACACGGCTTGATGTTTCCTGTGACAGAAAGACATCTAGTTTTAAGTCCCTACACATTTTTATTCAGGCACGAGCCAAAAATCCATAGATTCTAAAAACATTAATGGAAAAACCTGTACCAGCTACAGTATGCTCCTTTAATAATACTCTTTCCCCCTTCCTAGTTACCATGGCAATACAAGCAAAGCCCATGCAGTAAATATAACAGTCGTTGGTTTAGACATCAGCTGAACTGAAATAATAAAAAAATGTGCCTTTTCTAATTGATGATACAAATATTGTTTGAAAATCAAGTTTGACATTGCCGTTGTTCTGTGTGCTAGCTTGACCGGCACACAGAACATTTCCATCTTAATAGAAAACATAAAAATCTGAGCCAGCGGTAATAAAAAAATAATTTTGTCTGAAATCCTCTCTGAAAGAATAAGAGAACGGACAAACACTAAAACATGCTCGAGCCCACTGTGGCACCGACATCCGGTACAGCCTGGCAAGGCCGTCGCAGTTTTCCATCGCTCAATGCGGTCTGGCAAGGCCGTGAATTGATTACCTTGAGATAGACGTCATTTCAACAAGGCTGTACAATAGATCACCTATAGCGCTCTCCCTCACTCAGACATCAAACTCCTATCTTTCCTGATTTTAAAGCAGATGAAAACATTCTTAAATATCAAGATCAGATATTATCTGGCTGAATTATATATATATCCAATTGTAAAAGTCCCCAACAGCAGAGCTACATACAGTATGTGCATGCTGTGCAAAAAAGAAAAATATTGTACACTTGCTTTCCCTTTCCCCCCTGCTTCTGCTATCTGTGGAGATCCTTCCACAAGTATCTAAAACATTTGGAAGAAACTAATCATCACCTTAGCACGACTTTCTCTCACCTGCCTCTGCCTCCTCCTGCCTCCTGGTGGAAAGTGCTAGGCTAAGTGCTATACTGGGCCTCATAAAACACAGCTCCCCTTTCCTGAGGTACATTAAAGAGAGGACGTGAATACAACGGGTCGGTTTTGTGGAAACTTGCCACCACTCGTGTGCATAATGTGTAACAACTGCTTCTGTGGGGAGCCTAGAGTCATTTAATGCAGGAGATATAATATTTCCTGACTGCACTGCATGGGAAAGTACAAAGCCTGATATTGTACGGGACTCCAAAAGCTTTGATTTTTTGGTTTATTTCATAATCAAAATGATGAAGACTACATTAAATGCTTGCAAACTAATATTTGAATCAATAATAACAAATCTCAGCTGACTTCACCAGACGACTGAAACAGTGACATCTTGTGGGTGTTTACGCCGACTGCATCCCAGACAGCCAACCCGGTTTGTTGATCCGTCAGCGAGGAACATTCCTCGACCCCGAAGAAGCCAGAAACATCACAGCAACTCTGTGCTTTCTCTTGAGACTCTTTTTTTTTTCTTCTTTTTTTCTGTAATCAGTGTGTTAGTTTGTACAAGTGATGCTTTGACAGCAAAGCTGAATAAACAAGAGCAGGAAGCAGAAGCTCCAGTGCAGGTGGAGAGGAGGAGGCAGAGTTCAGGCCTGTGTTGTGACTCCCTGGGGCACTCCGCATGAAAACTACCAAACAGGAATGGTTGCTGAATGGAGCGCTCAGTCCTGACCGGCGAGGGGCTCGTGACAGAATCTCCTAGCCCTGCTGATATAACCCTTGTATCTCTGACACCAGCCAAATGCAGGAACCACATAAACAGACCTGCCAAAACAAAATGTTCCTTTACAACTAGCACTATATTCCTGTATATCAAGTCCCATCTCCAGAAAAAAAAAGGAGTAATTGCGTAAATTAAAGCAAAACAGGACACAGATGAGTAGTTTAATCTGGTGCAGCACTGATATATTCTACTTTATCTTTCTCCTCTACAAGGAAATGCAGGATAAAGGAAGCTTAAAGAATAAACAAATCCATTATCAGGTCTGACAAAACTTCAGGTGATTCCCCTTTAAATCAACAGCTACTTCCTTGTGTCTTTTTGGAATCTTCCTAGAAATTAATCACCCGTCTGGAGACGTATTCTTCCCTTGAAGAAAGACATCTTTCCTCGTTTGAGTCGACTGTGTTGAAGGGTTAGACAATAGCGCCAGGCCCAGCGGCTGTGTTTGGACAGCAACCCGATCCGACCCCCTTGGAAACACGAAGGACTTCACCCCTGTCCCCTGAGGGCCGTTACTTCTGATTGTGGCCACAAGGTCAGCCTGCAGACCTTCCTAAAGGACAAGGCCCAGCCCGGCATCCCCCTCACCGGCTTCGCTGTACATCCTGAGTTCACTGCTATGACAACCACACAGCACTTGTTGTGCACGAAAAGCAACAATTGGAATGAGAATGACAGAAGCAAGCAGCAATTCGCTGGCCGAGCACCAGACTAGCAATTAAGTCCCAGAAGTGAAAAAAAAAAAGGTAATTCAAAAAGTTTATAGTTTTGCTTCTGAGAGTTCATTGTTAGAGAATTAAATAAAAAACATCTTCATTGTAAGGCATTTGTCTGTTTTTTATGTTTTCATTATGTGAAAGCAATTTTTCTTTTTCCGTTTGTCGATTGTGTTGTTAGAGCGAAATTAAAAAAGAATCAAATACGTAATGGCATCACAAATGTTTCTTATAGCTGCTGTGAACATTCTTGTTCCACTGAACTGCCTTTTTACTGCATAAATGATACAATATTTTATTATTATATATATACATTTATATAACAAAATGGCTACAGGGATTAAAAAAAGATTAAAACATCTATGATCTTCAAATAATGCACCACATGTCATATTCAACTGCTTTCTGGAAAGTTTTAACGAGTAAGAAGAGAAAATCAGCTGAATCAAGCTGATCTTAGACCCCCAGTCCAATCTGGTTCAATGATGGCTTGAGGAGGATAATGTGATCCATATTTTGGAGTTTATCCTGAACTCACTTGGTGGTTGCAGACACGGCTGGGTGACCTCCAGATTCCTCTTCACCCTTCCTCCATCTCCACATTTCTATTTCGGTGGTGAAAGAAAAAAAAAATGCATTTAAGCGTCAGAGGCCAACCACCACAACAGATCTGCACTGACACTCAATACAAAATACTCTAGACAACCAAAGGGAAGTTGTAGCCCAGGTTCTATATTTTCTTACATGATGTTTTATTTAAAACGCTACGTGAAAGTAGTTGACGCGCTCGTACCTCGCTGTAACAGATTTTGACGGAGCATTCCAGGTCCCACGTGGTGGACGTCAGCTCTTGGAGGTGATCTAAGGAGAAGCTGAGTCGGGTGGTGTTGGGACAAGAGGAGCAGGCCTCTGGCATGAAGGGCAGCTCCTCCACCACAGGACATGAGCCCACGGAGCGCACGGAACAGTTGATCACCTTGATGGTCAAGACAATATCTCCCAAAGTGTGCCCTGAAATCTACAGGAGACAGAAGCGGCACAAGGACGAGCATCAGCAGACTGAGGCATCCATATATTTAGATGTCTTTGACCAGGAGGTGAGTAGAGAGACATTAAATACAACTAAGGGGTGAATGGCGTCTTACCTCTGCATAAATTCTCTTGTCGCTCTGCACCTTGGTGTTGGGGTCCAGGGGAGAACGGTAGTCTGGGGAGGTGTACAGCTGCATCAGCAGAGGCATCTGGTGAGGGGCGCTGACTGTACTGGGAGTGACTGGTGCCGGTGCAGGTTCTATAACTGAGAGAGAAACGGCTACAGTTAATAATTTATACACATCCATTTTTTTTTTTATTGAATTGATGGATCGTTGTCCTGTGCACTCTCTGCTTCTGTAGCACTCTTATGGTTGAGGTCTATACCCTGCTCAAGACAAAATCTAAGAACTGAAAAGAAAACGGTCATTCACATAGCAGCACAGCTAGTTGTGTATGAAAATATACCGAGCGTAATAATGATATTGCAAAATCTTCCAGCAGTCATTATCCTCCAAATATTCCATTCCAGTGCTGGTATTGTGTGACTATACTGCGTGGGCTGTGTTGATTTATTTTTTATTGATTTATTCTTTTTGCAGTATTATTATCTTTGAAGAAAAACACCTGAAAGTTGACAACAACTTTTTTTTTTTTTTTACCTTTTATGGTCTTACCTGAAGGGTTGTCTTTTTTCCCAAGAACCAGTAAAACCACAGAGTCCTTTGGCCGGATCTCAGTGTAGCTGGTGAACGTACTGGCTTTGAAATGATCTAAAGCCTTCCTTTGCACATCCTCGGCGTTGTCACTGTTCTGCGTAAATGATGGAGGGATTCTGTGCGTGATGGCGGGGAGCAGGATGTCATTGTTGGACTGCAGAAAGAGAAGACCGGTTCAAATAAATCAGCGACGACTGAGAGACTGTCTCGTACAAGCAGTCACTCAATAATAGACATATTTTCACGGGCTTGGGAAAACTTACTGCGTGCAAGAAATCATCCAGCTCCGTTATTAAGTGAGCTATATCACACTATTGGCAGACTGGAGTCTTTGTCCTCTTAATAAATCCAATCTCACATGTGAGATGATAAATATGCTAACTCTCTGCGCTATAACTACTGGAGTGTGTGTGTGTGTGTGTGTGTGTGTGTGGAAGCTTACACCAATAAAGGTGTGCTGTGGGTTGAGGAAGGTCCATGTGGTGCCCTGAGGGCCTCTCAGGAGCATGCTGATCTTCTCAGCGTCAACGCGAAGTGATACATTTCTGCAATATGAAGAATCCAAAGCGATGAGACAAACTTCACCAACAAAGACAGAAGAACAAAACATAACGGCGGGTGACTCCCAAGGTTTTACCGAGTGCTGGCGTTCTCCGGGATGTTTATGATGTGCAGCCCCACTTCGTCGCCGGGGTTCTGCTGCTGTGGGGAGCAGGATTTGAACGAAGAAGTCAGCGGCGCCGTTTCAATCTTCATGAAGTGCTTCTCTAATGCGTCTTCGTTTTGGAGGACGCAGGAACGAGGGCCAGGTTTGGTTCCTGTAAAACCACAAACAGTCATTTTGGATCATTCTTCACTTATACATTCAACAATAACAACAAAACAAAAAAAGACTTTCTAGGGGAAATTATGATCAAATTAGTTCTGCATGCATAACACTCATAATAAAGAAGAGAACGGTTCATAAGATGGACTGCTAACACAATGCTGGGGATAGACACATTAGCGCGTCGCCTTCCCTGCTGTGGGCGATGAGAGCAGTCTCATGTGAGTACACTTTGCTCAGCCTTTTGACCAAATAATGCTGACTGATGGTTTACAGGTGTACCCTGGAGCACTTCAAAACACTGCCGCTCGCTGGAAATGGGGGCGGGGGGCAGCAGCTCACAAAGCCTCATCACACTAATAGCCAGGTGCACTGAGCAGGGTGAAAGACACAACCAGGATATGTCAGTCAAATGCTTTATTTACTGAGATTAGGCCCTGTATTATGCTACAGCTGTGGTTTGAGCATTTTTTCCAATATAAAAAAAAAGGTACAATGAGGGTTAAATTTGCATCGTTGCATGGAGGAAAATACCACCTTTTTTAACTTTTTAGCCCACAGGAGGAGAAGTATTTGCAACAAGACTTTTGAGTATCACTTCAATCTACTTGTAGTGATTACAAGTCCTAAACTAGATAGAAAAATAGCTTCCTTAAGTGTCTTTTTTTTACACTGGCAATAGCATGATGATTTAAAATCACATCGAGAAGTTCAAGAAACCTGAAACATTTACATATTTCCTCTCCAGCAGGCGTTCGACTTGGCAACGAGCTGTTGTGTAGTCATTGCACAGACCTTTTTAAAAACGCCTACGACGAGGCCTACGCAGGTTCAACGAACGCTTCAATGCGGGGCAAAGGGATACAACAAAATGGCAATGCAAACCGTTCTACTGCTTGAGTAATATTAATGTCCTTGTGGATTATGAGTCAGTAAAAAACATGAGGTAAAACCAAGAGTGGTTGGAAAACCAATATATCATCGCAATTTCAATGATGCATTTCAAATGAGAAAAAAAAGGGGCAGTGTGCCAGAATGTAAAAATCCTATAATTCATAGACCTGGAGAAAGACAGGACATGATGATGAGAGGGATTCAAACCTCATCCATCCAACTTAATGTAAAAGACACTGGACATAAAAACAGCAACTCCACGCCAGAGGTCTTCTTCTGCCCAGAGCAGGCTTTGTGAGGAAATAATTGTGCAAATGGCAGTCAATTACAATAACTGTCTACAAATCAGTGTTTTTGCGCCTCATTCTTAAGCGTAAGTAGTTTGTAATTGTATATATTTGTGTTTCACACATGCATGATGAAAGCTTTAGAGCTGCATATATGAATACTCAGAACAAAGCAGTTTCAGCTCCACATATGCTACGGTAAAGCAAATAAAAGGTTCCTGAGGCTTGTTGACACGGATCCTGTAGATATTAAAATTCTGTTGTGCCTCCGATATTGATTGTGCTGATGTTTAGCTCACTGCTCTATATAATATAGGATTAGTAGGCACACATATTGCTCCCTTGGAAATGCCTAAATTAGTATGGGCAGTCTTGGTGTGTACACATGAAATGTTGAAAAGTAGAAGAGAGACAGTGTTTGATTTTTTGAATTGCATTCAGTATCTTAAGTATATAGACCTGACTTGACAGCAATGCATTTCAGTAGAGTGTATATCCCTTTATGGGTTTAAGGTGCCTTTGTAGGAGAATGGCCATATGGCAGCCGGTGCTTGGCCAACACTCTTGCTTTAGAACCGCATGGCGTCTGGCTCGGTTTATAATGCAGCTTTGGGTGTTGTCATTCTCTCAGTCAACTCTGAACCATCCATCATCTCATCCTACATACCGACAGGTTTTCTTTTATGTATGTGTATGTCTATCTCTTTCCATTATGTTGTTATAAATCAGTCCAAGACAAGTGTTGTTTTGAGGTTTGTGCTTCTACAATTTGACACAGACACATTGGAAATCAATGATGGCATACTGTACAATACAATTTCTCCAAATCATTCAAATGTAAAAGTAACAACGTTTGAATATAGAATATGAAATATGCTTTGTTTTGAATGGGATGTGGTCTTTGTTTGGTCTAAGTTGTTTTTCTCGGCGATTTAAAGTGGAAAAGAAATTCACACACGTACGAAAACTGAAGGTAAGTGATTCAGTTAGTGGAGAGAGCTCCAAAAAAAAAAAGCAAAAGAAAACTATTCTTACCTTTTGCTCCCGTCGCTGTCACCACTTTCAGATTCCGGACCGTGGTGAATGAGGTCACGCCCCCAAACTTCTGTTTTGCCCACTTGACCAGCTCCTCGTCTTGAGTGGGGAAGTCCAACTTGTGGATGTTGTTGTGATGTTGATTGCCATGAAGGCCAAGTGTGGAGCCATTGTTTATCTGGAAAGCAGAGTCACGCCAATTAGTTTAATGAAACACGACTTGCAGAAAGATCACGGTCAGAATCACCTGTCCTAAAAGACGTGAACGTAGACGTGAAATAACACAGAATGAAGTGAGTCATCTTAAAATATATATATTTTTTTATATTCTCCTCATGTCTGCTCACATTTTGTCACATCAAACATGTCGGCCCATTCCTCTCACTATTACTTTTTCTTCCCCTCCACCCAACTCTCCCTCCATTCTCTGGGCCGTGTGCTGTTAAAAAGAAATGTTTATTATGGTTAAGTGTCCACGAGCCGGGTTGCACAACCCTGTTGGAGCCATGGTCTTTCCTTTGCTTCCTGAGTGGGGCCAGGAAATGGGACCTTTTTTAGCTTTGTGCGTCACCACAGTCGGCTGGAATCTGGCTCCATACAAGGTATAAATATATACATCCATCCCATCTACTAGACACTGCTGTTTCCTCGTCTGGCCCCGATGGGAAATAATGGAGTTTACGTTAAGCTCCGCATGAATAAGTAGGCAGGGGAGGGAGTTGGGAATATATAGTCGACTAATGTGCTCAATAAATAACAATTTGAGAGCATGTGCTCCAATTATATTTTAGGCTGGCCCTTCAACAGATTTTTGTTCTCCTCTTCTTCAGCAGAACAAATGTTTGACACAGAAAACGAAATGCTGCATGAGTACTACCTCTTCATTTTTAACACTTGAACTGAAGAACAGTCTGCCTAACCAAACTTCTAGTCACTATTTTTTCAGTTCAATCATCTCCCAGAAAATATTCTTAATACAATTTTATTTCGTTTTTAAGATTGTTTTCAAGAGCAAATTTAAACTCAAATTAACTGAGCTTGGTGTGCTTTATTTAATTTAATTTTTGTGCTTTAACAACCATACAGAGTGATACAGTGAGTGAGTGAGTTTGTTTAAATAATTAAAAGCCCTCTCCTGGCCTGTCTTGTAGGTGTGACTATTTATGTGTACTTGCGTCACAAAGCGAGACAAACAAACGGTGAAAGCCAAGTAAGCCTGAGGGAGTCGTTGGTCTTTCTACGTCTGATTGACGCGAGATCAAAAACAGCGTGAGAGGGAAATTACAGAAATAAAAAAAAGAGAAGGGGAAAACAGTCCCGACAGAACCAGGCTGAGGAGGGGAAATAACAATGGTAAACAATTTAATGATTACAGCGGAATTGAACCTAGATTAGTTTGATAGTCTGCAGGGTCACAGCAAAGTTCATGGGACTCAATGATGCGTTGAGGGAAATTAGCACCTCTGTGTACAGAAATTACAGAAAGCTTTGATGGGTGTGTCATTTTTAGTGCCTATGCTCCATCTTTTTCTTCCATATTTAAAAGTATCTCATAAATACAGTGAAAAAAACCTTTTGTGGATAAGAAAAACAAGTATGAAGACTCACAAGATTCTGAAGACAGAAACTCTTGCTGTCCTTGTCATTTTCTGAAAGCCAAGCAGAGCTGCGATCGTGATACGGAGCCAAGCTGTCAGGCCGGTGACGTACTTCGTCAGACGCAGAACAGATGCTGTTTTCCTTAAACTGCAATCTGCAGTAATACGCTATTATCCCCCAGTGATACTGCTCATCCCACAAAAACATCCTGGTTGTCACATCCAACGCTGTCCAGGCTCTCGACAGGACACGATACAGGATGCGGTATCACACTGCTGTCAGCATATCAGTAACTGGTGACATTCCCCCAAATATTTCATCACCCTGATTGGTCAACTCAGATTTTTATTTTATTTATTCAGGTACGTACAATACTGCTGACCATTTCTTTTCCCCAGAATAACAGCTTTTTTTTTGCCTACTTGTTATATTTGATGTCACTATGGGAGGATATATTGACATACTCTATAGGTTATGAACACAGAAAACATGAATTCATCTTCACATTTCTGTCAGCGTGGGACTATTTGTGTGTGCTGGATCTGATAAGTGAGACATGTGAGAGTCAGCTGCCAAACGGATTAACACTCACAACATGAGATGGACACCATGTGGATTTCTTATGTTTTAAAGGTTAAAGTGTGGCAGCCAACTGTCACATCTCAAGTTTTCAAGTAATCCGAGATTACAAAGTCATGTCAGTTTGTGGAAAGAAATAAAACATTGTGATTCTTCCTTTTGGAGGAAGTTTTCAGATTTGATTTAAACTTTCATGCTGTGCTAATATGAACTGACACCAGTGTGTGTAAGATGGAGCCTCTGAAACTGCTTACTTCACATTCTGATACGGTTTCTGAAGATAATGTCACCTACAGAACCCTTCGGATGATTTGTAGTTGGGTTATTTAACAACTGCAGATGCTTTTTGCTTTAAATATTGTTTTTTTTAACCAAAGTTGTTATAACTTCCCATGCATGAGAAAAAGATTCTTTATCTACAGAAAACGTTGTTTCTTGTCCGGACCATAACTGAAACTAATCAGCGTTTTTCATAAAGGGACATTTTTATCAGCAACATACTAGAACATAATAGTCCAGGCATTCTCATTCATCTAGACACCTCAGTCTCTTTTAATATAATTCCCTGTCTTAATATTCAGTTGGCTGATAAAAGCGTGTGGTTTATTCTAAGAAGACCTTTCTGCCAAAAAGCAAATTGAAGCCATCAGTGGTTTGTGTTTGTGTTCCGATACGCTTCGTTAGGTTCGTCACCGCTGCCAATTTAGATACCAAACCACACCACGGTGACCACGCTGTGAAAAACCGCTGCAACGCTTTCCCCTCATAACAGTATTATTCCTCTATTTAATTAGACACTCAAGCAGCTGAATAGAAGTTGTTTCCGAGCCTCCCTGGATTTAATTCACAGATATAATCTGCGGACAGTGTGTAAAAGTCGGAATGTCCAATTTCATTGGTACATTAATTTTACAGCCGATGCCATCAGCCCCTCTCGTCGCCGGCCAGTTGTCTCACCGATTTATAGCAGTGATAATAAAAAACTCAAAAGCACAAACTGCCCCGCTCGGAGCAGCCGCTGGGGAATATGTCTACGGAAAACCAACACGGTTCATTGTCTCTGTGAGCCGCTCCACAGCAGCACAGCTGTATGCAAAACTGGCACTGGACAGAAGCTAACTACATCTGGAGGTATTTGAAGATTATACGATGCTGAGACAACACCACTTCATGTTTCACGATTTCCTTTTTTGCCGTTCTGCTGTATCGGTAGCTGAGCGATGGAATGGCATACAGCAGAGGAAGACATGAATGAGATTTAGTGGTACATCCTCCACACACATCCATCCAGCTGAGTGTTGGAAAAAAAAAAAAAACGTTACTCACATAAATGTTGACGTCGGGGTTGATGTCGTGAAGACCGTAGGCCGTGTCTGACGAGGTGAGGATCAGGTTCGTTGGGTTGGCGTTGATCATAGCGAGATTAAAAATCTTGGCGTCCTGAGAGAAAACAAGCAAAAAAATGTTACTCAAAATGTTATCTCGCATCAGGATGATTTAACATATTCAAACCTCGGTTACTTTTAAGCATTAATTATTAGTTTGTGTCCATTTTTTAGCAGCAAATTCAGAGCAGGTCCAAAAGAAATTGGAGTTCCTGATTATGTTGCAGGCAGAGATGGTTTGGCAGCGGTGTAAATCTCCAGGTGGAACTGTGGGACTGATTAGGAAGACAAAGAAATAAAGTGGAATAAATATTCGCTCACAGTGGGAAGCCACCCATATTTGAACTTCTGTGCTGCTATAATGAGATCTTTGGCACGGCTACCATGCTGAGTGTGTCCTATTTTATGCAGAGAATTAAAAAAATAATAAAAACCTTTATATGTACTTCAAACAATGCCTATTGCTCCTATAGCATATAATCGTTAACTGTGCATATTGCTGGGTCAAATCCATCCGGGAAACTAGAAACACACGGCTCCATTAAATTGTCATATTTTTAAGATACAGTATATATATGTAACTATTCAAAAAAAATGTAAGCATTGTATAAAAGGTGACCTGACATCTAATTATTATGAACTCTTTGCACAGAATGGAACTCTGCCAATACACAGACTTCAAGCCAGCACTTGCTTTCTGTATAAAGATATAGCCTTTTTCCCCAATTTAAAAAACTTCCCTATCTAGCATGGAGTGCCATTAAATGAGCAGACCTAAAGTTGACAGAGACATTTTGCTTATGGCATCAAGTTTAAAAATAGTTCCAACTGCAGTTTAATTCTACACAGGTAGAATGCAAAAATCAGTGTGGGATATATGACAATTATTCTTGTTTTTGCAACTTTAAAATGTCAACACATGCATCTCTCCAGAAAAAAAAAAAGCAGTGCCAGTCATTTGAGCGGGGCTGTTCGATAGACAGGAAGCGTTCTTTGCTGTCTGCCTCTGTGTCGACACCGACGTTAATGAGGTGATGCAGCTTGGTTCTATTCTTACATCTCCGTGCAGTGAACGTCAACAAGGGGAAGAGAAAAAAAAAAAAAAGCAATTAAAATCAATTATTTACCCGATGTGCAATGAGCTGCATTTTAATATTTTTTCAAATGACGCTGTATGTCTTGGAGCATTAAAACAATGTGAAATAGTGTGATAATACTCTGGAGTAATGATGAAAAAAATATGAGTAAGAACAGTAAAACCCTGCTATGACATTAATAATTATAGGCCTACCTTCCATGTCATTCATAATTATTTTAGGTCCAGTAGCCAATTGATGTATTTCTTATAACTTGCAGCCTGGTGTCCGCCCACACTAGTGGATCCTTGTGCTCGTTATATACTGTACAGTAAACCTCATTAACATAATGCAACACATAATGTAATACTTCATTAACCATATTTCCAGCTAAGAGTAACACAATGGCAACGTGATCCACTAATCACCACCACAGTCACTCTATGAATCAGCCTTAATTACCAAGCTCCACATGAGCGCAGGCTAAAGCTGCTACTGCTGAGTTTTATGGATGTAAGTGGTGGTGAGTAAACCTTTTCACTGTGGAATAATAAGTCTGAGGTTAGAGGGGTTTTTTCCCCCAAGACTGACTTACTTAATTCCGATAAATCCCAGTTCTAATTACCTTTACTACTGTAATGGCCCTGAGACGATCGGGTTCACAAAAGTGAAAGAATCGAATTGGAGACCAGTTCAATTTTATGACTCAATGCATTACAAATGAACAACATGCTTTAAAAAAAAGAAAGAAGAAGAAGCTTAGAAATATCTCTCCAGTGTGAGGCTTTTGCTGGAATTTAATATTCATAAAAGCAAATGTCTGCTTTCATCCATCTGTGATGCCTTCTCCACACCAAATATGTTATTCTGCTTATTTGAAGGTGGATTGTTTTTTTTCCGAGCTGGGAGACAATGAGCATGGTGGGAAAACAGTGTGAATCCCTGATATTAAATTCATTTACTTGCAAACTGATGTTGCCGGAGCTTGATCCAAAAGAATTGCGATGAGCCTAGGCTTGAGCTGTGGAAATATTCAGACCTGTGCAGAACAAATTAGGTCTAAGGAGACCATCAACAAATTGCCTTTGAGCAAAACACATTTGAAAGAGGGGCTTGCATGGTGCAGGAGATCTGACACACACACACACACACACACACACACACACACACACACACACACACACACACACACACACACACACACACACACACACACACACACACACACACACACACACCTTTTGGATTTTGCATAATTGCTGCTGCACCTCATTCTTTATTCTCTTCTTTTCTTTTTCTTATTGGCCAAAGGGGGCACTGCACTCACCGGTGAAAAGATGGTATTATTTGTGTCTGAATGGACCAGGAGTAAAAATAGGAAAAGTTTTAGTTGTCTTAACATTTTTGTTAAAAACGCCCCAAATATGGAAAGCATCTACAGCCCTGACAACAGAAGGATCATAAGGAGGAACAGTTATTATAACTGGAGTGCCCACTTATCACTGATGGAGCTGGAGACTTTGAAATGCAGTAACACAGAGTCTTCTCAGCAACTCTGCTCCTTCTTCTTTTTAAAAAAAAACTGAATCGCATGTCATGTACATCCAGTAAATGAATGAATGGTATTTCCTGTGGAGTTCACTGTGCTTCGTACAGAGATAACTCAGCGGTGCTTTCCTTAAATACTCCGTTCTAATGAGCCTCATTGTCTTTCTGTCTGACTTCCCTCCCCCTTCATCCTTTTGTGACTTTCATTCTTTCATTTTGAACCCTGAATCGTGACTGTTGTCGACCCTGATCACTCACCTTCTTTCTTTTCTTCCTGCGCTTTCAAGATACAATTGTTTTTCCTTCTCTGACTTTTTTTTTTTCACCCAGAGAAAGCATTTTTTTGAAGGGGCCTTTGCTGATGCAGTTTCCAGTTATTCTTTTGGCTCACTCCCTTCACTTGAATTGGCTCCGTTGGTGTAGTCTCGGCCTCGTGCCAGGAGCCCGACTACCCAAGCCAGCGTGACATCAATGGGCCCCCGTGCAAGCAGCTCCTCCCTATGAATTTGCCTGGCCCATGCAGCCCCTTGATGCTCCCTCTGAAATTCTCTACGCGGTCAAACTGTGAGAGTCAACCATCCTGGGCAGGTTGTAAATCAGAGCGAAACACAAAAGAGATGGGGAAGAAGGTGATAACAGAATTGAAAGGACAAAGAAGAGGGGAGGCGAGTGCAAACCTCCCATCTGACTGGACAGTTTGGCAAGAGATGAAGACGTTCCCCCTTCCTCTGTGTTTACAAGAGAAATCTGCTCTAAACAGACAGTCGAGAGCAGATAAGGTGTCTGTGTTAGTAGATCTTATGTCTGCCGTCTTGATAAAACATCCACTCACAGCCTGTCCAACATCCATTGCGTCATAGACATCCCCAGCCAAATTCCTGTTGTGAACTCCCACAAGCCCCACACTGATTTTACTTACACCATAATTGTGCAAACACCATTATTGTGCAAACTAACTTTTTGCATTGAAATTCCCCTCCTACGCTACTTAACCTGTCCAGTTTTGTCCCTTTTCAGGCCCAATAAGAACAGCGCATTTCCCTCCTTTTTACTCATCAAACAACCTTTTCCTTCTGATGTCCAGTCTGCTGAATATCCTGTAAAAATGCAGTCCATTAAATGAGACTGGACACTTGCCAAAGGAGTTCAACAACATTGATGCCAATAACCCAGTATCAGTATAAGCCAATGTCATCTGTTTGCGCAATGTTAGCACACTTACACAAAACAAAACCTACCTCACACAGGCATACCTGAAGCTAACCAGCTACATTGCTAACAGACTTATGCTATGTCTTTGTGTAGCAAAGAAAAAAAAATAAACTTCAGTATCCTCAAATGTCAGATCCAAAAGAATTCATTCTGAATGAAAAGCAGCACTCATACTGTATAAATCAGCTTATCTTCCTGGCAAAGGTGACGCTTAAGAGAAGAATTATGACACGATTCTCTGCAGCTTTCCTAGAAGCAAGTGACGGGAAAGGACCTTGAGTGCTTTTATTAATTTTACAGGAGGTGATGGATTCAGGCAGGCATTGTGTCGCGACATTGTGCGATGGCGCCTTAGCAACGCCGCGCATACAGTAGCACATTTGCTTCCCCTCCTCATAACAACCACCAAATGAGAAGGAATGGCCAGCGGGGTGTAAAAATAAAAAGAGACAAACAGCAGTTGCTTAACACACGGTTATGTGAAAGTACTACATAAACAAGTCGGAGAACAAACAGACGAAGCAAACAAACAGAGCCCGCTGATAAAGGAATGACTAATGTGGGCTGACCGACGACGGTGGACAGTGAAAAATGGTGTCTGGCACGGCAATAAAAACATAGAGATTATAAAGTTCGCAGGCGTTTTCGTTCTTGCTGTCATTCCCCTAAAGCTGAAAGTTTTTATGATCAGAATGACACAATACACCATCCTCAATTATGGTGTGTGGTTGTGGAACTGGAGGGAAAAAAAGGGAATATACTTTGAACACAAAGCCAAACTCTCAAAGCTGGTTTGTCTGTTTAGTGTATAAAAACAACTAAAAACCAGAGGCATGTTGGGAAAACCCTATCTCTCTGATATGTCTTGCATCTTGTACGGGTGAGCTGGTTATTTGGCTGATAAAAGTGTGTTTATATTTTATAACGTGGGAAGAACGGGGGTCAGAGTTTGTAAAACAACAATAATATGAACCATGAGCCAGAATGCTTAATGCAGAGACCCTGATACCAAAGACACTAAATGATTTAAACCATGATGTCCATTTACACCCATTCTTTCCCCACTGTGAGTGAGCAGTTATCTGAAAAACGTAAAATGTAAACGACGAGCATTTGTGCGATGCATTGACCGGCTCACTGCTTCTTTCTCTCTTCCTTTCACTGTAGCTGTGAGGGGACTTGACATATTGTACTGATTTATTAGGGGGGTGATAACATACCGGGGACAGGCCACGGTATTGGATTTCAATGACAATCCAGCTGTGTTGTCAGCTTGATGGATAGCCACAGTGTAGATTGTGCAGCCTTTTTAAATTTCCCGCTTTCAATCACAGCAGCTTTTCAATTCTGGTCTACAGAGCAGGTTTCATCTGCCTGCTGAAATTTACCACGATTAAAGAGTAAAGTTCGATTTTTTTCTCTCTCCCCAGAATAGATTTAGCGTCTAACATTTCACTCGCCGTCAACTCTCCACATTTACTTAATTAGCACAAGCTGCCCGGCGTCTCATTTGTATAACCTTGACATGCTCACCGTGGCGTCAAAGTTCAGGTTGAGGATGTGGACCTCCGCCTTGTCCTGGGTGATGAAGCTGGTCCAACAGCCAATTAGCATCTCGCTCACGTAGACCCATGGGTTGTCATTAACCTCCGTCGGAACGCACGTCTGACTTGAGGCTGAAAGAAAATCAAATATAAACGGTTAAGCAGCGTCAGCAGTATATGATCAGATCCCGCTAAATAATCTCCTGCCTCCCATATTAAAACGCAAATTCCTGCATTATCCAACTCTGTGTGTCAAATGCCAAGTGGGGTCGAGATTACAGCTCTATCCACAACAACCCTGTCATATTTGGACATGACCGGCACATGAATGAAGACCATTATTTAAAAGATGGATGAGGCCAGCAGTGTTACAGATTCCTTGTCTGAAAGGTGGCCACATGTTTTATTCGTCATCCTGAGAGCTTTCCCCTCCTGGTCTCGGAGTATGGATGTTAAATGTGAGGGTAGGACCACATTGTTTAAAAACGAATCTGCCGGTTCACGTTTATCAAGCGTGTCAGGATACCGGGCCGCAGTCATTCATCAAGCCCGCTCACTCTGCTCTCCGCAGCGAGCCCGCTGTTTAACCCGGGCATCTCTGGAGGCTGAATTAATCGAGCCGAGGCTGCACGGTCATGGATGAGGTTGGGTGTAAATGCCTGGCGTTTGACCGGGGCTATGTGTGTGTGTTCTGCTGTGTTTGAGTATGAACGCGCACACGCTCACTCTAACCTGAAGTTTGCTCGGACAAAATATTCTCCAGCAAACCTCCTCTTCACCTCATGAAGACCAGTGGAGAACACAGTGTGGAGGGTCTCTTTCCGAGCCCATCGCTGGGTTTTTTCCTGATTAGAGATGAAAGGGTCTGACTGGGGCATTATGGGAGTCCTGTGGCGTTGTGGTTTTGGAGTCCTGGATTTACTGCCTTTAAAAGCTACCCACTTTCACAGTGGAGTTGGTTCTCGTGGGATCGGTCATAACTTCTCTGCCACGCGCCTTAGTATTAGACAAGCACATCTAAAGTAAGATGAATATAAGCAATATGCACCTAAGCATCCGCTACGCAGGCCTCAATCACCCCCAAAACAGCCGGCGTCGATGCATGTAAGTGAGCAAGCCTGATATCATAACAGAAACAACTAATTTAGTAAGCAAATGCTGCATGACATAGCGCTCTGCTGCCTTTTATGATGTATTTGGTCTGTTCAACCAGCAAGCAGCAATCCCTCAGGGAGGAGATGTGGAGTAATACGAGTGAGGCGAGGGAGGGAGAGAGAGGACTGGAGGGGAAAGGGTTAAAAAGGAAATAGCAACGCTCGGAAGGTCAACAGGATGTGCCTTATTTAAAAGCAGCACTAATCAAAGACACTGGTTGAGGCGATGTCAGCACTAGCAGTGGAGGGGAATGGACAGAGAGGCAGATAAAACGGGCCAGAAAATGATAAACGCGATGGGAAAAAACAGCAAGAACAAGAGAGAGAGCTGGAACATGTTACACAATCAGCCTTTTCTTCTGTTTTTGTTGCAGCCACAATGAAATCTGATTGGTATAATGGACTCATTTGTTCAAGTCATTCATCTGTTCAGAACATCTCTGACCCAAAATATCAAATGATTTGATCACAGTTATGTAACTTTTTAGAAGTAGGTGATCTGAGATGCTTCTTATTTTGGAAACGGTTGTTTTGTTTGGTTCCCCATTCCTATCTAATGTATTCCTTATTTTATGGCCGAATCAAGGACACATTTGGTTCTGATCAGTTTTGAGGGGGAGGCTTCACTGTTTCTTAGGCTGCTCAGCCTTGGTGGGCTGCAGCTTTTCTGGCAAATCTAGACAGAGAGCCAGCCGTGCTCCCTTGCCATCTCTTTTTCACTCCCTCACCCAGAGGTCAGGGCTGGTTTCCTGTTATTCTGGCCTTCTGTGTTAATGCCTCTTGCTCAATATCCACATCCATAAAGTTATTTGGCTCTTGTTTTGCTGTGACAGAGTCAACGGCCCATGACTGTCGCCTGAGAGGTCTTTGTATAAATCAGACTGACTGCGTAAGAATGCGTGTGTGTGTGTGTGTGTGTGTGTGTGTGTGTGTGTGTGTGTGGGTGTGGGGGTGGGTGTACACATGCATGTGTCACTGGTCTCCTTTTTTTACGAGTCACCCTATGATATGAAGAACATTCATTTTGGCCCCTTGACCCCGGAAATGCCAATGGCTTCGCTAAGCGGTTTGCTGGTAAATGAGGTATAGAAGAGCCATCCATTCCCTGTCCTCTTCATCTACTTATATCAGTCCCCTCCATTTCCCATTCCATGAGAAGACATGTTTATGGATGTTGATGATTTCCATTTAGATGTTCGGTATGAGGGGGGAGGTTTGAAGAGAAAACATTAGGGGACATTAGGGAGGACAGAAAATGAGCACCATTCATGAAAAGTGCTTGTAATCAGATTTGACCTTAAGTTTGCGTTTAATTCTCGAGGCAAATCCCATTAAATGGGTATCAATGAATCTGTATGCCCGACTAGACCACCGTCAATTACCATATTAACGACACCATGTGACCAAATCACCAGACCTAATAGACACTTTTGTTTAACTGGAAACACATTATCATGGCAAACTGATCAAATGCTTATACGATTAACACCAACCAAGTGTGCAGCCAAAAATCAATGATGGCCAATTTGCTTTTGGAGAAAGCACATTTTAGTGGAGTGTGCCAATATTTTAAGATATTAATATCTTAAGATAATATCTTAAGATATTAATATTATTAATATCTTAAAATATGATGCACTTTAAAAACGGCCCTCAGTATTGTCCTGGTTATCGGCGGCACACTGGAGCCACGAGGAGAACAAAAAGTTAAGTGACTTCACATGTCCAGGGTCTATCTCACTCCTAACCTCCAGGGCATCCCAGAAAAAAAGATAATGGACTGGTTCACCAAATCTCAGACATCCGTTTCCCATGTGTTCAATTGTGCGTAGTGCCATTAAGACAGCGGGGCCACTACTGCGACCATTTTAGGACATCTCAGGATCAGCCTGGCGTTAACCGTCTGTAAGCCGACCTTGTTGAGCGTCGCTCAGGAGCTGGGGAGTAAAGCCTCACAAAGTAGATCTAAGATGGATAAAGTAGAGTCCAGTCGAGCCTGACAAGGTGAGCTTGACATACACATAACATTTTATGATTATTGTATTAAAAACACAGTTTGCTGGAAGCCTGACCCACAACATCCCAGTAAAAGGACTGTCCAAGTATGCCTCACAGTTTTGTCTCCATTGTCTCTGGACAGCAATTAAAGACACTATAGGGATGCCAACCCGGACCTCCTAAATTAAGTTTGACTGTCCACATAATTATGCAAAGCCCACTGGCTGTGCTCAGGCGTTCCTGGAGACTATAATAACGTATATTAATACTTATTAGGGATCAAAGTAGCCCATGTATTCCTCCTCCTTCTACTTCTCAGAGACACATCAAGTCCCTGACATGCTAATGGCAGCACATACACCACTCTACTACACAAAACCTCTCTAAAACACGTGAATGTGTTGAGTGTGAATATTCCAAAGTCGTGTGGACCAAAATCACAGATGATCTTGGAGACATTTTCATAATACGGGTGTTCATTGAGGGATTCGCAAAGGCCCCAAAAAAAGGCATTGTAGGGTCTGTGAGCACTAATGTCTGCAGGCAATAAGCATTAAATTACATTAGCATGATCCAACTTGAGGATAGCATTCACTACATTGGTACACACTATGTTAACATTATGGTGATAAGAAGAAATTCATCTGCTTCAATGTGAGCTGCAAGTAGAAAACCTGGCGTGGCTGAGAGTGATGGCAGAACGCCTTGAGAGAGGAAATTAAATTGTTCCACATTTACATCAGCACTAATTCATCATCCAAGCAATAACTTATATATGACAAAACAAGACAAACATAATTGAGAAGTCACATCATATTGTATGTCCTGGAAATGACACGGGGCTCCTGATTGGCCGGAACGGCACACAAAGCAGAAGCAGCGTCATGAGTTCATTTTAGGCTGTGTATTTATATCTGACGAGATTATCACTTCTTGTTTTGAACATAGTCAAGCGTCAAAATCTCGTTGGTCAGCAGAAATAAAGTGACCGTATCTTGAATTTACAAAATGACAGAACTATGGTTATAGGGGTAATACGAGGCAAGAAGAAGTCTCTTTGTGATTTCTTCAATAAGCTTCTTTGAAAAAAGGAAAATCCGAATGCAAAGAAATTTGATTTGATAGATTCATAGAAATGTCTGACCAACTAGACTTCAACAAGGTCTGCACTGCAAGTGCTGTTTCTGCTCGCTGGCTACCAGTAAATTAAAAACCTGCTCGCCTGCATGTAGCACCGCTGTGACAAGATTCACAGTGGCGAGACCTTGAATTTTGAATTTCCATCATACCTCCACTAAATGTTGATTTAGATTCAAGGGATTGAGTACCGGCGCCCGATGACAAACTGCCTTTTTCACTTGATTTCATGTCTTGTCTTTTATGCCTTCCCTCATTGTAAGTCGCTGTGCAGTAGAGCACCAGCTCCGTGAGCGTTTAGATGCGAAAGGAAGACATGTCGTACTCGCAGCTGCAGTGCATGGCTGCATTCGAATGCAAAGGGGTGGGGGGAGGGGTGTGGGGGGGGGGAGACGGCAGACAACTTCAAGACCAACTGTCTCCCTCGGTCCCTCGGGCTAGAGTAAACTGTTTGTGTCCAGGGTCGGCCGTGATGGTGAAGGGGGAGGGAGGGGTCAGCGGTCCTATCGGAGTTAGTTGGGAGAGGGAAAGGGGAGCTTCAAGGCCGACACACACACACACACACACACACACACACACACACACACACACACACACACACACACACACACACACACACACACACACACACACACACACACACACACACACACACACACACACACACACACACCTATTGTCCCGGCGTTTCCGCAACTGCGGATTGAGGCCTGACCATCCACAGGAAGGTAAACAAGCCCTTATCAGTGCTCTGCAGGGGCCCGCACTGTCCCCTGGCCTCTCACCCCTGCATACTACACATTACACACTCCATACGCCACACGGGCTTCCTGACCATCTCACCTCCCGCTCCCCAAATTCTATCCCAAAAAAGGTTGCCGATTACTCTTGTCAGTTTAATGGCGTAAGACTTTTTCCCCGTGTGTGACAAGTCCCGGGCCCCCGTTTGCCAGAGAGGAACTGAGGATGTGATAGCGGGTCTGGAGACAGCCTGTCTTCACACTAGTTCTGTTTACACCTCTGGGAGCCATTCGTCCGTCGTCTCATCGTTGTCGGAAACCGGCGGAACAACAAATCCAACGGTGGCGTATGGAAGGTCTATGGCTCACTTCCTCCCTTGTTCGCCCGCTCACTTTATGCCCGGTCTGCTGCTGGTAATTAGGCATTCCACAGTCTTTGATGCAGACGAATCTGATCGTATTGGATTGCGTGAGCAAGCAGCAGCTGCCAGCACGAAAAAAACCCCTTTATTTTTATGTTGATTCTCATATATATAATCTCTGGTTGTCTATTATATTCCAGATACCATCAGTTACCTTTCCATTCACTTATATGTTTAGTCCCCCCCCCCCCTCCAATCCACTGAAAGAGCACTAGCAAAACACAATTAATCATCTGAGTGTTAATTGGTGGATAGACAGACTAATCTAGCAACTTTCATGCCAACTGTGTGCAACCAAAGCAGACTGAAGCTTTGGAGATTCATTGCACAGTGGTTGCCCCCAATCATTCAAGATTGATGTTGCTTTGCACAACATATGCTTCGCGGAGAACCAACAGAGATTAGCTCGTTTTTCTTGACTGATTTTTGCCAGTAAATATTAATGCTTTCCTATACGACGGTGGCATAGCAATGAAGGCTCTGTTATTATGACTTTTTTTACTTTTAAATTGAGTTAAAAGCACAATCCAAACCTCTAAGGTGCAATCCATATGATCAGAGAGTAAATCATTAAATTCAGTGACGGCTCTTTTAGAGTAATACTCCCTCAATAGACAACAAATGTCAACGTTTGTTGATATCAGTAAAATTAGCCTTTTTTCTATTAAAGTCAATAGTAATAGCCCACCAGGCCCGTAAGAACATAAAGGTTTCTGAATGATCTCATAGAGATCGGAGACGATTTCAAGTTTACGATTTGATTTTCACGTTTTAAGTAATGGACGTGTCTGGACTACGGAGGGTTGTTAAACAGGTGTAACTCTATTCCCTCCGGCGTCCGTGAGAAGATGAAGCATCCAGAGTTTGACTGGTGGATTTGTTGTAGTTACAGTATACGAACAGATTAAAATAAGCTGTCAGGTGTCCCCAGGCTTCCTCTTTGAGTCACATATATATCACAGAAAAATACGAGCAAATTTAAAATCCAGCTCCGATTCTCTCGTCGCATCAAACCCACGCACACACTGTGCACAAACACGGTCAGACATCAGAGAGAGATTTCAGGTCTCTAAATAGAGAGTGACCGGTGTGGCACCTGAATCAACAGGAAAACTACCCACCCAGTGCTCGGATCAAGGGGGTCTGCCATTATAGAAAACTCAGCTGCACACAGCAATTACCACTTTAGAAATCAGGGAATGTCTCTGCTGAAATATAGTTTTGTTCTCTTAAGGAAAAAAAAACACCAAGTACAACAAAACTGCATTAGCGTGCTCTAAAATTCTATTTCAGAGTTTGTCTTCCTTTAGGCCAAAAGAGTAGTTCAAAGCAAAGGCTCTTCACTCGTACAAAAGCATGACATAAAGCATTTGAGCCGACATTTGAGCCCGAGAACATTTTGTTCATAGCTATTCGGGGACAGATTAAGGGGCTGATCCTGCCCACCATTATAGCACCGTCATTAATAAAGTCACTGGTGGATAAAGTTTGGAGGAAATGAAGACATACGATGTTAAATGTGTTCCTGGAAGCCCTCCCTGCTTCGTGCACCTCCTGACTTTGAGGTCTAGGTGAGGCCGCTGACCCCGCCCGGAGTTCATGCAGGTACACTTCCTGTGTTTGTGCAGACCCCCGTGGTCGACCACGGGCAGACAGACCTAGAGATAAGAGCACATAATGCCATGCCTTATCTGCGCAGACAGCAGCCGTGTTGATATGAGCAAGTGGTCGCCATGCCGATATCGCCCACTACTAATGAGCCATTCAGTGCTCATGGAACTGCATAATGAAAAGCATTGGGCCGGAGGGCACAAGACCTTGTAGTCACACAGTGGCACAGCAAAAAGCTAAAATGACCTCTAATGGTGAGCGTTATAGATTTCCAACCGATTAATACATACTAAACTCTTTCTGTGCTCAGGAGCAGGCTTGACTATTAATAAGTAAGTAATGCCATTTAGAATAAGAGTGAGCCATTAATGTAAAAGGACCGGACGCTATATAAAAAAAGTACAATAACAATCGAAAAATAAATACTGATAATTTTCCGGATTTATTTCCACATTTAAATCAGAAAAAGCGTAATAAATGATGCCGTTCAATTTAAAGTTTCTGAAAATCTCACAATGTCATTATTTCTATGCACGCTGGAAGCTTCTGTGTTGAAGTGTTAGCTGGTAGAAAAAAAAAGATCTATCATGTGAGAAAAGAAAACAGAAGAGAGGAAAATATCGTTAGCGAGGCTCTCTCACACTGCACTTTCCAACAGAGGAAAAGCAAGGCAGTCAGAAATGGATTGTTATTTGGGAGGGGCATAACATTGAAGGAGATTGAAATCGGTCTGAGGCAGCGACAAGTGGTCGCGTCTCCCTGCCACCCAGTCTGACTGCAGGCAGAGCCGGCTGACTACACTAAAACAGGGGAAGTGGACTGTTTTGGCTCTCAACGCCATTTTTAACATGACTCTTGTTGTTGGTTTAAGCCGATTCTATTACAGCATGCCTTCCGAGAAAGTTCTGTCATCTCTTTCCATTTCTTAGTCCCCCCCCCCCCCCCCCCCACCTCACTTTAAATCCCAGACACCTACAAATGGTGTTCTTGGGTATTCTCCTACGTCATGTCTAATTACTCTGTCGTTTACTTTCACTTTTTCTAACTTATCACTTAACTGGGTCTCCATATCTCCCCGCCTTTATCTCTGTCTTGTCCTTTTCCCTATCTGTGTTTTTTTAATCCCCCATTTACTTCTCTTTCCCCCACATCTTCCCTCTGAACCACTTATCTCTGTTCTTTGACAGTCACATAAATTTGACCCCCCCACTCCCTTACTGTCTCCATGAACCAGTCTTTATGAATTCTGTTATCTGTCTGTTATTGTCTGTCTCGCTCTCCTTCCCCCCCCTGTATGATTCATTTTCAGACGGCCCTCCCTCCTTCTCCTGCCGCCTGCTAATCACTTTTGTGCTTTTCCTCCAGCCCGTGGAGGGAGACTCTGGGGTAGGCAGAAATGCAGCAGGAGGTCTGGCAGTTAACATCATGATGCCTGGCTCCCACTGGGGAAGTAGTTGCATAAAGGGGTATATTCAACACTGCTTCCCCACCAGGAAACGCCAGGCACACAGTGGATAAAAATCACTAAATACAAAGACTTCAGTCAGACGCATAGATAATTGTTTGTGTCCAACGGCTACAGGCAGCTTAAGTGGCAGCTTGCAATTATAAAGTGGTCTGGAAATGTGAAATTGATCATTTTCTCTTATTATCAGGACTTATACAACTAAATCCCATGTAATAAGCAGATAGCAAGACTAGACTGAAGAACTCACATTTCTCAACCTTTATAAAGTATACTGTTAGACATAGCCAGAAGACACCCAGTAGCTTCCTGTCTTGTTCTTTGAGAGGTGATAGTTAGTCACCGTGGCGTCCAGTCCGCCCTCCGGTGTGACATGAGAGGACACGGGATTAGAGTCGCCTGAAGGGCTTGTCAATCAGGAGGTGCAGCCCCCGGTTAGAGGTACAGTAAACACTTAGATGACTGAAACTCTTGGTAAGCGATCGTCCTTCCAACTGCCCACTCCCGGCAAGATACCACAGTGAAAAGAAACGCTTCCCACCGCTGGAGACAGCTGTTGGCGAGTAAAGATATGAGGTTTGATCTTGAACTTGCAATAAGTAGCAGCTAACAACACAGACTAGACTGAAAAATATATATATATATATATACTTGGATTCGCTGACAAGTTTCTAACAGCCTGTGAACTGAGGGTGAGCGGTTTGTAAAACATGGGCTTGTAAAATGCAGAGAAGGGCTCTCTAATAGACACTGTTGAGCTGCATTATCGGAAATTCAGTCAATTTTGGAGCGGTTTCAGAGCTTGAACCATAAAACAAGCGAGCAGTCAGAATATCTTGGCCTCTGTCACCCAACTCTAAATACTAAGTCACTGCAGTAACCGTCTACGAGGTGAGTAAATTTAGACGTAAATGATGTACATCCTCCCCGTCGGAGGTAGATGATATCACATCCATAAGGAAAGGCGCCAAATTAAATATATTCATTAAATGCCTCTTTAACAACACAGTGTTGCGACCGTTATAGTAGCAGTGCACAGACAGACTGAAATAAACAAGATTAACAAAAGAGTAACATCCAAACAAAAAAAATTAAAACCGGCAATACGGTTAGAAGCTGGGGTGAATAGGAGTCTTTAGCGTGTTTTATCATGAAGGAAGGACCAAACATAGAGGGAGAATTAATTCCACCTTTCAAAGGCATCACCGCCTGTATGATCTTGGCACAAACAAATACCCCGTTTAAATGACTAAAGGGATTTAGAGGAATTGTGGGACCATAGGCGCTAAGAGATAAACCAGTTGGCTGGACCATGTATGGCCTTCAAAACAAACAGCTCCATTTTAAACACAATTAACCTCCGAGGGAGGCAGTGTAGTGAAACTAAGACCGGTGCGATGTCGGGGCCCGACAGAAGCCCGTCCACAGACTGATGAGCCGTAGACGAGAAAGAGAGGTTTCACTGATCCCAGCATGCAGGGGACTGTAGGAATGAAGGTGGAAGGAAGGATGATCTTTTATTGGTTAAAAACAACCCGGGATTTCGGTAGAATTAAGGTCTGGGATTTTTGAGGAGGACAGAAAACGAGTGTTGGAATTTAGGAAGTTGAAGCTTGTGGGCTTATCAGTTTTGCTCTGATGCCGCTGGAGAATGCTGTGAACCATCCAGCAAATTCCATCAACTACAGAGCCTTTACATATTGCAGAATCAGTCCGATGATTTGGAAGATTATTTATCTCGGGCCGATATTCCCATCAGTTGATATTGGAACAACTCAACAATGTTCCCCAAGAGAGAACATCTCCAGCCGTGGAAGTACTGACACACTATTGCCATGTTATGTGATAGTGTTTAAAGCTATTCCTCCATTAATCGACCAGTCATCAGACTGCAGCCGTCCAAAAATAAATAGATGCTGCTCTAAGGAAGAATTAAGTTTCCAGTTTCAGGAAATGAAGTGGATATATAAGTACATGAGTCTCAAACTTTGTCCTTTGGCTTCACTGGGTCACTTGGTAAAATGTATGCATCTATCACATCTACATAATGTATCTCCCATATATATATAATATATACACATACACATGCTGCAGACACCACAAAGGGATTTAATGAGCCTGATATGAAGGAGCTGACGGAGGAAATAACACTATACGACTGCCTGCGACCGGCCGAGGGAGTCTTGGGATTTGTTGCAGGCTGTAGGCTATTTTTGATTTACTCTGACTTTTTCTGTGTTTACTTTTTCTTGAGGAGGAACTTGCACATCGTGTCTGCATCCACAGCGACTCGCAGCTGGCGAGGACGCCGTCAAAACAAACAGACCCTGATTTCCCAGCAAACACACATAGGTGGCGGGTTTTTTTTTTTTTTTTTTAGTTTGCAGCACCTTACTCGTGCAAATTTGATTCGGGATGGAGTTTTCTCTCCGCATTGTGAGTCACACCTGATGTTTTGTGTTATTTGTGCAACAACAACAGTAAGCTCAGCAGACAACTTCAGAGAAACTGGCAAATTAATATGACACTACTGGAGTGAATCATGACGAATAAACAGAGGAAGGAGATAGAGGAATTCATACATGTCACACCAATGTTGTGATTAACACTCAGTGCACACGGGTCAGAGTTCCCTGCTGTTAGAGAACAGTGTCATGGCTCCCTCTGTGGCTTCTCCGAAAGCTGCTGTAGCCACAGGGGGAAAAAAGAAGAAAAATCAGAGGAAGAGAAAACTCCTTTCAAGAAATAAATGAAATGATAGTGATATTTGGGACTCTGTGTCACAGAGGCAATTAAGGCTGAGCTAAACATCTTGCAGATAGCAGACACTGAGACCGATCCCCCGCGGTGGAAGCTACACGAGGTCAACTCTCCGCAGGTCTGCAAAGTTGGCCCAAAAAAAAAAAACCTCCATATCCCCCGCCACCAGCGCCCCCGCTGAGGGGGAGTTTAGCACTAGTGGCGATATTGTGATTTGTCATACAGTAGGTCAGCACCGAAGGCACATTCAGCCAACCCAGGCTCGTTTTTTTTTTACTGGCAGCATCTTAACAGTAATGTCTGTCTGCCGGGGCCAAATTAGCTTCTATAAAAAAGTGAGTTGAAAATGTCAGTTTATTTCCTCTGGTGCATGTTTAGAGACACAGACTGTGGGAGAAAAAAAAGTTATTTGGCAAGGAAGTGTTTGTTTCACCTTCAAGTGCATCGCTGGAAAATGATTGCGGCCACTTATTATCTAGCTCATGCTAGAACTGTATTACATAACAGCATTATGCTTTCTTTTATGGCATTTAATATGTGAGGTAATATATATATATATGCAACTATCAACAACCAGATTCATAAGGTGGAAAAGACCAGTTCATCTTTAAGAGATTTAAAAGATTCTGAAAACTACCAAGATGATGCACTTTTGACATTGATATGATCAAATTAAGATCAGTAGATTTGGAACATTTACATATACATTGAAGATCTTTTCATTAAAAAAAGCCAATAATCCCAAAAAATAATTAGCACCGTTGTATTAATTGAAAGCCATGTGACCGTCCCGAATGCCAGATTGCTGCAGGGAAAGTGCAGAGCACTGGTGAGAGAGTGAGACAGGATTATGGCCTGAGGGCACAGCGTGGGTTTCAGATCCCTTTGCCACCTACTAGGGGATTACATGTTAGAATTTGATACGGGCAGCCACAGGCAACCAGTGGAGGGAGTGTTAGAGGGGAAATGTAGAAGCGCCCCACGTGTTTTTATTGGTTTCTTGGGTCTGGGCTGTCTTTCAAAAGTAAATATATTCTTTATTTCTGACAACTGACCAACTACACAAACAGTTGCTTCCCAAGATGAAACAATGGTCTCGATATGTATCTCCCTTCTCCTTCTTCTAACCATAACTCCATAGCACAATAGTGTACACTATATAATCTCTGAGTTGATGTAAGGATAAACCATCATTCAAGCCAAAACTATTTTGCCCACAATCTCTCTTTAAAGATTGATTGTAAAATTCCTGATTTAGTGTGCAGGAAAAAAGAAAACCACAGCAAAAACACAGGACAGAACAAGATTAATATTTGCCTTTGAACTTTAGGTTGATAAAAATATCACCTGGAGGCCTAAAAGCTACTAAATCCCATTGCCTCTGGTCTACGCTTTTCAATGAATGCACGTTTGAGCATGAAACCCACCGACATACGTTATGATGAATATCAGCTGGTTAACTTACCAGAGGCTGCAACAGTGAACAGAAGAAGGGCAACCCGTGCCACGTGAGCCTCCATCTCTGTGCAGTTTACGTCTGAGGTGTTGGTTTGAAGCGAAGCCTGGATCTCTGGTGGGGGGATGAAGATACTCGGGGGTCCGGAGCAGCAGTGAGCGTGGCAGCGGAAGAGCAGACAAATCCAGTCTAAAGGCCCCGAAAGGTCAGGGGGGAGGGGGGATAAAAGGAGGCCGGGAATCAGTGAGGAGACGTGATGGATGATAAGGATGTGACTCTTATACTCATCATCACACATGAATATTAAAAAGGTGCAGTTTAATGCAACAATAATATTTGAGAACACACAGGTCACCGGTCATTTACACAACCTATTCAACACTGACAGCGGGGGAAGTGTCGCCTGAATGTCTTACATTCCTTCAGTGAGATGACAGGATTTTCAATCCCCACAACATTTCTGTCCGCCACCCTGGCGCACAATGAGGGTCTGGAACCCACAAGGGTTATCTGGTGGTCACTCAGTGTTTTCAGGAAGCGCTTCGACGTCGCGTTCTTTAAATAATACCACAATGCTGAGATCAGATAAGGAGGAGAGACTGCTCTCGTTATGCGTATTCATATGGAGGGAGAGAGGAAGAGCCTGTGTAAACTGTTGGCTGCACTTCCACAGGGAAGCTGTCACGTTATTCCCCTGAACGTCTTCGATACAGTCAAAAGTGACCTTTGCAAAGAACTATATAGTAGTGGATTCATTGGCGAAAACAAGCAATTACGTCCATTCACAAATAATGATGGGAGAAAGTCGTGAAAAAGTAGATCCCTCCGTTACATCCGCGTCTTTAACCACCGTTTCTTGCTCCCACAACTCTCTGTTGAGCGCGTCGTACCGTTATTTGACCGGCTAATCATTTCACAACAGACATGAAACAGATCGGTTTGTAAGCATGGCTCTGTTTCTACCCAGGGACATGAAATAGATCAAACACGAAAGTTAAGACAAAGTTCACACAAAACTTACTTCTTCTTTTTTTTTTTAAGCTCGGGTGGTTTTCTTGAAATAAAGCTTTATAATCCACGGGGCGAGGATGTGGCCGATGTAACGATGTCAGGACTTTTCCCAACTTTGTGCCGCCTGGGCGGCGCACATTTACTTTTGTAGCCCTCCCACCGGCCTTTCTTCCTTTTCCTGCTCGCCTTGTGCCGCTGCTGCTGCTAACCCCTGTCATTGTCTTATCTGGTCAGCAGAGAGTCTGTTAAAAATAGCTGTAAATCCCAACACAGTTAGTATTGTGATTTTGTAGCGGGATTATTTTTTTAATATATATATATATATATATAATAATAATAGCCTAGGTTAATTTACTCTGCAGCTACTGTCCTTAATCCCTATAGCCTTTCTGTGACAAGTTATACAGGAGTCTACCGTCTGTCTCCAATATCTTTGTGTCCTACCGGGCACACATAAAGTGCTGCTTTATAATCCCCCTATAATAATATCAGTCTGAAATGTGTGACAGTTTCCTTGGTCAACGGCCAGAGACAAATATATATTTAATTGATGCCGTTGGAATTGTGCAATCAATCACACATATGATGTCTGTCACTTATAATTTTTGCAAGTCAGAAAGTTGCAGGTTTGGCCCCCTGCCATTTAACTTTGTGTAAAACCACAATGAACGTCTCCAGCATTGCCTTGGCTTGCTGGCCAGCTAGGTTACCATGTACAAGTGTGAGACTCCAATCTTCCAATGTGGTTTATCCACTCTTCATCAGCGGGGACCCGAAGGGATGTGCAGACCCATTGTTAGTCTGAGTTATGTGACATCCTGGCGCGAGGCACACAGGCGTTTCAGCAATGGACGTCACTTACTGGACTTTTACATTTCATTGTAATTACGTATTTCCACAGTCTTCTATGACAGAATGCAACTTTCTTGAATTATCTTTTTAATTGCTAACCATCATGGGTGGAATTGTGAATTAAAATGGATAAGAAATGTGTATCTCACCATTGACTACCATGCATATTTTTTAAAAATAAATAAGTAAAAGGTCCCATGGTGGCTTTCACCTTTTACAGGTGGAAGGTTTTTTCGGGATCTCACTTCTCAGAGATCCAAACATTGTTCACCAGTTGATGTTTCTCAGCAATATGGCCACAGACACCCAGTTTATAATATTGTAAATGCAAAATGGCTTTCATAAGTGGGCCATAGGGTTGTGTTACCTCAGCATTGACTTAGAGATTACTTTAAAAAGGTGCTACATTTGGAATTCACAGCATTTCTAGTGCTCCCACACAGCTCTCAAGATAGTGCAGTGTGACGATGCTAATCGTTTTTACCTGGGGGGGGAACCAGAGGCTGGTTGCTACGCTTGCAAAATGACGGCGTCGTTCAGGACAGCTTTATCGGCTGTAACCACATATGAGAGCGGTGCAGAGCGGCAGCCATGATCACACATGTTCACTTCAATTTGACAAGTTGATCTTACTTAAAATAATCAAGGAAACCGGATGCACTTAAAATAAGTAAGTAAAGTCAGTAAGTTTAGTTTACTTTATCTACTTATCTACCCTAAACTGATTGCACTTGGAAAAACCAAGTAAGCACAACAAAGAATGATGAGTTCACAGGGATATTTTTTTGATGAACCTAGTATTATAGCTCTTTAAGGAAAAATGACTCACATTTCATGAGTTAAATCAACATCATAGTGAGAAATAAGTAGAGTACACTAATGTGATTTAAGTAAGTATAAGTATTACATTGTAGAGCAGAGGTCCCCCCTGTTGGAGATCTGTTTTGTGACTTCGTACTCCACTCAGATAGACATTACTCCACTATCTTTACATTGCACATAGTTTCTGCTGCTTTATTAATACTATGCTACCACGTTCATTTTAGTATCAAACTTTTTCACAGCCCCTAACTGATGAAAATACATCACGGACCCCCATTTAATAAACTTCTGTCCCTTGGTCCCCTTTGCGACAGGATTCCTGCTTTTAGTTTTATTACAGAAAGTGTATTACGTTCTGTCATTGTGTTTGAAGCAGAACTGAGTTCCATTAGAAAGCACCAACACAGACACGACGGCCTGCTGCTAACACCTGTCTGAGTTACCGATCAAACCTAAAAACACGATACACTACACGATGATGACTGTGCTTCTGGTTGCCTGGCTTCATGGCACACAAGGTCCAGCTGCTTCTCCACTCACAGCTCTTCAGTCTTCAGTCCGGCTCCTTTTGTGTGTGTGTGTGTGTGTTTGTGTGTGTGTGTGTGTGTGTTTGTGTGTGTGTGTGTGTGTGTGTGTGTGTGTGTGCGTGTGTGTGTGTGTGTGTGTGTGTGTGTGTCTGTGTGTGTGTGTGTGTGTCTTCCATGAGGTCCAGCATGCTGCTGCATTTGAAGGGAGAGGACGATTCCACAATGAGCTCCAGCTGTGCCAGTCAGCTCACCTGGCACTGCTGGCATTAGCTTCCCCTATCAGATTTATGAATTATTAACACGGGAGTTGCTGGCTGCCTCGATCAGTTACTTTGTTTGTGTTATCCTGTGACGTTGTGAAGCACAAAAGTCACACAATATTACAAATAAACTAAATGATATAGGCAGCGGTAGACCAGCAACTGTTTTTTTTTTTTTGTTTGTTCATATAACGATTCATTTTCCCGCCAGAGAGCTGAAAATATTCTAAATAAAATACACTTAAATTGATATTTTTCTGAGGTGGGTCTTGTCTTACTTGACTAAAATATGTTTTTCTGCTGCCACCATCCACAACAGTACATTGCTTTGCTCCCATGACAGTATGGGACCTTTCAGGCTTAAATTGACCCACAGAATGATGATAATGCAGACAGATAAAAGTAATAATCATTCCTCTGGTTTTCACCCAATACATTCTCACGTAGCAAATAGTTGTTCTTTGTTTCAACACTAGACTTTTTTTTAGACAAAGGGTGGATACATTTTTACCACAAAGGACATGAATGTTGAGGAAACACTTCATGACTCACAACAGCTTAATTTGGCATCAAACTGTTTTCAACAGAACATCAGTCACGCATATTAGTAATATCCTAACATTGTTGTCACACATGGTTTGTACTATTCCTTTTACCTGAAGTTGACCCGCAAAATGCAAATTGAAATAAATCAGGTGGATAGAAACACACTTAGTGAGCCAGCATGCACACATCGGCCTTTTGATAAGATGCAAATTTTAAACAAAAACATGTGCATATGTCTGTTTTTAATGCGTTATTAATCCCACCTGTGCTCTTCCTGCCAACATGTTTTTCCTTGAAACGGGTGCATCAAACTCAAGCCCACGCTGTCCTGAGAGGAGCTCCTCCTATCAACCCAAATAAGTGAAATCACTTGTGTGGGTGCACCGCGAGTGTGTTGGCCTTCTATTGAAAGTCAGAGCCACAAGTACAAAAGGCATTTGAGTGTTTACTTTGACCTCTTTAGATGTTACTAGTGGTACGTGCTGTGAATCTCCCTCACTGGGAGAACTGGGAGGTTTAAATTTTCACATTTAATATCATATTTTCTATCCGTACAAAAAAACAAATCTTGCTCTTTAACATTTGATAATTTGTCCTGATGAAACTTAAAAAGAACAGCATTCTTCTTTTGAGGAAACAGTATTTAATATACACTCGTACTGTGTGAGGAAGAAAAGACTGGAACAAAGAGTAGACATAACATCCTTTCTCTCCTGAACAGACTCAGAGGAGTCCTCGTCGCGTCGAATCAACTCACTACACAAAGCCTGCCGGCAGAACAGAGGAGAAAAACACACGTATGGATTACACTTCAACAATAGCACAAAGGCATTTAGAATAATTACAAAACTGCTGCAGCAAACACAATTTCTCAAACAGCAACTCTATCGATCCCCCTCTACACCCCCCCTGTTTTTGCTCCATGCGTGTATCACTGATACCAAACAAAACTCTATCTTTATTCTCTTCCATTCTGTCTTCAGTAAGTAACGTCGAGGCCATTTTCAGTTAAACCTGTTCCTAATCCTGATATTTGAAAGGGAATAAAGGAGTCTTTAATATGAAGCTTTCCATTACATTGAATGTGTGATTCAGTAACAAACTGTCCTCCACATCACAGGGACAAAGCAGGAGGACAAAACAACAAACAGCTTGTTGGAGATTTAGTGAAATAGTGGCGTGCCTTTGATTTCACCTTTTTATTGGCGTCGTCCATGTGTGACCTGACAAACCAATCAATATTTTTCTTCTCATAGCAGTGTATTGACGTCCACTTTAATTAAAAACTTAACAGCTTAATTAACATTGTTGCTAGTAATCCACGTGCACCAGATACTTCAAAAAGAACATGCTATCATTATGAATTCATCTGAATTGATCCTAATCGAGGTAATCCTGGATTGCATATCATGCCTGCTTAAATAATGACTAGTTGGACTAAATGTGCATGTGTGGGTTCTCCCATAGTGCACTAACGACAGCATTGACTCCGTGAACTTGTCTTGACCTTGTCCCTTCAGGCAGCGCGTAGGAAGACGTGAACCTGCTCAACAACGCTCAGCAGAGACAGTCTGCCTCTTCTCGTACTCCCCGTTACTTAAATGATTGCCCTCCTCTTCGTCGCCGACTTGGATTTAGCTGCATATGTCACATTTGGCATCCGTTCAAGGCACTTTGTCACGTCTCTGAGGTCGACGCTTCTACAGTAGCACTCTCTTTCAATGGCTTTCCTTTTTTTTATTGGAGCCTGCCCCCCCTCCCCTAACTCTCCACCCCCACCCATGAGTAGTGTTTCAATAACAGGAAACAATCGGCCATCGTCTTTCATCACAGGTTGACGCTGGTTCCCGCGCGGTGCCACCGGGTCTCTGTGGTGCCAGCCGGCCGGCCCGCCGCAGTCTGTAGCACAAGAGAGAGAATAAGTGTATGCACCAGTTTACTTGTTTCCTTATCGTCCTCCAAGGGGAGATCTGACGCAGTCACTCGCAGCGGTAATATCCAAGACTGACACTAGATGAACTGGGCCCGTCCGCCTTACAGAGTCACTTAATGTACATCCAGCAATCCCATAATGCAGCTTACCGTCAGGGCGTTGCAAACATCCCATTTGTAAACGCGTACATCAATGTTGAATGTGTTCTGCGTAGAACTAAGTGCAGTTAGGGTTTCAGTTAAGTGAGCGGTGCTGGTTAATTTTACATTGGAGCCACAATGCTGCATGTAATTGTCTGTGACAGACCAAAAGGGGATTATTTTCTCAGCGAGCTAGCCATATTTAAAGCTGTGAACGTCCCCGTATCACCCTTGGATGGATAACTCACTGGTCGCCCAGAGGATTCCTGTGAGATACTGAATAAACATGTTACATTTAGCCCACCAGTCTTCCCTACGACTCATGTTATTTCTGAATTAGCTTTTTATAAATGCACTATGTAAGCATGCATATAGGCCTATTATATAACAACAGCATGTGTTTCATTCCTCTTCTTTTTTTCTCCAGCTGCCACGCGCCGCAGTGCATTTTCCACCTGATTGGTTTTATTATTACCAACCCAACTGAAAAATGACCGTTTTGTGATACCAAACCCTAATGTGATATTCATGGCTGATTGCACATTACTGTCCTTATAATTGTGTCAGACTCTGCAGCTACAGTAGGTGCACACAATTATATAGCATGCACACTATTTTTAGGTTCACCTTACCTGCCTGGTTGCAAGCCTTACTCAGAAAGTTTGCAACTTTGCTTATTAACCAACTGCCTATTTGGAAGAAGGCAGGTAGACGAAAGATACATTTAATATCTATATGAATGAATTGTTTTCCATACTACATCTACTGCTCCTTTACAAAAGTTAATGCCCTGATCGTGTAGTATTTATGAAACATCAAAACATTACTATAGCTGACTGTTTCCTTATTGCTGGGCCTTTGCATTGCATTGTTATTTTGATGATGCAGCCGAGATGAGGGAATTGAAAATGGTGCCGCCCAGTGGCGTGTGCCTTAACTAACCCTACACATACTTTAGGTAATGCCCTACTTGGAAGTTCAAGAGGTCGTCTTCAAACTTAATGGTTGCGGCCTCTGAACTGCAGGCAAGTCCACACACACACACACACACACACACACACACACACACACACACACAGTGAAACATCAGCCCATTGTTTCACCGCTCCCCCACATTCACAGACATGCGTCTCTTTCTTTCTCCTGCAGTACGTGACCGCCACCTCCTTTCTTTCCCTTTGTTTTGCACCTTTATTAGGTAAAAGCTGCATTCCTAGCATTCAAGCAGCATCCTCGATAGATTTATGAAAGTGCTCACGGACGCCTTTTCTTGATTGACTTTCCGATGGACACATCCTGTCCCCCTTCAGAAGCCGTCATCCCCTTCCTCATCCCCATGATCAGCGCTCTCCTTGGAGAGTTGTCCGGATACCTGTTGCAGTGTTTGCTTGGCCAGCTGGAAGTGTGCGTGTGTGTGTGTGTGTGTGTGTGTGTGTGTGTGGGGGTTAGTCGAGGAAGGTGAGAGGTAAAGGAAGACCTGCTGGTCATCATCGGCTCAAAGGAAAAGTTAGAATGAACTCTGAGAGCAGCAGTGTGTCCTGCATCCTGTTGTGTCTACATGCTGAGGCACCTGGACCATGTTGTCTGTCAAAGCATTTCCTTTTTCCACCATGCTGTGTGTGTGTGTGTGTGTGTGTGTGTGTGTGTGTGTGTGTGTGCGTGCGTGCAGACAGTTAAATTGTGTTTTTCCATATACTTTAATACTTTAATGTTCTTTTATTTTTTTACATTTACCTCTTTATAGACACCCATGTGTGCATCTTCATGGGAAAAAACAACAACAAGTATTTCTTTAAATATGTACTTTAAATGTAGTTGTAAATGGATTAATAGAAAATAATGCATGATGTCCACGGCGGTCCAGAAAATTATTTTAGAAGCAGATTTTCACCGGTTTGTCCACAGAGGGTGATCTCTGCTATTGTTCAATGGCACAATCATAAACAACTCTTATTATTTCCCCATCAACTCTGGATCCTGATATTATGTAAAGTGCAGGTTTGCCCCCAGAGCATGAGCACGGTGCCATACAGGTTAGGAGATGGTCGACACACGTTTTGTGATATCACTGTGACACGGCCACGTCTGTATGGCAGAGAATGGAAGCCCCACATACATAGAAACACATGGAGCTGGAGAAGGAGCAGAGTTAAGGCTTCTTTGATCCTTAACGGCCTTCAGTTGCTTTTTGAAACCAAGATGTTGTCTTTATGACATTTAAACTGATAAATAAAAAAAGAAAAAGAAGACAACAACAACCAGACACAGCTCATCTATGTTGTTTTACTACAATGCATCAATAGCCTTGGAGACTTGGCCGAAGACCTCGTCCACTGGTAGTTCAGAGTCGACCTAGGAAACAGAGAATATGTGTTAGATTCTACACACATGTTTTATTCAACATTTGAACTGTGATACAGTCGCAGGGACACGGCGTACCTTCCTGACAATGCCGCGGCCCTCGTAGAAGGCGATGACTGGCTCAGTTGCTTTGTAATACAAGTCCAGGCGCTTCTTGATGGTCTCCTCGTTGTCATCAGAGCGGCCGCTGGTCTCACCGCGCTTCAAGAGCCTCTTCACCATAGTCTCCCCTTTGGCGTCGACGTAGAGCAGCAGGCAGGGTTTGCCGATCTGAGATCAAAGACGGTTTGCTTTTCATTGTTTTGCAGGGATGAATTATGCAACAGCAGCTCGTGCACCTCTCCCAGACCCACCTTCTTCTCAAACTCCTCGCCCTGCTTCACCTCACGGGGGTAGCCATCAATAAGGTAGCCCTTGGAGACATCAGCCTTGGCGATCATGGCGTCCTTAATCATGTCTAAGACTGTGTCCTGGAAGCAGACGTGAGACATTATGATCAACCTTCACAATGATACGGCTCTTCTGATAGAAAAATACACTCAGTTGCTAGTTTATTATACTGACAGATTTTGTCCTGCCGGCTCATATCGATGAAGGTTGGCGAAATAACAAAAGGATCCTCTCTGGCTGATGCAATACTGTTCAACAGCACCCCAAACTACATCCTTCAAAATGACCATATAGATCAAGTTGACTCAGCACCTCGTCTCAAAGTGTTTTTAAAAACCTGAACATTATTAACTTTATGGGGATATTGCAGGTCTGGTGTATGAGATACTATGTCCCAGTCTCTTACCAGGGGCACCAGCTCTCCCTTCTGCATGATGGCCTGGAGGTTCTTGCCCCTGTCGGAGCCCGAAGCCACCTCGGCACGGAGCAGATCCCCAGATGACAGGTGAGTGTAGCCATACTTTGCAACTACCTTTTCACACTGGGTGCCCTTTCCCGAGCCAGGACCACCTGAAATAAGAGAGACATAAAGCATTAGTATAGCATGAGAGGGACAGATGATTTTTACATTTACTATTTAAAGGTATTGGGCTGGAAAATGAGAGAAAATATCCTGTACTCACCCACAACAAAGATGATCTTGGCATCTTTAATTTTGTCTGAAATGAGCATGAACAAAATAGGTTACCAGGTTTTTTTTTTAAAATAACAAGTAAAAGCTTCTTTTTTTTTTGGAACAAACCATCTCGACAGTCAAATGTGGCAGAAAGGCCTTCAGTTGAATCAGCCGTACACAAACTCCCCATTTGTATTTGCAGGCAACACTTCTCCACTAGCCTGCTTTGATCGCTTGTGGAGGTTTGTGTTATTCCTCACACAGTGTCGTTATGGCAACTGTTGCCAACTGATAATGCTAGTTTGCCAGGTATAACCGTTCACAGGAAACTACACAGAACGTAGTTAACGTAAGAAATGTTATACATTTAACAGAAGAGCAATAAATGAGAAGTACCAAAACATTTTGAGATGTTGAAATTGATATATCATAAGTCTATGATAATGTGAACAGTTATATCACAATATAATGACTTATAATATGCTGCTGTTGTTAAATAAATGCAATATTGTAACAATGTCCTTTTCTTCAAGGAATTTTCAAGGTACAGCATTGTAAAAATGTAAAATTCAAAACCTCCACTGTGATCTCAGAAATCGCCATAAGAGGGCAGCAGAGTATAAGAAAACACATCAAGACCGCTTCTGCTCCTTTGTAACTCCACACATCATTAATCATCATCAATGAATCTCTTACATGATATATTATTTACCTGCCATTGTGTTGCTTTAGATGAGTATTATCCTTCAACTAAAAGACAGAAAAGGAAACAGAAAAGAAAATAAGTTCATGACAGTAGATCTTTTTTAAAAGGCAAACAGTCCAATAGTTAGAGAGTCCATAGGGATAAACTAACATTCTGTATTTTATGAAAAGCAGAAGGCCAATGTCACACAGTCAGAAAAGGCAGATGAAACTTTGTTGATCGTGTTTTCGTCATGTGATACTGCTTCCCATTGGAAATCCCCAAATATAGTCCTGACCTTTGCTTATTTCTCGTCTTGAAGCAATATAATCAAAGTTGTGCAATTATTTGTTTGGGAAATGTTAACTCGCTGTGCTTCACCTTTACCTCAAAAACTCATTAAAAGCTCTGCAGAAGAAGGTGATAATAATATTAGTGCTGGTGATGTTATTGTCAGTGTTCCCATGTGCATCTCTCCAAACACTTCAATCATGAGTAATTGTTTTTATTAATAGAAACGTTACGATGTGGCCCCACTTAACTTATATACAGCACAATAATACTAAGTACTTTTACAGTGTGTACCATCGCTGATAAAAAGTTGACTCCCTCACTTGATCAAGACAGGAAATGCCTATTCATTCTGTGTTAACAGCACTGAACATTCCTAAAGAAGACAACAACCACGTTTTCCTGTTTACACTTCTCTTTTTAGCTGACTTATAGACTTAGAAGAATGAGGAAGGAGGCAGGGGAGCCGTTGGTGCTGGCATGTGTAAAAAGATATCTTCAACTAGCTGCTTGTCATGTGCTTCGTATTAATAGTGGGTGTGTTTGAAGGAACGGGCTTTAAATAACTTTTTGGCTTAACAGGTGTTGCCTATAGTTTAGCATGTCTGCTTTGATTATCAGGAAGTAGTGTCTTGATTGAAATTAAATTCTCAGTTTTGCACTGTATTTTAATACAGTTGATATCTTCAGTACAGGTACTTCCCTTTGGATGGATTTGGACACACATGCACATGCACACTATGTTCATCAGGTAACCTGATACGTTCCTTGTCTGAGTTTTATGAAACCATATTCGTGACTATTGGGGCAAATGAGTGATATCTTTTGTGATATCATATTGTTTGAATAGCAGGCATGTGGCAATGAAGGCTAGCAGCCTGCTATTCAAACAAACCTGGTGCCAGCTTGATAAACCAGCTTTAAGGAATGTGTACGTTATTGAAGGTGAGTTGTTTCATTGTGCTGCAGAGGAAACATAGTGATATTCTACTGTGGTCCAAATGAAAGATTTTTATATCCAACACGTGTTCCCAGTTCACCATTTAGATATAGTTTAGCAGAGTAATACCTAATGCTACCAGTAAGTTCTCTGATTCTCCCATCCGACACTCCTGCTGCTCTTCAGGTGTCTAGTTTTATGTCAGGGGCCTTTGACCCTGTCGTAAATGTCACTCAGAGGCTGGCATCTGAGTCAGCACGGAGCCTGTTTGGGAATCCCTCCCTGGCCTATTATGGTGCCATCCTCTGGTTCCCCTGCCTCTTCGGCATGGCAGAGGTGTTCTGGTTCTAATATGGCGCAAACAACATTTCACAGCTGTGGGAGGTGAACTCAATATAGGCATGGAAAAGCAGCGATACATGCATGGTTTTGCTGCGGTGTGATTGTGCTAATACATTTCCCAACAGAGGCCGTATCAGTACTGGAGCTAGATATGCCAAGATGTTTGAACTGGACTTCATCATTTGGGGACAATGCCCTGTGAATGTGCTGCAGGACTGGATCCATATTTGTCCGTTAACATGCATGATGAGTCTCTTGCTTAAATAACGTCATGCCATGCCACTGGGTGTGCTCGTTAATGCCAAATGTAACCTGATATTTGGAATTTGAACATGTGACTTTTTGTAATTCTATCCTTGAATTGAAATACAGAGATACTGGACTCCCCAGGACACCCACCCCGATGTTAGTCTCCCGTCTTATTACTGTTTCCTAACTTTTGGCCTCGCTAAAAAAAGCCTCAGCTGTTAAGGGATAGCGTGTCAACCATTCTCAAAAAGCACGTGGGGGTGAAGCTTTCACTGACCGGCCGCAGAAGCAACAGGAGTGAAAACAAAGTACTTGGCACACAATCTATCCGTGCATTCTCTCTACGTACCGCTGGTTACCAAGGCACTGTGCAAAAAATAATTGAGCGTACTGTCCCTTTAAGGGAGAACAGGGGACCCTTTGACGTCAGTGCAGTGGGAGATATTCCATGGTGTTTGTGAAAGGATGGAGCGAGATAATGTCTGTGTTAGCTGTGGCTGTTGAGGATGTGTTTCTGATCCAAATTGCAAGCTTCGGTCCGTTATAATGTGTCCACTGACGAGGATCAATAGCACTCAGAACCTAATCAATAGTTAATGACCGTTCCTGAAGGGTGGAAGCATAGCTGTGGAATTAAAAGGCTAGCTGCATAAAATGCCCTTTTAATGGGTATAGGTGGAGGATAATGTTTCCATGTTGTCAGAGTGAAGGCAAACCGTCTGCAATGAAATGTCTGTAGGAAAGAATAAGAATCCACGATGGTAATACATTCTTTAAGCAAAACAATTATGTCATGCATTGAGTGCCATCACTGTCAATGACACATGAGAGCTGCATGCCTTTGCACTATGCAGACATGCTTGATCTCCTGACAACCATTATAGACAGTATGCCAGGTGACAGTTGACACATAACAGTGTGTTATTCTTATTCACTTTCCATCCCATCAAACAGCCCTGCCCACTCTCTCCCTCTGCCATCTCTCTACTTGTCACTCCCTCCGACCAAGTCGGACACACTCCCTGGTATTCGCTGCTCTCTCTATGGAGCCTTTGTCCTCTGTACTGACCTCTCTTCTCGTGCTGTGGCTCTAGATCCCAGTGCAAGGGGGCTGCTGTCCCTGGATCCCCGTGTGTGTGTGTGTGTGTGTCTGCACAGTTCCTACTGCACGGCAGCCCTCCCTCCCCCTTGCTACGCCTTTTTATAGCTCAGCTGAGGCTGCTCAGCCGGCGTTGCATTCTGGGTAAGAGGGAGGAAGCACAGGCGAGAAGGAGAGTGAGGGCACGGTCGTGAGTGAAGGGAAGGATGACGGACAGGAGGAGGCACAGGATTAGAGGCAGAGGGAGAGGAGGGGAGGGCTGTGGCAGAATGCGTCACTGCATGTCCTTAGTTCAGGTCATTTTGTGCAAAAAACATTTTATGCTTCACTTATCAATATCAATGTACAAAAGCAGAAATATTCTGTTATGGTAATGGTTTCATAATAATGGTTTAAGAAGCGTTTATCATTATTGACAGTAATAAAACCCAGATTTAAGAATACATAATCATTGGTATGAGAGAAGTGGAATAAATGAGACATAACCAGCACACACGTTTCATGACTTAATCTAGAGGATGGCATCTTCAGGCAGAAAAAGGAAAGAATCAATTTAATATCAACATGAATAAATATCTTTGTTTTGCTCTACTACTAATCATGGTGATGCAACCAAACTGGAAGTAAACCCAAACATTTCCTAAGCCCCTCCTGCTTTGTTCCAAAGATTAGAGTTTGGGAAATCCAATAATCTTCCACTGTACCGCATGCAATGATATTTCTGTGCTACAGAGGCCAGTGTTGCTCATATAAAAACGTCTATTCATTTGTCAAAACTAAATAAAAACAGAGCCCAAATAAACATCTGAAACATTTTTATTAAAAGCATGAGGGGACTTATCCATGTCCTCAAATGGAACATAAATACAAAATATATTTATATGTACAAATGGCATAAGACAAATAGAAGCGTACCAGGTACTTTCTAAAAATGTTAATTCACACACAAAAATGAAAATATTAACTAACTCCCAATGTGTTGTTTATCAAAGATAGATGAGTCAAACACGACCACTGTGACACTCCTGGTTCAGAACTCAGTATCACTAAGGTTCATGAGCTTTGAGGTACAAAAATGAGGTATGCACTACTTTTGAATAAAAAGCAAGCCCATAGGAAAGGTCAGCTATTTTTAACAGTACCATTATATAGATGCTCTGTACAGCAAAAAGGGTTCAAACTCTTAGCCAATTAAAATGTCCTTTCTTACCGATGTTGGAACTTTCCTGTAATGTACACGGTAACCTTTGTGAAATTATTTGCAAACCTTTGTTTCTGAAACCAGAGGAAAGTTGGCAGAATTGTGATACTGTTAGTAATATTATAATTATTATAATGTCAAATATTCAAGAGTAGGGAACGCCTTTCATCCCCAATAGATTGCACTCTGTATATCAGAGGTAACACTAGCTTTTGACCACAGGGGGGCAGCACACCAGCAGCACTACCTAGAATTAGTGCAACAACATTTTTCATGGTTTCAGATTCATCAAAATATGACACAATCATCTTATCCATCTGCATCTATTTCTATGTTAAGTAATAATAATGGCAATAAGCAGTAGTCTGTAATCAGATGATGAGAACATTATGGGCAGCAGCTTGCATTACTTTCAGAGCTAAGCGAAAACATTTAATTGTAGCTTGAATTATCACAAAACTGTATCTCGGATCTATAAAAAAGAAGCAGCTATTTCATATTGTTTGCTCGGTAACCTTGGTTACAGCATACTGTGTGAAGAAGATGCATTTCTATAAATGCAGAAATGGACATAAATTACATTTATGTGGGAAATCATATTTCACACAGTCTGTCAATTTAAAGGACTCATAGTATTTTGTTTCAGTCATTCAAAAAATGAAGCATAGTTATCGGTCAGTGGAAAGTTTGAACTGCCCCAAGCAGTTTGTTTAACACTGGATGATGATCTCTAATACTGTTACTGCACACATAACACCACTTTTCTATGGCCAGTGGGAACCACAAAAATGTATGATAAAAAGCACCATTGATAAAATGATAACTGGTTTGATAAAGTTGGCATATACATTATAATTCAAATCTTTATAAAACTGGTTTAGATTTCAGTGCAAATCTATCATTTCTCCGATGTTTTTATTAACACGGTTGCTATTATTTTATCTTTGTGATTCCCACAACTCATGCTGTCGCTCCATATTACACTTCTCCAGAAAACATCTGACTCCAGGGAATACAATCTTTTGTCTGAAGAAAATGCTGATTAAGGCATTAGATTGAGTAAATTATTTCCTGTTTGTTTCATGTCACCCAAACGTATTTCCTTCTCGCACCACTGAGTTTGACTTCTGCTTGTTTCCCCGTTATATTAACACACATTTATAATAATACATCAAGCAACATTTGACAGGGCACCACCTATTGCACATGGAATTTGCCTTGTTATTAAAAAGCTTGTTAGTTCACCCTTCAGTGCTGTCTTTCATTTCTTCTGCCTTTTATTTTCTTTGACATGAACTTTGCAGCCTTTTTCAACGAGTCCTAGCTGGCAAAGCCACCAGGTGGCTCTGGATCAGGGGACTCGGGGTCGTCCTGGTCGTCAGAGGGCAGCTGGACTCGCTGCTCGTCCATACGCTTGGCCTGCACCCTCTGGATTAGACTGAAGAAGTCTTCATCAGGCACTGTGGGGGCGTGGGGGCCATCTTCTGGTGGGGAGCACCGCTGATCATCAATCCTAGAGGACTAGTGTCAGAAATAGATGTATTAAGTGGAAGGATACGTGACACAGTGGGGGGTAAAGAGATAACATTCCACTTTTCTATTCCCTATACAATAATATCTACTGTCTTTAAAGCTAATCCACTGAGAATGAAAGAGGATTAAACCCTCCTTACCTGGCACTTGATTAGCATGTTGAAAAAGTCATCGCTGGGTTCCTGATGGTCTCCCTCACCCACCAGGTGCCCCAGATTGTTATGGGTAATCCTCAGGCCTGGAAGGTTACCAACATTCACCCGTTGGTCATCTAGACGGCGGCTCTGGGAGCTAGCAATCAAATCAAACAGCTCCTCGGTCTGGGGGGAAGTGGTGACTGCAGGATCTGGGAGAAGAGGGAAGAGTCCACTTATTAAAAAGAGTTCAAGTGTCCTTAAAATAGCCGATTAAGGACCAAATATTTATGTGCAACTCGTTCTCAGCCAAACCTAAATCGTTCAGGGAGGACACGGAGTTCCCAGCACCGTCTCCGTTGTCTCCGTTCTCTGGCTCATCAAGATGGCAGCGCTGGTCATCCATGCGGCTGCTCTGGAACTTGCTAAGGAGGTCAAAGAAGCAGTCTTCATCGGAGGGGTCACGGCCCAGCTTCTGGCAGAAAAACGACAACACTCTTGTTATTGGTCAGCACTAAGAGACAACGACTGAATATCGATATTATGGGAAACATTATCTCCATTTCCAAGCTCTTTCCATCTCTCTCTCTCACTAGTACTGAACCATGATCTGCAGATAAGCGTAGGGTTGGATGATGAGGATGAGGTTTTAGAGGTGGCCAGCTAGTGGAAGAGAATAATAATCTGATTAACTCACATGGGCTGGCCTTGGCCTACATACTGAAGGTGGTACAATATCACACAATGTCATGTAAAAATACACACCCCGTTCATATTTAAGTAAAATGGCCCACATAGTGGTAACTGTTAAAGGGAGATGGGCATTTCAACAGACCATAGAGCATGCTGATCAGGTACACCTTCAATGTGATAAAATAATGTGCCACTTTGAAATGGTTGTGCTTTTAATTTTTATATTTCTGTCTTATTCAGTTTCTTGTCCGACACACATGAGCAGTGGAACCAGCTGGCAGTGCTGGAGATGAGCATGAAGCTCCATTCAATGATCCGCTGACCAATAATTCAATCACTGACCGACTAAATGCTATTAACGTGTTACTTCCTCCCGGCTGGTCTCTGCCAGTGCTGTTTAAACACCAACAGGGTCTCTCTCACATAATACTGAAAGACCCCTCCTTCACCCAGTGTCACCGTCTAGCTAATGTGTTTAAGCTTAGCAACAACACATGCATGGAAAATGTTTTGCCTACAAATACACTCAGCCAGCAAAGCAGATGTGGAATGCTGTTTGACCAGCGCTACTCAAGTATTCGGGCAACGAGCCTGCGATGTTATGATAACGACTGAGAGCTAATCTACTGCACAGCGGCAATAAAGCGAGTTGAGCGCAAAAACGTTGAGCGGAAGAGTTTCAAAAATAAGCTGCTCCTGAAAAATGAGCTGAGAAAACATTAAACTGCTGATGAACGAATTCAAACTCAGATAAAACAAAAACAATACAAAACAAAAGCAAACTTTCATCGGTATTTTTAATGTAAATAAATTAGAAATGACTGCGGTAGGCTGAATTCCTCACAATTTCATGGGCTCTACATAGAAATGCCTCGAGCCAGTTCCAAGAAGTGGCTTACGAAGAAATGTGGATTACCCCGCAGAGTTAAACCCCCTTAAATCTGAAACAAGAAGAGCGAGGGAGACCTGTTCGGACTTTCACTCAGCAAATTTAAGTTGATAAATAATTAAAGCCGCCTCTCTGCCAAAGAGAGTTCAAATCTAGATTGTGTCCAAGACTTTAAAATGAAATACGTCTTTTTTTACGTTATTTAAATAAAACTATAAATGCTGCCGAGACAATTATTAAAGCATTAGTTACCAATCAACAATTACTATAATATAAAGCATCCATACAATAAATCAAATTAAAATAATCTTTAAGACTTAAAATACACGGTAAGTACTCATCAAGTAGTTAGAACGCATTTTACCTGCTCATATTTGACAAGACAACACTTTAGTAAACATGAACAATTAGTCTGCGATGCCAAAACATTAACAAAATAAAAGCAGGTTAATGGGAGACGTGGAAAAAGAAAACACCACAGATGGAAGATCATACTTCTCTCCGCCGTTTTCACAAACTACCTCCAAAAACTTCAAACTGTCCCACCGAGCCAGAAAAACATGACATCTTTAACACCAACTAGACGTGAAGTAGGTCAGCAAACACCTGATTTCACCGAGTTCTCATGTGTTCTAGGAATCTCTACTGTTGCAACTTTTTATTCAATTGGAAATCCAAATCTATGCTTCAAATTTAACAGAACTTTTACAACTTATCATAAAAAGGCTCGTCCATTACACTGCATCAACTCCCTGGAAGTAGAGTAAAATGTATATCATACAGTTATAGATACGCAGTCACATGTTCCAAACGTCTAAAGGAAAAGAAAGTTAATAACCTCTGGTGTCCTTTGCACCACGTTGTTATTCAAGCTGTAAAACATAAATGAAATCTCTTACCGGCAGCACTGTCCTCTATCTAGCCCTCTCTCTCCCTCATTCCTCTCTGAGCTCTCTTTCTCTCCCACTCTGTCCACACGCCTGACTCCCCCCTCCTTCTCCCTACCTTCACCCACCACTTTACTCTCTGTCTGTGCTCCCCTGCTGCACTCGACTCCCTCCCTCTGATTTCCTCTCCTCTTCTATCTCTCTATTCCAGCCTTCTTTTAATCTCTATCATCCACTCTGTCTCTCTCTCTCTCTTTATTCTGCAGGCCATTTCTGTCCCGTTCACCCACTGTGGGAAAACAACTCATTATGGGAAGCGGGGGAGTGGGGGGAGGATGGGGGGATGACCCTGTGGGGAGGGGAGCAGCTCTGTGATCAAGGTCACATTATCAGCATAGGGGGGAACAAATGGGAGGAGGGGAGGAAGGGGGTGGAAAGATGGGTGCAGGGGTACAGTTATGAGTAAGCTGCATGCCAACAGAGGCAGCCAGCTGAGATCAAACACTCAGATGACAAGAACCACCAACGTCAGTACTCTTCTTCTTCTTCAAAAAAAAAAAGTTCTATAATATACCAATCAAAGCAAAGGATTTGATGTGACATGCATGACTTCCGCGGCATTATGATTAACTTCCTCTCTGCAAACTAATCAGCTGTGACTTCTGGCAGTGTCTGTCCTCTGTCCTTGGCCCTGTGCTCTCGGTGCGGATCTCCTCACTTCCCTCTCTGTATTGTCCAATTATTCAAGTAGGCCAAAGGGACAGAACAAGAGTGAAAGGAACACGTGATGGTGGTGATAAGAGAGAGAGAGAGAGAGAGAGCGAGAGAGAGAGAGAGAGAGAGAGAGAGAGAGAGAGAGAGAATAAAGGTAGGAGAGTCAGAGAAGGAGGGAAATTAAGTTGTTTAAATGTGTGAATGGAAGAGAATAAAAGACAAAGGGACTTCTTCCTCAATCACATCACCATTGTGCTTTCTAGCTTCATGTGTTCATATCTTAATTAATTAAAGATGAAGAATAAAGGAAAAATTCAATACAATTTTAAAAAGAAATGAAACCTGACCTCAGACAGTGATGGTCTAACGAGATCAATTGAGCTAGAAATCTTCCTCCGTCTCATATCAAAACTTAACCGTTTAAAAACTGTCAAGTTCAACTTTTAAGCCAACATGGATGAGAAGTCTGGAGATCTACAGTTCCATTCACTCCATCTGCTGATGAAGACCATGTGACGCAGTCAAAAGCTACATACCAAGGGAGTTGGTGGACCTTGAGCTGAGTTTAGTTGTATAGTGTATGTCATTACAGCACCGACACGGTTCAGTCAGTACTGATGAGCATGCATTAGCCAATCTATAAGAAGCCTATAAAACGCAGATTGAATCCCTCACTTTATAAATGCAGCCATGATCTACTGACCAATGGGGCAGTGACACAGTGGTTGACCACTTAGCTGTTTGTAGGTTATGCCAGAATGTGAACTCCAATCTGTTAAGTAAATTAATATTTTTATTAATGCACTATTTACAATCCATCTTAAAGAAAGCACAAGTTCTAGCTTTAGGAGGGAGTGTTCACAGACACAGCTGGCTTTAAAAGAATGGCAGATTGGAAAAAGGGTACACATCAATGTCACCAGGATTACCAACATCGGGCTTTCTACTCTCTTGTGATGACCTATCATCATGCATCCCAGTAATTTTCACTCTTTCCTAGCATGTCAGCAGGCTGATTACAACAATTAGCATCGTCAGAGAAGCACGGCTGCTGTGTGGACACTGCATTGTGGGGATACAACAGCTGCAAAACAGTATATTCATTAAAAATCTAGTTCACAGCAATTGGAGCACTTTTGGCATTTAATGAGAAGACACCTTTTACACTGTATATGACTCCTAACATAATACTGTATAACCCAGAGGGAAATTAACGGAAATGTTTCCAATTTAATCTCTCCAATTTCTCTCATTTTCTCTTTAAAGCAGAGGCCCTGAAGACGTTTTGGACAGAGGATGAACAGACAAGGAGGGGAAAGGTAGGAAGCTGAATTCAGCATTTCAGGTGCCCTTGATGCTTTCGAGGACAAAAATTAAATCTCAGTCTCTGGTGGGCTCTCAGTGAGACGGTTTAAATGTCTGGCAAATATAAACTAAGGCCTGCTATCACGTATTTTGGGAGGCTGCTTAAATACTCAGAGGCATGAAATGAAATGTAGAGCTTCAGCAATCTTCTCTGTTGTCAGCAAAAAATACAAAGTAAAATACCTATTTTTTTTTATTGCTTTATCCAGGGGGTTTTCATCTAAGTCTCAAAACTGAAGACAACGTGAATTTTGATACCCCTTGAAATTGAGTGCAGCAATGTGGCGTGTGTGATATATTATATTTTTATGAAGTCAATTTTTTTGGGGCCATTTTTGCCTTTTATTGAGAGATTGAGAGTAAAAGGGGGGACGAAGCCATCCCGGCGCCAGAACTTATATTTTATAATCTAAGTTTCAATGATACATCAGTTCCACATTATAACACAATACGGGGAAAAGCACCACTGAAAGGAGCAAACTTGGGTCAGAGTAAGAGGCTAATAAGAAAATAAAACTACAGCTACTCACTGGCACAGGAGGCGGGACTTGCACAGATATGTCATCAGTGTCTACGGGAGAGTCCAACCATGGCCTTTCATCTGAGGACTGGCTGTCAGGATAGCCTTTTCTCTTGCCTGGCTGTGACAACTGACTCTTGGACCTCCTGGGTATACCTTCCAAGTCTTGACTCTCACCATTCTGCAGTAAACGTACATATTGTTAGGTGTGTGATCCAACATTTACAGGCACATAGTTCTTCTCTGGAGTGAATGTGAGGGAGACAAATCACCTTATCTGAAGGGTACTTCCACAGTTCTACACTGTCCATGCTGTTCCTCTTGGTGAATTTGGGTCTCGCTCCTACAGGAAAAAAAAAGTAAGTAAATGTTACAACATAACTTATTACATAAGTTACAGGTTTAGTCTAGAATTAAACCAAGCATGTGAGGTGCTCTTTGTCTTTTCTCATGTCAGCATTGGTCCCATGATGCTCGGTGTGGATCTGAGGTTTAGGCAGACAACCAAACAATCTGAATGAGGGTCTGTTCCCCCGCTCCGCACCAGAGAGGCAAAGTAGGACAAGGGTGTGAGTTTCTGCCCAGAGGAGGGCTCATAAATCAAACTGAATGCACGGAAAAAGATTGTACAGTTTCTCCAGGCTTCATAGAATTTGTTCAAATGCACCCAATCTATAATAATAATCTGTTAGTTGTATTTTTAAGGTGGTTTATACATTCTCATTTAATAAACCCCTCGGTCAAGCTCATACATGTTATGTTAAACTACTTACATTGTTTTAAATTGATGGAAATACATTTATGTGCCTCTTGAGTCAGATGAGTAGATTGGATCCACTCATGTCTGTCGGTTATATGTGAAACTGCAGCTAGTTATCTTAGCTTAGCATACCGCCTGGAACCAGGGGAGCAGCTGGCCTGGCTTTAAAATCTCATAGGAAAAAGGTAAGAATAACTTCATTACCTTGCATTTCAAACTCTGAACTGGAGGGTGAAAGGTCGCTCTCATTGACCCCCAGAGCCTCCATCAGCTGCTCCACATTCATTCTGGCCGTCAGCTCCCCGTTTCGGTCTCCAATCTGAATAAGAAATTAAGAGGCGGGGACAAAGACAAACAGAGCCAGATGAGTCGAATTAGGTGGAATGCGAGAAGTCTCGACTTCCTGAGGTGAAGTTTTCTAAAGAAATACTACGTTTGTTAGTCTCACTTCTCTTGAAATGTCCAGGTGCTTTCGGGCAAAATGGAGCGCTTGTTTGTGGTTCTGTAAAGACACATAAGCATTTCCCAGACTCCAGCAGGCACGGCCCTCACCAACTCTAATGAGACAAGAACATACAGACACATGTCAACAACTATTCCTTTGATGATGCAGGTCTGTGTGTATGGACTAGATTTTGCTCAGTCTACCTATCAGTGAGCTCCTGGGCGATGTACAGGTGTTTCAGGTGGTAATCTACAGCCCTCTCATACTGCTGCAAAAGAGTGTAGGTGTTTCCAAGACTGTAACAAGCTTGAGCCTCCATCACCTGGTCCCTCAGCTGCCTGGACAGCTGCAGAGTTTTCCTGAAGTGAAGAGAAAGAGGAAGAAAGTGAGTGAAGGATTCATTGAAGATCAGGAAAATAACATTGATTTATGTGGCATGAGAGTTTGGAAGGTGAAGCATTTTTTGGTATTTTTAAGTTCTTGTGTCATGTATCAGAATGTTAATGTTTCCCATATTTTGTACTTTTCTACTTTTGCAGAAATTGTCTGACTTCACCTTCCCTCCACTAGATGTCAGGCTCGCCTCTTTCCTCACCTGTAGTATTCAGTGGCTGTGTTGAACTGGCCAAGGAATATCAGGGCATTGCCGAGGTTACTGTAGGCTCGCCGTTCTGCTGCCTTGTCCCCAAATTCTTTGGCGATGGATAATCGCTGTGAGTGACAGAGCATAAAGGTCGTCAAGTCAAACCAAAAATCAACACATCCAAAATGTATTTAACCTTTTTAACCTCCCTCTTAATTCTAGGAGCAAATTGGTAAAGTTTAACTTTCACTTTACTTTGCAGTATGTTTTTATTCACTGTACAAGCAGAGGCAATTACAAGTCTGTTGGGCACATGATTCCAATTAAAAAAAACACCCTGCTGTTGTAGCTTCAAATCAGCTCCTCCGATTCCCTTTAAAAGGAGCACCCCTCCATAGCACACTGATAGATTTCTAATGGGGAAGAGGGGAGAGGCCAGCTTCTCCCATGAGGAAAACAAGTGTTTTACAATTGAGGGTGACAGAAAACATGGAGCGAGAGAGAGAGAGCATGAAGTCATGCTTGCAACTGATTCACAGAGAAACCAATTTCCTCCATTGTATTCCATGAGAGGTCATCCATCTGGTACAGGGGGGGGAGGCGGATTGTTATCCACTGAAAAACTCACTAAAGTGTTATTTCCTGTCCTTGCACTCACTTCCACCCAAGCCATCTCTAGTACTCTGCCATTAGTATTCAATCAGACTGTAACGCGTACAATACAACGACAAAGGTAAGTTCCTCCTTCATTGTCTGTGCAAACAAACTAGGCAAGAGCAAAGGCATGGAGTCTTGCTTGTTCAGTGAAAAAGTAACCACTTATTTGCTTCTGGGCTGCACATGTCAGAAGCACACAGGAGATTAAACAGGATGACGACCACAGTCTGCGACTTTATCGTGTGGCATTGTGGCTTCAGTCAGGGCCTCGTAGCCACACAGCAGATGAACAAGCCACCAAACCACATTTAATTTACATGGTAGAGGTTTGAACAAGGCAAACCCAACATGTTCATAAAACAGGAAGATGTGTCCACAGTGTTTGTAAAACCCGATCAAAGTAAGGGCAGATAAAAGAATTCTATTCATCTTTTCATTTAAAAACTGCACTGCGTCTCTTGAACTGTATTTCCACTCCCATCAGTGCAACATCATCGTGAGCCACAACATTACTGAGCAGCTGTAACGTAAAGTATGGCTGTTGTCATGGCGACGCCAGATAACTGTTCTGTTCTGGCCCAACAAGGCTGATAACTCTTATCTAGTGGTATTAATACGATGCTGGTAAGCACTTTGACTTTCTCACCTGACGGTGGAACTTGATGGCTTCGACAAAGTTTCCCAGCAGATAATGGGTGTTGCCCAGGTTCCCATAGGCCCGCCCCTGAGCAGCTCGGTCCCCGAGTTCTTTGACCAAACACAAGTTCATCCTACGGAGAGAAGCAGCATTTATTAACATTAGACAACAGGGAAATATAATTCTGGAATCTATTTCTAAATATGGGTAAACATTGGTACGTTTATTATGATTAGTTATGAAACCCAAAAATATTACTGCATTTCTTTTTGCATATAAAAAACACTAATTTAGCCTTTTATGTGTGCCCTGTATTCATTTATGAGTCCTCTCTTTGACAGTGTATCAATTTGATGTTAACGGCTCCGTTGCTTTAAAAAGGGCTTTAATTGGGTCTGGATAATCACCCTGTGAGATGAGCTGATATATTTTATTATGTTTTATCTATCCAGGCAATGCCAAACGTGTATGCTGTTTTTAGCACCAACCTGCCTCACATTTATGGAGTGACACACATTCCCACCAGTGAGTTGACATGCCATAATAAGTATTTCATGCTGCCACCTTTTCTGATTTTTGCAGCATTCATTTTGAATTTATTTCATCTCAACACTGATGTAAAATAATTCAAAAGCAACACTCCACATCGACACTCACTGCACTCAATTCCCTTCAAATATCAATGAGAGTCTACTGGTGACCACTTGACTGGAAGACAATGATTTAGAAAGAAATGTAATATATCTAGATAAACCTGCTTGTCAGTCATATCAAAAGAACAGTACACAGAGTTTAGATAATGGCACAGAAATAAATTACGTTTATAATATTTCTGAAGTGTTAAGAGTTAAAATTATTTACAAAATGCTGCTGTCCGCCTCACACTGAGCAACCCAAGAACAAAACTGCAGATTTCTTTAGCTGCAATAGAAGATTGTATCAAAAGAATAATAGTGTGCACTATTTCACAAAACTGGGCTGGCCTGAAGGAACTGCTTTTGACAGCGAGTCAAACATGAGCCCGGGGTTTGCCAGAAGGGATATGAAACACTGAGAGCACAAAGAAAATTATGCTGTGGTTTGATGAAAATAAACTCACAGTAACATTCGTTCAACATCGAAAACTGGCTCAACTCAACAACGGCATCTCAGCTGTAAAGTATGAGAGTGGCAGCATTCTGTGGTGTCGCTTTTAGGCATCAGGGGCAAAATAAATGGAACAATGAATAGTGGCAAATTCCAGTGAATGATATTCTGCATACGAGTGAGCAAGATCTTTGGGTGATTTGCATTGATCAAACACACTGGCAACACAGTCATGTCCCACAGATGTGCCGCGATCCACTCACACAGATGTGCCACACAGGAGCAGACATACTCAAGAATAAGTGAATAGGTAATAACCGCAGGAGGTGAGTCGAAGTATTGATCCAATTAGTGACACATGCCAATGTCAGTATGATTTCTGTGTGTAGTTTTGGAAAAGAGAAAAATATTCTAAATCTATCAATACTGTGTAGTTTTTTTGTTGTTGTTGCATTAAATCCATTTTGACACCACAAAAGCTGACTTGTCTAGGCTACCACTGTGGTTTAGAGTTCCTGTTGTATACATCCACCCGAGTTCATAGTCAACAATACATACTCATAAAAGCCAGTAGCCCTTTGCAGAGTGTCTCTGACATCAGGAGCCAGGTCCCCTGGTTCCTGGGTGCAGCCCCACAGCTGCTGTTTGCCTTTTGCGTGAAACACGTTCCCTATGTTATACAGTGCTCTGGCCTCTCCAACCTGCAATCAGATAATAATGAGAAAAGGTGAAAACGGACACAGAAACATCTCTCTGCAGTTCTGCCTATCTATCTACCTATTTTTATCTTTTCCCCCATTGTATTAATTTCTCTGTTTCCACAAGATTGAGGACTCAAGCACTCAAAACAAAAGTTATTCGTCACAATGTCATATTTAATTTGGGCATCTTTCATGATTCTTAAAAATAAAGAATATCTGCCAAACAATCCAGATATTACACATCTTTTTCTTGAAAACATGGCATAATAAAGATATATGCTCCTTACCCTGAGCGCCTGGTTGTGTTTTAAAAAGAGGGGCCAAACATGAGGGATAATGAAAAAATATTGTAATTTAAAAACACATTTCCTGCAAATCTTCACCACCTAAACTTTTGGATGAAGTCAAGAATCTGCCACCTACACTAGCGTTGATGAGTTAGATTGAGGCTGCTACGAAAACCAAGTATGCATCACGAATGATATATCGCCAGAAAGTTTCTGGGCAACAGAGTCAGAGGGCAAACGCGTAACCATAGTAACTCACTGTTACACCTGCATGCATGAGCACGGCGCAAGAGGAGATCAGCATAAATGGGAATAAATTACAATATATGTCATTTATTTGTTTCTGTGTGTTTTTTTTCTTTGGGTTTTAAATTTTATTCATTTGAAAACAGAACTTTGGATCCGTCTCATATATCAGTTTGATGCGGTCGCATATATAGGCAGCAAACTGAATGTATTGTAGCTTTTTGCAGACTTTTAAACAGATGCTATGCATTTAAAAATAATCTTGCAAGGTACCTTGTCTCCCTGCTCTTGAGAAATATCCAGGTGTCTTTGACAGCAGACAACAGCCTCATCAAAGCGCGCCAACACTTTTAATGTGTTACCAAGGTTACCACTGGCTTTTCCTTCTCCGATTCTGTCTCCAATGGTTCTGAGAAAGCAAAGAAACACATTATTGATATTCAGTTGCATAAGCCACACTTTTCTATGTTAAGGTCACTTAGTTAAACAATATCCATTAAGGTACTGTAAGCAGATTTAATTGGGAGATGCTGAAGAGTAGATTTTAAATTGGATGTTTACTTACTAGGCTAACGTTCCAGAGGCCCTGGTGAGCCTGTAATGTAACAAGGTAAATCTCCCCGGGGTGTGTGATCAGATCCCTGCTGAAGGACCAGCTGCACTCACTGCAGGGGGCCGCATTACTTAGATAAGCTAAATATCCAGCTGGTACGGTCGACTGCTACTATATGAAAGTCCCCTCACTTTTTCTTGGAATTTTCATTGTATAACTCAATTTCAATCAAATAAAATCCCTAATGCTCTTTATATGCATCTAGTCCAGACATCAAATGGCAGAATCATTTGCATTTTATTACTCTGATTGCACAAATGAGCCAACTGGTGATATGAATAGCAATTACTGTGTTCTTTATTAATCTCAATCATTAAACCATTATCAGACCCCAACTAAACAGATTCAGTTTTTCTAATTAAATTGCAATCAGGCTTCAGAGACGGCCACGGCAGAATGTCTGTGTTTTCATTTGTTATAAATTATGAATCATTGTTTAATCTGCTAGAGTCACTGATGTATCAAAAACAAACACATTCAAACTCCAGGGCTGTGGAGTGTATGAAGCTCCCCGCTCATACGCCGGCGAGGATCCGCTGGATGATGCATCATCCTGCAGACTTTTGCTGGTGGGTGAGCAAGTTTTTCTTGATCAGTGTTCAATAAATTGAGCAACTCACTTCCTCCTTTTACTAAACCATTTTTGTTCCAGCACCTATTGTCTGACCAGTCGAAAACAAGTAGTGATAATATGAACAAACTTTTACGATGCAGGAGTAGCAGCTATTAAAAAAGGTACAATGCTCACCTGGCCAAAGTCAGGTCATGTTTGTGGTATTCCAGAGCTTTGCCATACTCTTTGAGGTAGAAGTAGGCATTGCCCAGCTGGCTGTAGATGGCACTGAGGGTCTTCAGGTCTTCTGTGCCGACCTGCACGGCTGCCTCAAAAAACGCTGTTCCCCCTTTAAAGTCCCCCGCCTTGCACAGCCGCTCTCCTTCCAAAGCCAACTCCAAGCAAGAGGCCTCCATTCTAAGTGATGCACAAATGCATACAGGAAAAGAGAGAAAACACAATTAACATTTGAGCATACGTGTTTTGTTTGTTTTTCTCCTTAAATTGACAGGCGGTTTGTGGTCTACGCTTGTGGCTTCTTGACCTTTCCTGACACATATCTTGTTTTTTCATGATCTGAATTGTATGCTGTTTTGTGTGTGCAAATTAAATAAATAGAAATATATCACTTATTACAATGTCTTCTCAGGGTGAAAAACAAATGGCTAGTATCGCCATGACAACAAGGTCTGTAGCCATATCTGTGGACTGTTGCCTTAGCAACTGAGTCTAAGGCTGAGAGAGTAGCACCTTGAAACTCAATAGTTTTTAGCATCTGATTGAAAAAGACATACAGTCGTTTTGGATTATTGGTGAACAATTTCGAGATTAAGAGAAATTCTACATTTTGTGCATTGTGATGCTTTCTATAAAAAAGAATTTGAAGAATCATTAACTGATGCAGTTCAGTCAACGTGAAGATGGAAAATTTAAAATCATTATTGTGTCAAAACACGATGTGTATCTCTGCTCACCTACATCGATAAGCTGAAATAAAAGAGAAGCAGCATGTGTCTAGAGATATAACAAAAGCGAATTCAAGAGGACTCTTCCTGCCACCTCTACAATGCCCTAGTCACCATGGCAACTGCTGGATCAATGACTGACTCAGGGAATGTAAAAGAAATGTTAACTTTGTGTCTAATGCCAACTTCTGTATTGTTAAGGTAACATTTCAAGCACATTCTGGGATGAAAAATGTTGCGTATAGAATGCAAAGATATCCTATTTCCAAAAACCCGGCGTTATGTGAGAGACAAAATAATCTGGTACCCAAATATTGATGCATCAAGCTCAAAGTGTGCATGTGGTCATAAGACATGTGAGTGTGTTACACACATGCATAACAAAACCTCATCAGTGAGTTGCATCCAGAAAGTACACACCCCAGGTTCTTTGAATATCCAGGATAAACCAAAGTCCAGCGGATTTGGTCGCAGCTCTAAATTCCTGATACGGTACTAGAAGGCAGAGTTAAGAAAGGATTATCCTCGAATCTAATCTGTTTTACAAATGGTGATTCTACAGTATAGCAAAGAGATAGTGTGCACCATATGTAGTTTCACCTGTGGCTTTGGGTTTATTTAGGGGACACGGGTTTAAATAATTTCATGTGTACTCAAACTACTATTTTGATTATTGGAAGGTTGTTATCTTAAATTAAATTAAGGGCAATTCCCCCACTAAAAGCCCTATGTATTTTGTGTCAAGGTAACATATAGATACAGTTGTCTCCTCTTTCTTACTATTTGCCAAAAACTGTAATTGCAATTCTTTCCAATGCCAAAAGGCAAGTTATTTGCATTGCCAACCATCTTCTGGTCATATTTTCTCAACTTGTCCTGATCTAGAAGTGTCCTCACCAAGGTCATTTGTTATGCAAACCAAGCAACTGGCCCTAAAGGTTCAAGCAATACCTGTGTTTTTGCTTGGCTCGTGTTTTGTCCACATACACCTGTAGCTCCAAGTGTAACGGCCTTAGCATAGCTTGAGGTCGGGGTCCAGAGTGGACCAGTCTGCACATAGCTCTCTCTGCTCCAGTCAGAGGGCAAGGGTCACACGCCATGAGGGCAAAGGTAACAACACTAGCTATGACAAACACAAATGACAGATGAGCAACATTGAGATCGCACTTCATTCGAGCACAATTATCACTGAAAAGTGATAGTGCTAAGACTTTTAGTGATATCAGCTAACAGTTTCACTGTTTCAAAGTCCTTATTGTGCAGTGAATTACTCAGTAAGAATCCAAAATGACAGCAATGTTGCAGAAAACCTGGACACAATCCAAGTGGGATTTCTACACACAGTCCCAGATCAGCCAAGGATCACATCTGCTGTTCATGTCCTCGGGAATGTTCCAAAAACTCAGCGATGAACCCTCTACTCCCACAGCCGAGCCAGTCACGAGGGAATTGTAAAACATTCCATGAAGGAGCAGTTCCAGTAACAATTATATTTATGAGCAAAAACATGTTGATTTAAAAATAAATCGGCATATTACAATACTCCAACAGAATCAAGAGTTGTCCGTTGCCGTTATGCCATTCAGTTCTTAATATTCCCAACAAAAAACATGTCCTCTTTTAAATCCCCCTCAACCTGTTCCAAGCATTGTTCTGCCTTGCCAATACCAGCCACGCTTTAAAAAGGAGGAAGTGTGTAATGTAGGGAACAATTTGGGTTACAGTCGGGATGACGAAGTGAGTGGGAGCTTGACAAATGCCCCAATCGGAGACAGAGAGGAAGGATGAGAGAGAGACGCTCGCTAATCCAGTGACCTGCAGGTCCTTGGTCGAGACAATTCAGTGCGCCGATTGGCCCAGACTAATCCAACTATCTGCTGACACTCGCAGAAACATTATTAGTCCGCCGGCCAAGACAAACAACACTGTGAGTAAAGACGGGGTGAAGAGGCGGACTGGATTTTTGTTTTGTTCATTTATCCATTTTCTTAGTGGAAAAAACGCTAAATTTTGATTCCGACCCCTAGTCACATTACAAATAATGTATCATAATATATTTAATGCAAATGATTCTTTATTGACTAAATGTGAAACTTTCACTCATGCCATATGCACCTGCAGTGTATGTTGATGCTGCTAAGACGTCCTTGACTGCACCTGAACACATCCTGTGTGTGCTAATGTGCTGCTAACGCCTCGCCTCCTGTGTTGACATCACGGAAGACCATAATTTCATAGATGATGCAAGTTTGCCAGAGGTGTAACTAATAACATTAACAATAACATGAACAATTGGGGTACGTCTATGACAACATGCACAATACCCAGGTCGCTTCTAACCACTTATTGTTTTATTGACTACATCTACGTTTCCTGCAATGACATTAAAAAAAGGTCTATTTTTCTTATAAATTATAAGGCTCTCTTTTTCTCTTCTTTACTATGATTCTTTTTTCAAGTCATGGTATTTATGATTATCGCGATAGGATCCTTTATCTTCCCCCAAGCAAGAATAAACAGAGTATTGTCTTCCTGAGTTGAACCCACTATTTTGCCTGCCTTTAGACACACTATATGTGTCAGTTACACAGTGTCTCAATACCAGAGATACGCTTGACCACTCCAAGCCGGTCTCACAGCAGACGCTTTGGCTTCACGGAGCAGGAAAAGCACAGGTGTTTCTAATAACATTGACAATGTCTCCGTTCTAGCATCTCAGTAAGCCACAAACAGCGAGCCAGCATGAACAATACCAGGATCCTGCATCCCCAGCAGCTACGTGGAATTCAGCCATCACGCATCGTATTATTTACACCTGTGCTTTTGTTACTGTGACATATTAAAATGTCTTTTGTGAAAAAGGCTCATGTGCTGACCTGCTGTCCTCTCCAAAACAGACACTGATTCTGCAGGCTGAGATCATAACTAGAGACAGGCATGTCCTCTTTGATCCGATGAAAAAAGAAAACGTGTCCTTGGCAGTGTTCACCAGAGTGTCTTTTGTAATATCTGTTCATGCATTGATCATTTGAGGTTACTTTGATAAATAAGTTTGGTTTTAAGTTTAACCTTGCGAGGATCCCTTTGCATCACATTCGCTGAGTCAGTTTGTGACATCAGTTGAGAAATTGCTGATGAATAACATCACCATACAGAAATGTCTGTTGTTGGCTTATCTCAGGAATTTAATACCTGAACTCCATTACAATGATGCAGAAATCATCTAAATTTTGCCTTAAAGAGACAGTGTGTAAGAATTTCTCCCATCTAGTGGTGAAATTGTATTTTGCATTCACGATGACTAGCGCTCTCTATCGCTTTGTTGCAACTACAGTAGCCGTTATGAACCAAGAAGCTATGACAACATGTCTTCCAATACCACTTCACCAGAAAATACATGGGTCTATTGTTTTGGCATAGAGTATTCAATGGTCTTGCGGTTGTTGGGACAACACGTCAATGCCCTCAGGCAAAGTATAGTCTAAACATCTTTTAGGTGGGCTGGCAATTACAGACGAAAGTCTTTGCTCGGGAAAAAGTGGATTGAACTGGTAACTGCTATAGATAACAGTCTTAGTGTGCAGGGTCATAATCCTTGGTATTAAATATGACTTAAAATAACAACTACTTCTGCAACAGTGGAGAGAAATCATCCAGCTCTGAAATCCTTCAGTGGGGCAAAAAAGGACAGGAATGTGGATCATCCCAGTAACCAGATCTGAACAAGTAATCAAAGGAGGGCCCACAAAGTGGTAGATTGAGCCAAGGCTACTCGTCAGTGCAAGTAGGAAAGTGGAGCAGGCACTGATAGCAGAAGAGGGGTGAAAGGTACATGGCCACTGCAGTTTGCAAGATCACAGATGGAATATGATTACAATTAACCAATCATATCCACGATGTAGAAGAGAGCAAATGACCAATCAGCTAAAGACTCAATTGTTCCTGATGCCTCACTCAAGGTTTCAGCTTGTCCTCCAGAGGCTCACAGGTCTAAAAAAAGGCAAGGAAAATGTTGCTTTCCTGTGTCTCTTTTGTTTCTCATACAACCAGCTTTGTCTGACAAATACAGGATATAAACAAATCGACATGAAGACAATGCTCATGATTGGCAAGGACCAGTTCCCAATGCTCAATGAGGTTTCAAGGAGCCTAGCATAGAAAACTACCATCTATCCAATCAAAGGTGGATGCTGACAGCAGTGCAGTGTCTTCATGGAAGTATAATAGTGACAAGGAAGGAAGTTGAAGTAGGTAATTACAGAGGTGCTGTTACAAAGGAAAGACAAGGAGGAAGACATAAGACATCCAACAGCAGATGGTGCAGGGGCCTCAGTGAACCACAACCAAATTGTAAAACCCCAAACTCTAAAACAGACGCTGGAAAAAGGGTGCAGTCGTAAGAATGCATGGCGACATGGTTAAATAACTTAAGCTGTGCAGTTGTAAAGTTAGGAGGCCAATATATCATCACACACCTTGATCAAAGAGCTAGCTTGAGGGCTAACTAGCCGACAGAAAGAAAGACAAAACAGACCAAGCGTGAGAGAAAAACTTTAACGTAAAGAAAGGCACAGCAAAAGGGACAATAAGACGACTATGCTCAAAGAGGGCGGTTTTCACAGTGACTTTAATTCTTGTCATCTTTGTGGTTGGAGTAAGAATGGATCTGTGCAGCAAAGACTACCATTCCCTCCTCTGATTACAACTCTAATTGGTCTGTTTGGGAGACAATCATACCATAATAGCCTGCCTGTGGTCTCAGAGAAACAGTCTCCCATGGTGTTCTCATGACAGCACACAGTACAATGGACAGGTTTCAGGGAGTAAGTAGGGATGTATGAGTGACATTGGTTTGTAAGCTATAACATGTATAAAGTTTGTTCTTTCAGTGGGAAACTGCATGGTTTTCTTTGTGGTGTTGTATAGTAAATTGAATATATATTCAGGGTTTGGACTGTTGGTCAAACATGCTATCAAAATACAGTATATCACCTTGGGCTGTAGTCAATTTGAACATTTCCGTATTTCCTGATATTTTATAGACAACACCATTCATACATTAAGGGAGAACATTTTTATCTTCCCATATTTGGCAGATTAATCAGCCATGAAAAGAATTTAGTTGCAAACCCTACTGTGTTTCACACTGGAACCTTAGGCTGTAGGAAGTCATGGGCATCTTTCAAAAATCTTTTTTATAGACTAAACAATCAATCAATAAACAAACAGCAGATTAACTAACCTTTAGTTGCAGCCCTAGATTTTACTTGTGCAACCCAAATAGATGACACAATAATTGAAATGTTTAATGGCTCTTTATTCCATATTCAGGGTTGTACATATACTGCTAAGAAACTCTGTGCTCAGAGTCCAGCCATAATTACAGAGTGCCACTGCAAGTTGTCAGGGAAACCAAAGAGAAACTCTCAAGGAATGTTTTTCCTCTTGCAGCGCATGTCTCTTTCAGTCAGAGCAGAGCCGACTCCTCTTTCTTTTGTCCGATTTGCTTATAAAACTGCATTTTTGTTTTTTCTTATGTTCCATGGAGAGAAGATACCACAGCATTTACGGAATAAAAACTGTAATGTTATATAGGCAGTAATGCTCATTATACTTGGTCTCTGTGAAGAAGATGAGATGGATCCAATAACATGCCCATCCTCAAGCATTTATCATTTCATAATGGGGTGACGTAAGGACACCTCCTTTTCTTGATAGTTATTATGTTGTAGACAATTCTGTTCCTGATGCAAGACTGAATAACACTGAATCTGAAAATAAGTCTTCTAAGGATAAAGGTTATATGAAGCAGAAGCAGAAGTCTTACTGGAGGTTTCAGTCCACATATTACCATTTCATTTACAGAATCAGTTACCAGAATATTTCAGACATGCTTCTCTCCATAACCTGGCACTATTATCAATATCCAATGAACAGATTTAAAGCCAAAGAACCAAAGGCCTTACAACACGCACGTACCCACAACCAACCTGCATTGAAAGGTCATGTATTGACTTTATCTGTTTGTAAAATAGTGAGAAAACAATCACTGAGGGTAGACACGGTCATATGATCATGCAGTACTGTGACTCACTGTGTATTTATCTTTTGTATTTACGTGCGTGTGTGTGTGTGTGTGTGTGTGTGTGTGTGTGTACATGGACAACCTTACAGGGTTTATGAAGGTCATTTGAAAACGCTCAACAGTTATTAACATTCCCAGCAGTCCACTCTGTCACGGGGTGAACAAAAACAGAGTGAAAGTCAGTTCTGTTAAATGTCTTTTACTTGAGTTATAAAGTTTTAGCGCAGAAGATGTTATTGCTATATATATATATATGTGTATGTATATTTCACAATTACGCACATACTATATTGTCTTGATTTGACTTACAGCACTCCACTCCCAAAATTCCTTTGGAAAAATGTTACCTGCGGTTTACCCTATAGATATTTGCATAATAACCATGGGTGGTATATGATATATAATTTTACATCTGACATGTGGAGACTCATTCATACAATGTACTCAGTGTTATGGCTATTAGTCATTTTCAAAATGTTCAACAGAAACGTGTCTGACAAGTTTCACCAAAATCTGATCAGCAGTGTCTAAGATATGATTTGACACAGGCAATACAAACAGATTATCTCTTTCATGGGAGGTCAGTGCAACTGTCAAAATGCATTAATAAGTCTGGCTGACAGAAACTGTCAATAAAAAGTTATTTTGGACAGTTTATCAATCGTTTCAGTCATTTTTCAAGCATAAATATAGCAAATATTCTTTTAATTGAAGATTTGGCACTTTTCGTATATCGAGGAAATATTGTTAATGAAAATTTACTATGATACTTCTCAATCGGGAATGCCACTGAAAGCCAGATAAAAGTTGAAGCTGTTTTATGACAGCACAATTATACAGATAGGCAAGAACATATGCAAATAAAGTGGGAAGATGGTTATGACACACACTAAATATGCAAATATGGGTTTAATCTGACATTTCAACAGATGCTGCTTCCCACACAACACCTATGAGCATGTGTGTGTGGTTTGAACCTGGACACACACGCACACACACACACACACACACACACACACACACACACACACACACAACAGAATAATATAGATAATATATTAAATATATATATACAAACTATATAAGCAGGGGAGATGGTGGTGATGATATTCAGAATATGTATATACGTATATTCTATTGGCAGGAATAGACATATTTAGCTGTCAATAATGCACTGTTTCTCCCAGGAACAACAGGTTTTTTTGTCATTGACTTTTTAGAGTACGTGTGTGTTTATGTTCAGTGTGTGTCTCTGGTCGGCCGTGTTTAGGTTACACTAGTTGTCCTCAGGTCCTCACAGGCTTCTATAAATGTAGCTGCTATCATCTAACAATGGTGTTTTTCTCCCAGTAAATAGTTTGTGAGTGTGTACTCTCTCCTCCAGCGTTCACGTCTGATGAGGCTCCTCTCAGTCTGTACATTCCAGCCACAGCAGCTCAATGACCCGAGCCAGGAATGAGGCTTGGAACCGGGCTCTGGCTGCGACTGTGGCTGCTGGGTCTCCAGCTTCAAATCACTGAGAGCTGGCTGTTCTTGTTCCGGCTGACTCCTCCTTAGCGAGCAGAGCCCTGAGGTGGCAGTCTCTATTATTCTGCCTCGCTTTCTGCCCCTACAGCCGCTCCCTCTTGTCTCTGACAGCCATTCAAGGACAGACTACCCCCCCCCCCCCCTTCCCCCCCGGTGCCGGTGTCCCCCCTCCCCAGGGTCCTACCTTGAGTGCAGCCTCTTGCTGGCCAGGTCCTGGTCCACACCGTTAGCAGCAGACTGAGCCATGGAACCGCTGCTAGCCTGCCCGCCTCCTAGCTTGCTTCCTCCCGCTACGAGGCCCCCCTCACAATGCTTCCCTCCAGAGGCAGCGAGACCTTTTTCTTCTCTCTGTCGCTCCGCGTCTCTGTCACTGCCTCCCCCCTTCTGTTTTCTCTCTCGTTCCTCACCCACTGTCCCTTTCTCTCCCTCCCCTCTCTCTCTCACCCATTCACCACAGCAATGGCAGCTGCTGAGGAAGTGAGGTATTGTGCAAATAAACCATAAAAACGTACAGCCCCGCCCCCCGACGTTACGTCACAGCCCGGGGAGTTGCTTAACGCGCGAGAGCCTCGACTGTGCTGGCTGGTGAGCAAAGGAAAACTACACGTTTTACATTTACTGCACGGATACTCGCGTGTGTTAGTTTTATTCAGTGTTTTATTGTTGTTTCTACTTGTTTCAAATGTCTGTATCCACACCCACCTCTGACGTCACTGTCCCGGAGTACACCTGAGCAGCACCGCAGGCAGGCGAGAGGTCAGACCACTGGAGGTCAGCAAAAACTTCAGGTGTGTTGGCAGGGTTTTATTCACAGCCAGTCATGCAGAACATCTACAGGATCTTAAACCATTAAAGCAATCCCATTCTCTTTTCCTCACCAGTATCTCCTAAATATCACAGGGTAGTTTTGCTTTAATTTTAAGGTAACTATTTTAAACAGCCTACTTCTGTAAATGTTATATCCCAACATGAAGATCTGAAGACTGTCCCAAAGGCTTCTCCGCTCTACCATTAAATCTTCACTTTTTCCATTTAATTATGAGACTAAAAGCAGTACATTTTCAAAAACATTGAGTCTTTTGAAAACTTTAATCAGCCCAGGAAATAAATTCACCACAGGTTTCTAAAACACCCAGCCTTCCAGGTAGAAAAATACCTGTCTAAACTCATACAGAACATTAATTCTGATGTCATTACAGATTCTGCCACTCCTTCCTGTTTCCACCTAATGAGCTTCCACACCCACTTACTCACCTGCCTCTCATTTCCTCTAATTACCCAGTAGCCTACATATACTGGTTGATATCGTGCCCTCTGGCAGGTTGTCTAGTTTGCATCAGCGCTGGCTTTTCGTCCGTGGTTGTTAAATCCTGTCGGTACCTGCTCGCCTGAACTCCTCTCTTATTTAAATATTAAGTGAAACCTCTGCCTGGCAAAACTTGCCTTTACCGATTGATCTCCTGGGTGTTGACCTCTGACGTTTCTGGATCCAAGCACAAAGAAACTTTAAGTCTGCTATGACTGTCTATGTGTCATGCTTTTCGGGTTCAAGTCTGTTCTGTGTCATAATTGCTGAGTCGTGGCTCATCAATGTGTCATTCTCTTTAAAGCCCCTACAAACCTGGTATCAAATGTATTTCTCTGACTATTAATATATATTATTTGTATTTACATTATAAGAATATACATTATGTTATGAAAGTTACATCTTCTGCATCTTGTCGTGTAGTGTTTATGTAAGGCTTGAAATAGTAAAATAATTGGTATCATCCTCTTCTACACTATAAAAAAGACAGGCAACAAATGTACAGTATGTGATGCTTTCACGAAATATTTTAATTTCTTCAATATATTTTATTACCCTGAGGTTTATCCATACATCCATTAATTCCCATGTTATTATTTTGTCTAAATATTTTAAATCCATTTCATATCACTGTAGTCTGTTTACATATTTACTAGACTTGTATTTAACCACACCGTTTCACTTTACTTCGTAAATTAATTATATCTTTGTGCTGCTGCAACGCCTGAATGTTCCCTCTGGGGATGAATAAATGCTCAGTTTATACCTGAGAGGTGGCTGCAGTATCTAAGGTCCACCATAAGGGGGCAGCATTGTACCAGTAAACAAGGAGCGACATCTGTTTTCCTGCTGAAGCGCCTCAGAAACCCAGAACAAGACAGGAACCACACAGGGTGGACACAATAACATGAACACCTCGCAGAAAAATGACAAGTTAATGGCCGTGCAAAGATTTAATTTCTGAAATCATTATAATGCGGAGCTTTTGTTAATAAAATTAATGTATTAATGTTATGAGTGCTACATTTTGTTTAACAATATTGAATCTTGCTTTAAATGTAATTTTTTTTTTTTACGAGTTTCTTTAGATATTTGGCTATTAAGTAAGTATTAAGCTAATTCCAACTCTAATTAATTAATTCATTCATTCTATGTATTAACATAAACAAGTTTGTAACATACAAATGTTGTAAGATGATATCACATTCTTTACTTCAACTGAAGGGATTGTTTTGTCACTTCTGAACTGTTGTGCTGACCATCATGTTGTTTTGCCTTGTATCAGGTCCTGTGGCTTTGCAGCAATCCTCTTCTATTTTCAGTAATAGGCTAGTGGCAACACGGCAATGTTTATAATGAGATTGAGATAATATGTGAAAATGCTATTAATGTATAGAGCCACAAATCCATTCACCTCCCAGCCTCCTGCACAACACCTAACAGAGGAATAGATGGAATAAATAGGAAATATATCTATTATGCTCAAAGGATCATTGCAATGGCAGTAAATGCTAGGTTTCTATGACTTTTATAATTAAAGTCAAAATTCTGTTGTGAATGAATTTGGTATTGTCTTTCAATCCTAACTGTCATAAGCTATTTCTATGATTACGGTTTTCAAATAACAATTATATACTATTATCGGACTCTATATAGTATAATTTGGTATAGATACATATATTAACAAAATCAAGGTCAGTTTAATGTCAAACTAAGGATTATAAGAAAAATATTCCTAGAGGACAAACGAGCACTAATCTTCAGACTACAGTATGTTTATAGTGTATTTGTTTTTGTCAATATACTATTGCAATGCAACTTGGAAACCACTTATTCTAATGAAGCCCCACTTGAACATTTGACATAATAAGCACCTCAAATCAGTCACTTCATACTCTTATATGCTGTTGTTTTCTCTCTAAAAAAAAAATGTGTTTTTGGTCTCTTGTTCCACACTTTGTTGTGTTTTCGCCTTAATCCTCCGGCCGTATGTCTGTTGAGTCTTGTGCATGGCAGCAGCTCATGACAGACAACAAGGAGCAACAAAAGCAAAATGAGATTGAGGTAAGCTGATTTCAGATTCAAACTGAGCAACTCAAATTTGTTTCTCATTTGGGAGACAGCCCGTTTTACAAAAACAAAACCATCTGCCTTCATCTATTCGATACTCCTGAAAATGTTGCGTTGTTTTTCCGAGGGTTGCAGTGGCTTCAGTCGGTGTGGATGTGTGAAAGGGACGTCTATTCTCCTTTCTCCATCCGGATACGACTGCAAAATACATCATTGCCCTGTTTCATAAAAACTAAACATGGCGGTTCATGTATATTATTGAACTTGCATCACAATGTCACATTTTTATTCTCTTTGATATTTTTATCAAACCATTAAGACACAATTTGATCTTGAGAAAACGAGTCATGGATATATTTCTATAGCACCTTAAACTGTATAATCCCTATCACGGCTCCAACAGCACAAATACTAATTTTTCCATTAACAGGAGGTTCAATCTCTGGTGCTTTTAATGCTGCTGTTGTTGACCATGGCCTGAACTCCTGAACTCCCTTTGCACGTTAAAATGTATTATATTTGACAAGAAATAGGTGCACCAATTAGTGTGCAAATGTGCATTGGCTATCTACAATGTTTATATTATTGGACACAAAAGAGACAGATAATCTATTTAGTGAGACAGTTGTGCTGCTGTGTAACGTTAAGGTGGAAAGAATGAGGACTTAAACGGTAATGAGATCCTTAAAGGTTGGTTTGCTTGAATTAAGCCAGTTTGAACAGCCAACTTTTAAATTAGTAAACTCTTTCTGAGAGTAATACAAGAAAGTTACTCATATTATATTGAGAATAAAATATCAGGTAGATTGTTAGATGGCTATAGTCTGCCCCCCTTTTCAAAGTGTGAAAGAGTGAAAAATAAAGTGAAGTAAAAAGCACCAGTTCCCTCTTGACGTCTCTGCCAAATACCAGTTCAAAGGTATGAGGAAGCATTCCCGAGTTGCACAAGCTTACGTATGTATCATCAGCATCACATGAAAACGTGTGATTCCACTTGTTGCACTATGTTACACAAGCTATGGGCATGTCCAAAAGTGAAGTGAGACAAACATGAAATTCGACTTTGAAACTCTTTCGTTTAAAAAGAAATTTAGGTGAATGTGAAAGTAAAATAGATAAGGAGAAGCAGACCAGTCAGAAAAGGAATTTTAATTTTTAAGACAACAAACATATGAATCACACAATGGTGCTGCAACCATTGTAAATCCCAGTAAGTCCCCCATATGTGCCCTTCTGTGTCATCTGCCATATTTATGTATAGATTTAGCCTGTTTTATCACTTGACCTCCCATGTAAGGCAGTGTGAAGACAATCTGTGCCCTCAGTGATTTAATCAGTGGGATTTACACCCTTCTAAAGGCGTGGATAACAACCTTTTAACTAAGTATTCATTTTTTGTTTTTTTTAATTGTTATTAATTTTTTTGCATTCATTATACTTAAACAACTTGTGCCCATATAGTCAACGCCTGGTGAATTTGGGGGATTAAATAAAATGGTATACTCCAAATGTACTGCTTGAATTATCAATTATTTCAGGATCATCATCTTAATTCACATTCATTCAAGTTAAGAAATAACCATACAGGCATCAAAATATATAAAACATAAAATATGCATTGTTTAGACAACAGCAATATATGAACCCAGGGGACTGTTCTTTATTAACACGTACTTAATAATATGCAGCATTATCAATCAAATCAAGCTGAAATCCACAGTTGTTGGCAGTCAGTGATAACAATGATCAGATATCGCTTTTAATTTGAAAATGAAAAATAAAAGTAATTTCAGCTTGTGCTTCTTTTTTGTGGTCAAAACATACAGATATGTAACAGATATCCATAAACTGCAAGTGCAACATTACCTGGTGAGCATATTTTTTTCTCTTGGCCATACGATTATCCTTCAAACATCTGGGCTCATTCATTTCTGAAAGCAGGACAATGGGCCTGTGTGGCTTGTTGTGATGCACTCCACTAAATCTGTTTTATGTGCGGTTGGCTACTAATGATAGAGCAATCTCTCAACAAAACTAAGTGGTGACAGGCGGGCTGAGAAGGAGAAAACAATTTGCATAATGGCAAAATCAGACCTAATCTACTCCAGAACTCGGCCTGCATGGGAGCTTGAGACGATGACGAGAGGGAGGGTGGGAAGGGCGAAAGCAGTGGATGAGCCTTTAAATCTGAGAATCCAACTGGAGCTCAAGACTCTCAGCCCTGTCCTTAAACCTCTTTGAATGCCTGTTATCTTGCAGCAATCCCAGAGACGATGCTTTGGCCTCCAACAATCCCTTCAACATGGAGGCATATCGCTTTGTTGACTCAGGTTTTGTCTCAGTTTCCTATAATGCTGCACAGGCTTGGGATTTCCAAATCCTGTACCAGCTGTAAACTTTACATTCAAGGGTAGATGTTCTCCTGGCGACCAAAGGGTGGCAGTGTTGTTTACTCCTCTCTGGTACATTAACAGCATGCAGACAGAAAGGAAAGGAAACGGTAGAAAAGGAATTGTGAATCATGAAATCTTAAAAAACTTCTACCGTATGTCCATTAAAAAAAAATGTCCCTATAATTCCTGTTCTTATTGGCCCTATGAAGCCCAATGTGATTACAATGTAATGATGGGGGATATAACACAGTCTCCAATCTGTGACATTTTCTCTTTTTGTTTTGACACGGGGAACACAAAGGCCTCCAGGTACCCACTCAGTGCTGGAGCCTCATATTAGCTTTGTTTGAACGAAGGAATGCAACCTTACGAAATTGGATTGAGTCCCCCATGACCTCACAGAATCACATTTGGAAGAGGTGAATTCGGCCAGCATAGACTGATTGAATGAAGAATGATTCCAGTAATATACATATTCATTTAAGTGTTTTTATGGCAGGCATGATTTTTTTTTTTATTACATGCAAATATAATGATTTAATGTTGATATGCTTTACATGCTTAAATATTTGTCTTAAACCGGCCATATATTCCATTCATGTCTGATAGAACCACTACGCAAATGTAAACATCACAAAAGATTTCATCACAAAATATTTCATCTTCATTCTGTTGAAGGCTGACAAGTCTTTGGTTACACCTGTCCTCATGGCAACCGCTGTCAACATGAACTTCCATGGAGACGGTCCCTGCCGCTAAATGTGCAACACCACTCTCCACCTTCGCCTTTTGAAGTTGCCATTTCATGCCTTCCTCTGCCAGATTTTGGACTGAGGGTATTATTGTTACAGGTTGGCTGAAAACAGCATATGGGGATGTGATTTAGAAAATTATTGATTTGTGTTCACAGCTTATACTCAGGAGCCCTGCCGTCCTGAAAACAGCACGTTGTCTCCTATTAAGCTGCTGCACACTCAAAGAAAGTTATTATCTAATCAGAAGAAAAGGAGAATAAACACTGGAGCTGAGCTGATTCCCCTCCAGGGAGCAGGTCAAGCATTGAAAGGTGACTGCTGATGACTAGGAAGGGATGCTACGGATACAGACAACTGCAGTTACCCTGCATTGTGTAAGGGGTGAAAAACTAGAAGCGTCTAATTTCCAGGTTAGCATCTGAGTGTGTCTGTATGTCAGCTTGGTGTACTGTACTGGCAGACCAGCTTATACGTCATCTGTCCATACGTCTGCCTGTGTGTGTGTGTGTGTGCCAACGCGTGTGTCACTCTTGTCTGTCTGTCTGGCAGCGTGACAACGCTGAGCCCTCGTGAAGCCGCTTGCCTCTCTGTTGTGGCTCCTTGTTCTTGGCCTACTTTGGGAGAGGTGAATTTAGGGCAACTCGAGTCTATGGGTAAGGGGATTAGGTCTCCAAACACGCTCCTCTCCAGTTTGGGATTTTGCCCCGATGCCAGACACTTAAAGTCTGCCAGGGATTAAGATAAAGAGAGAAGTAAGAGCGGCAGGCATTGTGGTGTGATGGTGCGCATGGGGAGATGTTTTCAACAACAAAAAACTGGAAGAGGAGGGGCAGGTGGTGGTTAATAAAATAATAACATGTACGGTGCTGATATGATCTAATACATCAATGCATCATTTGTTGACCTATTTGCCGGTGGCTCGTGCCACGATGTCGGTCAGTATGTTTTCAAGGGATAAGACACAATAATGAAGAAGCTGTTCTTTTCATTTCCTTTGTATTAATGGATGATCTCTGCTTAATTCAGTGCTTTAATTAGGAAATGGCTCGGGTATTTGCTTAATATTGTTGGTCTCACATTTTCCTGATTTAAGAAACAAAAGCAGAGTTCTGCTTTTGACTAAAACGTCCAGCATTGAGACGCATCCCAAGAAGAATATTATCCATCTGACAAGAATGTCGACTTTACAAAGTAAGCATGTTGGCCACTCTGTTGCACGGACTCAGTTTTGAATCTTCTGGTAGATTTGAACATCATCTGCATAAAATGACATTTCCGTAAGTCACAGGTTCGTTGAACTGCTGTAGCATCTTGAAATAATCTCAAGTACAACAACAGGTGCAATGAGGAATAAAAGATGCCTCCAACTAACAGATATTTAGCACTGAGTACAAAGTGGCACATCCGATGAATTATTCAATAGATAGAATGATAAGAGCATCAGGTTGAGGTATTAGTGTCCCTGAACCTCTTATGGCTTTCAGGAGTCTTCACAAGAGTCTGTCTTTTCTTTTGTCTTGACAGTGCAGGGGGTGGTGTGTGTGTGTGTGTGGGGGGGGGGTGTCTTGACCCCTCCACCCTGCGTCTGGAGGCTCCTCCGTGGTAAGAGGCCGCGGCTCCAACCCGCTCCTCCAAGAAAGTGGGTCATGAGTCTGAGACTGTGGGATTACCGACCTTCAGGCAGGCGTGTGCCGGGCTGCCTCTTATCCGTAATGTTTAGACCCCCACCCACCCCCCACCCCCCTCCCTTCAGTGGAATAGAAAGGCAAAAAACACATGTCCTCCACCACGGACGGGTACGCAAGCATCCATCTTTTGCCATAAGCCTGTTAGTCTAAGACAATTCAGAACTGACTCCCGATGCAAAGTGCATCATGATGCAACTGCTCAACTATTTAAAATGAATTGAACGTACGTACTTATTCACGACAATTGTGCTCTGAATTCTCTGATTCACCGGATCCCAACCAGCCCAGCAATAATGACATCTAATAGCGGCACCATGATGAATGCTAGCTTTTAAACAGCTGACCCTGTGATACTAATGGCAGGCCGGTTGTCTGGTATGCTCTGACATGGAGTATGATTAATAAGCAAATAAATTACTAATAATAAATGCATTCATTTTGGAGCAGTAGGATTACATCCATCATTGGAAGTGACTGTTGCCTTGTACGGTTGCTAATCAGCGTCCCTCTTTGCACTTTCCACCTACTGATGGAGAAAGAAAGGGATACATCAAAGAAGGACTGTGGAGACTGTGAAAGCTGGATATAAAGTAAGAGTTGGGGGGGATACAGGGTCGCTCATAAAGTTTTAATCATTTGCAAATATCTTGTCTTTTAGAGCGGCAAACAAATGTTATGCATTAATTAATTTCACCTTGGTAATTGTGACACATAATGTAATCATTGCACCTGGTCCAAAGTGATTACTGATGCATTTAAATAGGAATATAGAGAGGATTGTGTCTGAAAACAAAATATTCAACGTATGGGCCTAACAGTGTAGGTGGGGTTGAGTTATTGGATGTAAGAGACGGGATTAAAAACAAGTCAAAATGAAAAGAATAACAAAAAGTCAATTGTTTCGTACGTTTTGGAATTAAGGCTTTTTCATGCTGCAAAGAGAGAATTGGCATAATTCATCTGTGAGAGATTTATATTAGGGTTTGATTATTAGCACTCTCTGTCACACATGAGCTCCTTAATAACACAAAAGCAACATTAATTGAGCCACGGTGTTAGTTAGTATGTACAAATATGTATCTATAAAATTCCATTATGCCAGGCGACTATACAGAGAGACACAGAAGAGTAGTATTATTTTGTCAGGAAATCATTAGAATTTTCAAATGTTGTCCCTTTTTTCTGTGGATTACCTGATCCCTGTAACCTCTGAATGGTAGCCTACAGGATGATTAATATGTTACATAAAATTGTGCTGGTCTCAAGTTAAATCTATCTATCGTGGACACAGAACCAAACCGTTAGTTATCATAAAGTCCATAATTTAGACGTTTTTATGAAATATTTCTGTTTGTCACCATGGACCCATAGTACAGGACAATACTTGCTGCTGATTATTTTGAGAAAATCAATCAAAATTTTGCTAGAAACCCCCTTAAATTCAATGATCGTCATGTACAGGAAACGTCAACAACATGTAGGGTCCTCATGTCACTAACGTACAGTAACTTGCTGCCAATAGTTTCGAAATCACAGACACCATGAATCACACGTATCACGTGGCAATCAAAAACGAAAGCGCAGGCAAGAGGAGGAGAAAAAAGAAAACAGTGCTGAGTAAATCTGTTTGCCCGGGGCCCCTGAGACGCCCATGAATGCCAGAGCCCTGGTTCTGTCCATGCTGGCTCAGTGGCCTTCGTCAGTGTTAGTTATACTTGTGCATTTACAGCTGAAAAGGACAAGAAAGAGCACACTGACTGCCATGACTTCTGATGGTCTTTAACACAATTCTTCTGAAAAATAAAACATTCTGGTAAATATGTTGCCTGCAACCTCAGAGCCTTTACTAGGATTTTAGAAATAAAATGTGAAAAACATTTTTATTTATTTCAATAATTCCTATTTGATTGATTTAGGTTTTTTATTCATTAAAACCTTATTTTCGAAAGTCTGTTTTCAAAGACTTTTTGACTAACCAATAGTGCAGAGGAATACAAGAAAAAATATTTTTTTGAATTGTAGAGAAAAAACATAGGACATTACCTCAGTGTTCTCAATGGTAACTATGGCAACATCACCTAGCTTTTAAACGACTAGGTGAGTATGTGGTGATATTAATTTGTGTTGGCTGAGCATTCATAGCCTTAACAACAGAAGAATAGTCAGGATGAATTAAGTACATTTTAATTGACAATAATGCTGCAATTTTCATAGATTTCAGTTAAATACTCCACAATCATTTGGCCATCAGCAGAATCATGGCCACACATATTTTTGATCAAAACATTTCCCTCTGAAACACAATAAACATATCCTATCAAGTCTTCTAAAGCTGATTAGGTCTCGTAACTAACTTTAAACCCTAAGTCCTTAGATGTGAAGCTCATATCACTGGTAAGCTCTTCAGAAATCTTTATTTTCTGTATTAAGTATTACTACGAAAATATACCACCTGCAAACCAGACAGACCTACAGCAGGCCAACATCTGTAAAAACAAGCTAAGTCAAGCCTCAGCTCTGCCTGAAAGGTTTGACCTCTGACCTCCCGGACATTATGTCTGCTTCTGGGGTGGCTTATCATGGCTCTCCAAAGCTGATATTTCCCACCCTGGACAAAGACGGGTAAAACACAACACGACCAGTCGGGTCCCCAGACAGTGGGTCGGAACGGAGTAACAGCATCCCCCATATAAATGGATGGACAGTTGTTGGCCTTTATTGTCTGAGCATGAAACCGGGGACACATGTTGGGTGGTAAAAGTGTCACGGCCTGACTGAAGGACCATTGTATTGGTTTCCAGTGGTAGTAGTCGGGCTTTGTTCCCTGGGTTGTTCATCATTAGCATATCAATATTCAAAGGGGCTGATGCTGGGCAGAGGTGGCAGCCTTTATAACCTAGAGTAGACCCTCATGCACAAATAATGGAACCTGCATTCGACTCTTAAGGGCCAGCTGTTGAGTTAAGCCCATAATAATAAGAAGTGTGATGAATTATATGACTCACTTTTTCCCATTTTTGACTTTTTCTTTCACTTTCCAAGGAGTATTTCAAATGTCTTACAGTAACACATGAAACACTTCTGAAACAGTTCTCCAACTCTGAGTGAGCTGAATAACAAAGAGCTAAATGGTGTCAGCCATTCCACCCTCCAGCATCCCCCCCCCCCCCCCCCAACTCAAGCCAGCTGACCTCAAGACTGGTAGGCCAGGGGACAGTTAACCTTGTGTGTTATTGTGTGTGTGTGTGTGTGTGTGTGTGTGTGTGTGTGTGTGTGTGTGTGTGTGTGTGTGTGTGTGTGTGTGTGTGTGTGTGTGTGTGTGTGTGTGTGTGTGTGTGTTTGTATGAGTGTGTTGGAGGGGCAAAGCCACCAGAGAGTGTCGGTTACTCCTAGGGCCAAGCGGGAAAGCGGTTGGGCAGTTTAGCCAGCTGCTGGGGGAGCGAGCCACGGCTGGCCTGGTCAGTGAAACCTTGCCAGATGGAGCCATTTCAAAACAATGAGAGCTGCTTGCCGTGGTTGAAAACTGGAGGCTGGTTGCTCAGGGGATGCAGAGGGCGGGCCTTTATCTACAGTATCTACAACGGGTGGTTGGGTTTGCAATATTGAGAAATATTCTTTGGGTCCGTAACTTGTTTCCTTAAAGTTTTTCAGTTCTAATACATTTGATCACGTATATCTCTTGCAGCCACTGAATCAGACTTATCTGAATATATATATACCTGTCAAAGTTATTTGTTCGGATTCAGAAGTCATTCTCCTGCCATCTTTGATATCCTCTTGCTAACTATTTCTTTCTCTATCTCGTTTTCCCTCTCTCTCTCTCTCTCTCTCACACACTTGCTCCCTGCCTCTTTCTCTCCAGACAGCAACAGGCTGAGGTGTCCTGGGACCACTCCGCTTAGGAGTAACCAAGCCTGGGTAATGAGGCGTGTGATTGGTCCCCTCCCTCTTGAACAAGGCCAGTCTTTGCAGGACATGATTGATCATGACAGAAGCACAATGGCAGCCTGGTGTCAGAGGGGTGGCAAGGGTGCACATGGACCCCCCGCGGTACCACTCCGTCACCCAACTCAGCTGTGCAAAAGCAGTTACTTACCCACAAACACACACACATATATATATGTGCACAATTCAGCACAGCACACCGAGGCACTTATGGACATACGCAAGCATGTAAAATGACAAGTACAAACAAAAACAAGACCCTTTGTTTCAATATGTGCATGTAAACGCACTCAAGCCAGCACAAAGACAGACTACAGATTTCCAAAGAATTCTGATAAAATCAAAAATTGAAATTTCCATGAGGTAGTTGATTTTACAAATTCTTCTAACCGTTTTCTCTTCCAGAAAACTGTTAATGGTTCATAGTTCATTTTCTGATTTTGCAAGAATGCTGCACTTTTTTCCCAATGTTAACCACGTTGACTTATTTTTTTTGCAAATCACTGCTGAAACCATAACTTTTTTAACAACAACATACATGGCTGTCAAAAAGAAAGAATTTGGCTGACACATTTTCATACATTCTTAAAGGCAAATATGCCATTAAGTTATATATTGTTAGCAGATTTAAAATGCCTGAAAATTGCCTGAATCAGAGAAGAGCATTTAAAGTGTTTTTTTGTTGTTGTTTATGCCTGAAAGAAAAAACAGGGGCGCTCCAATTGAAATATTGTTTTATGCAAAAATATAAACTAAAATCATTTTCTGTTTTATTGTCAACACAACAGATCAGAGTAAAAATTAGTATTCTTAAAACGATCCCATCCTCTTTGCAGGTAAGTGCCCCTCACTTGAAAACAGAGCTTCCATGTGCACTACAGCGTTTGTTCTTCTCAAGTAGTCCTTAAGGCTGTCGAACCTGCTCATATTCAAGGTCAAAAATCAACTTCTTATAGGTGCAAAAGGTAGAGTCTTTATGGAGGACCCTTAATGGCTGATTGCAGCTGCTTTCTCAAGTAGGACCCAGGTGTGTGAACACTCTACCAATTTTTTTGTGATGATGCTCTGGGTTTCAGAGGATAAAAGCCTTGTCATGTTTGATGCCAGAAAATAAAATGTTTGTGTTGTCTTTTAAAACGTGGCAGTATCAGAACTCATTTCAATTGCCTCTTTTTGCTCAGTTTTCCCCTCAAATGTGTTCTTAAACATACAGTAACTTGGTGATAAAAGCAATAATTTTGTTGTTATAGTGAAACAATAATACATAGAGGGAATTGATCATGTCATAGATTATGAATTCATCTTTGTTAGTAATAACATTATTTGGGGTCTTAATTCAAGAGGTTTTGAACCCGGCACACCTCACCATACACATCACCATGTTACGGTGGAATAGCAAAGACTCTTCTCACAGTGGGTGAAAGGAAAAGCAAAGCAGTGCTGTTGTTGTGCTTATAGTCTAAGCTTCTTTGATGCTGCGTTGGCTTTAGGTTACTGTGTACAGCTCCTTCCAGATTTACAAACACTTCTCCCTTAATCTGCATGCAGATCCAGATTGACTTGTTGACCAGAGATTACAGCCCATGAAAACACACAGAAAATGTGCTCCTCGTCCATGAAAACAAACATCCGCTAGATATTGTTTTTAAAATCTCTGCATCATGGGAATGTAGTGAAATGACTGGAACGAGGGAGAGAGGGTGTGAATTTGGTGAGGTATAAAGAGAAAAGAAAAAAAGGTGGTTGTTTGCGAGGCTAATTGCCCTTAGTGGACTAATGAACAGCGTAGGTCTAATTGGCTTACACCACTTGTAGACGGGCGTGCTGGGCGAGTAAAATTGAATCAAAGCTGTAGGGCTACGTCAGAGTAGTTTTGTGCGTCGTGGTGGTAATTGGCACAGCGTCAAAGACATGAAGCTGGCACTGAGCCAAATAGTCGCCCACATCTGCGCAAGCGCCTGAATTGAAATCTTAGAGGGAAGCATAAATTAGGCAAAAATATTTTTAAGGAAGAAAGAAAGAGGTTTGAGATTAATTACATTAACCTCAAATTCAAACTAATTTCTTCACGTATGCATATTAATCATATATATTCGGTAGTGCTCATCATATTTCTAAATCAAAAATATTGTCATTCAAAACAATCACACAACAACAATTCCAGCAGTGAAGGTGCGCATATGATTTCTCTTACTTGAGGACAGCCTAATCGTGACACCATGAGCTAACATAACGGTATGTACGCTCCATCCGCCACTTGTATCATTAATGCGATGCGGTCTATTTTTAACCAAACAAAAGAGAGACGCAGGGATGGAAACGCACGACAACAATGTCCCCAGCAGCGCCCAATTGCCCCATTGTGCGCCTTGAAAGACGGACACGTGCACTACAACATAAATGAGGAGAAAGAGGGGAGGGCAAGTGTGTGTGTGTGTGTGTGTGTGTGTGTGTGTGTGTGTGTGTGTGTGTGTGTGTGTGTGTGTGTGTGTGTGCGTGCGAGCGCTTAAAGATAGCCACGGGGGATGGGAGCAGCACACACGCCTCCAGCCCGTTCAGAGGAACTCCCCTTTCAGCACCCTGGACAGCGGCAGCGCTGACCGCCGCTTACTTCCGTCCTCCAGTGAAGTCTCCGGCTGCCTCCGGACTCACAGTCAGGTCAGCTGACGCCGCTAATGGTCAGAAACCTTTTCCACTGCCGTCCACCCCTCGTCTCCACCTCCTATCGAGCCTACTAGCAACGCGGAATCAAAGAGCAACTTGATGAATATTCAAAGTTTACGTCTTCGGTGGCTGACGAAAGGAGAAAGGTCGACGGGCGTCCTTTTTGACGTTTTCCAGAAATCAAGTTGCCATCGAACAGAGCTCAACTCACTCTCGAGAGGATAAAATCTACAGGAAAGTGCGGGTTTTGAATTCATCCTCTATCCAGTATTGTTAGGGTTTTTTTTATTTTTATTTTCCACGCGTGTTTCAGCACTGCTGTCTTCCATTGGGACGTCGTAACATCTTGAACATGTTGCTCGAACATCCGGGGTCAAGCTGTCAAAACACCGGGAATTTCACCCGGTACAGTTCAGGCCAAGGTAAGCAACATTTTAACTCACTTCACTGTGCATGTGCGTTATAATGTGTGTGTGTGGCACACGCGGTGCCAAGTTTAATTGATGTCCCGGGGTCAGTTAATGAGTTACAATTAGGCGTGAAATAGGGGATAATGCAGCAGATCAGCACAGCAGGGACGGAGACGGCTCTGCAGTGAGCTCTGACAGGCGTGACATGTTAAACTGTTTTAAATGTATTGTGAAGACACCATCAAATAGGTCTGGTGGGTTTTGTCGTAGATGGACCGGGACATAATTGTGAAGCTGCAAAAAAAAAAAAAAAAAGTCTGTCATTCACCAGCCCGTGTTGACGTATGCAGACTGTTTAGCGGCGCTTCTTTTTGCGCTGCGTGTGGAAGACGTTATGAATCTGTAATGAGCCTTCATTGTTGGGAGAATCGCACGAACAGATGTTATGCGCGTGCTGTCATTTCACACCGCCGCCTGCGGTTGTAACGGGAGCGCGGGGTGGGGGTGCGGGGTGCGGGGCGCAGGGTGCGGATATACGGCCCGGCAGCGGCCTCTCTGCGGCTGGACGACAGACTGGCAGCAGGCGCGGAGGAGCTGCTTCCAAAACGCTCAACAGGTGACATTCCTGCCCCGACAGGTGGGACACCTGAGGTTCCCAGTGCAGGTGATGATGTCATAGTGGTCGTATTTAAAGCCCTCCTTGGATGCTAAATAATTAGCGGCTTAAAGAAACATTGTAAATACATGTTTTGTTACATTTGGCCTGTTTCGTTTTATTGTTTGGTTGTGTTTAAGGCAACAACAAATTCAATTTTCATTTCATTTTGAATAAATGGTGTGTGTGAAATTTAAATAAAACTACTATTGTTTTGAATTAGGTCACACAGTTGACTTCACCGAATTCACAAATTCTAATTGAGGCAAACAAAACAAACAAACGCTCGAACGAGAAACCCGTATTTCCTTGATCGTCCTCCACTTCCGCGGACTGACTGGTCATCACTCTGATGGTCATTTTATCGCGTTGTTGTCACATTACTGTCGGACTCACCCCCTCAAAATATGAGCGATCGATATGACATAAACATTATTACAAAGCTGAAAAGTAAGAGGGGGACCCATGAACCCCGCGCCTTTCTCCAAAACGTCTTTCATATACTTCTAAAATGCAACCAAATGGGACATTGATTTTGGATTCATCAGGGCCCGTGCGGATGTGGCTCTACCCGTGATTTCCCCAGGCGCTCTTTTATGCCAAAGATCAGTGTCAATAAAATTCATTGGGGTTTTGGCCCGATCAACATGTTATTGAACAGCCGATCTCTTCCCTAAATAAACACTTGTCTTTCAGCGCTCAACACACATGAGATGGAGATTGTATGTGTGTGTGTGTGTGTGTGTGTAAGATATTTAAAATCACTTATTAAACATTTGACCAGAATCAAAATGGTATACTTGCAGTTAGATTGGTGAAAAAACTCACTGTTGCCTTTTATTATTAATAATAATAGAATAGAATAAAAAATAATAAAAGCTACAAAAATATGATATATTTTCTAAGTGTAAAAATACTTGGATCTGTCTGTAAATCACAGAAAGGATTATTTGAGAGAAATAATAGCTGGTCCATTGTCCTTTTTATTTGAGGTTATTTACGCTGTGCTGAAAAATAAATGAATGAATTAAAAATAAGACAGTAGTGTTCCCTCAGGGCCCGATCTCTGCTTTACGCCTGGCTCTACTGGAATCTGAATTAAAAATGGATTCCCGGCGAATCCTCGCGAGAAATCACTTCGGTCGATTTCCATAATAAATCAACAACATAATAGTGTCCAGTTTTCTGCATTTTTGTTGTTGTTGGTTATTTTGTTGTTGAGGCTGTAGGATCATAAACATGTCATGTAATAATATTATTTCTATTTGGACTTCTCACTCAAAACACTTAAGAATATTACTCACAAACTCGGTAAAGCAATATTAAAAATAAAGTCAGAATATTTTACGAGAGACATTTGAACGCCTCTTACAAAAACTTTAATAGCACGAACAATTATGGCTGACCCTTTTATGTATGACGAACATTTTAAGGAGGATGTGTTGACATACATCGCTTTTCCGTGTTATTTGGAGCAATAGGCTCCAATGTAACGCGTATCCGAGTAACGTTACCACCCCTGAAACTCTATTGGCTTCTCCTCTCGCCTCCTGTGTATTCCTCTTCCGGGTATAAAGTACTCTCGGTAGGTGATGTTAATCTACCTCCCCGTCGCCCAGGAAACGGCGCAGCGTAATCCTGCACGGTGGAGCATAAAAGCAAACTCCGGCCGGACACTCGCGCGCTCGTGTTCGCCAACCGGGGCTCCTGATGCGACACACACACAGTTTTTTTTTCGTTAAAGTGAGCGTAAATCATGAGTAATGGATGGACGTGTTGAGCGCGACTCTCCGAAAGAGGCACCAACTAACACGGAGATGCTCCTCGCTCTGCTGTCGCACAGCGAGGAGCTACGGAAAGGTAACCGGAAGCCAGCATGCAATCAATGTATGCGTTTGTGCATATTCCACACACGTGTGCTATTGGACTTTAGCGTTTGAATGGATCTTTGAGTGATGCTGTGAGTGCAGTCTGTTGATGGTGTTTCCACCATGTTGAAGAAGTGTGTGCTATCATAAGAGGTAAACGGATTGATGAATGCTACAGCAGTGAAGTCGTTTTACGCACCGTTTTCATTTGGAAATGTGTTACCCTGACATCTTTGTGACCATGTTAGGATTGAAAATATCTAAAAATGAAAATGAAAATTTCATATAAACTTTTGCCGAGTGGAGTTTGTTTTCCACTGGGACATTTTCCACTGGGACATTTTCCACTAGGACATTTTGAACAATTGCATCGACGCTCACCTGCTCCCAGATGAGAGATTGTGAATTGACGAAGGTTTCCATTGGGATTTTTGCACGCGCGCTTATTTTCAATATTTCAAGTGGGCCCCACGAGGCGAGCACTTTGCTTGGACACCTTATTGGTTTGCACCGTGAGACTATAGGCCGCCGCTTTCTAGTTTTACAGAGCGCGTTGAATTAATGATGAGCTGGATACACCTGTTCCTGACGTGGCTCCCGCCGCCGCCGCCACACTTGCAGGACTCTGCTGCCGATGCCAGAAGAAATGGTTCATTAATGTTTCACGAATTGTCCACAGCAGAACAATAGGAATGCGATTCCTTGCACGGATGGAATATGAAGTGGTTGAACCTCCTTTAATTAGTAATAAAGGGGCCGTCGTGACGTCTTACCTGGCATTTTAGCTCTCCTTATTTTGTACTTTTTAATTTATACCTTTTCCTAATTGTCTAGGTTGTTGTTTTAATCCGATTAAATGAATGTGGATACAACACACCCATGGTGTCCCGTCCGCTGCTTGTTAAAGATCATTCCACGTGACAAAAATTATAAACAGCCGATTTCGATTGACGAGCTATTCATTCCTAAGGTGATGTTGTAGCTTTCGTCTCATATGAAGTTTGAAAATGCCTCTCGTGTTTTTTTGTTGTTGTTTTTTTTTAGGAAACCTTACAAAGTTCGGTCTGCACAGTTGGTTATATGGATTCATTTTTATTCAGTATGATCTATTTGCACAATTAAAGTGTGAATGTCCATTTAAAAGTTTACAAAATAGTCAGTTTACTCTGATATCATTATTTGTTTATAATAATGCAATAACAAATTATTTATTTTAAAAATCCAACACTGAGAAATGCGTGTTATTATTAGGCTAAATGTGAGATATAAGATTAGTGGGTTCAAGTTAAGTTTTACTTGAATATATGTATTTTGTTTTACTTGTATTCTCAAATAAGGGATACTGAGACCGAATAGAAAGAAATTGATATCCTGGTTGTTTTTATCTAAGTCCCTGCACAAACACGTGTGGGGAAACATTTGGACGGTCGCTGTTATAAACCACCAGAAATACACTGTGCTTTCTTCAGTCATTACTTTATTTTTGTTGTGTTCTTATACCGTGCAATGGATTGATGTGTATAGTGGCATTTAGCTGTTTTACTGCTGTTTTACTGCATTTGGGTGATACATTAATTCTGGTGATGAGAGGTTTTTCAGGCTATTTGAAATACAAGTCTATATCATTTGATTTCCTATTGAAAATTGTAATGTATTTTAAAATAACAAAAAATAGTTACAAAGTCAACTATTTAAAATGTAAAAAAGAAAGTAGAAAATAGACAAAGTGATTCATTGTTTCTTTATATATTCACGCTGCTGATCTTTATTTCAGGTATAAAGCGTGACATCTCGCGAGACATTCATACATTAACAGAAAGTACAGCACATATTAAGCACTTGTCACTCCCCGTCAAGCCTTTTTTACGTAGCCTAGCTAACTGACTATGTTATGCTAAATGCTATGCATCACGTCTCCTGCAGAAATCCCGGTATGTGCAGGCTGCAATCAACACATCGTGGACCGCTTCATCCTCAAAGTGCTGGATCGCCACTGGCACAGCAAGTGCCTGAAATGCGGCGACTGCCAGACGCAGCTGTCGGAGAAGTGCTTCAGCAGGGGCGACAGCGTCTACTGCAAGGAGGACTTCTTCAAGTGAGGACCTTTTCTTTCTTTCTTTTTTTTATAATGGGCCTTTATTTCGCTAACTTTATTTTATGAAAAATACATCCGTCGCTCAAAAATGATATTCAGACTGATCTTAATTTCCCAAAAAGGAGATTCGGGACCAAATGCGCAGCCTGTCAGCAGGGGATCCCGCCCACGCAGGTGGTGAGGAGAGCGCAGGACTTCGTCTACCACCTGCACTGTTTCGCCTGCATCGTGTGCAAAAGGCAGCTGGCCACAGGTGACGAGTACTACCTGATGGAGGACAGCAGGCTGGTGTGCAAGGCCGACTACGAGACCGCCAAACAGAGAGGTGAGCTGCTTTTTTTTAATGCTTTGAGCTGTGCGTTGGACGTTACCACGAGGTCGCCCATAAACTCTGACCCACCTGCGCTAATTGCGTCGTTGCCCGAAAGCCAATCGATAGCAAACTGGTAAAGCGGAGGCCTGGAGGCTGCACGTGCTCTCTGCGGCTCCAAGGAATCAGCTTTCAAGAACTCTTATTGTCGCGTGCGCCCTGCTATGCAGAAACACAAAGTTTATTATTATGTTCAATTATGTTACGAGAAGCATTCAGCCATAATAACCGATTTAAAATATCAAAATCCTTTTAAATTCTAAAAAAAATGAATTAAACGATGAAGGCTTTTATTCTTTACTATTTTCTTGAGATTGCACATTTGCAGTAAATTCACACACTGTAGCTTCCTGCTTTCATTATAGCAGAAATAAATTCTGAACATAAACATTTTCATGTGTGACTCAAACAAATTATTAACATTTTAATATGTTTTAACATCATTAATATTGATCAGAAGAATAATTATTTGCAATTATACTTTAGCTACATACACAAACATACTCATATTAATATTTTGTTAGTAAAAAAATTTAATTTTCTTATTGTGTACTCAGCACAAATAGTTACAAGTTGTTAAAAACAAGTTTAAAAGCTTAATGAAGCTAAATAATCAAAAACATACTTTTGCCAAAAAACAACAATGTTCATATTCTATATTCTACACACACTATCCCATCTGAAGCATGTTTACTGCTTTTTAACATATTTGATATGCAGTTTATAACGTCTTGTGTGGAAATAGTGAATAGATTTTCCTCCAACACTGTTTATATATGCGCAAAATATTTTCATGAGGACACCCTGATTATATCATCCAATGCCACATTAACTTCCCAGCATGCTCTGCTCCTGATAGGGCACACTGGTATGGTCAAGTTTTATCTCCCCATCTGTTTGTTTGAATTTACTGCCGGACACCGAGTGTTGATTTACGCAGCGAGTTAACGCAAGTTTTCTCTAAAAACACACACGTTTATTTTGCTAATGAGAGGGCGCAATTACTTGGGCAGCATCCATTTGGATGATGGTTTTCTGTATTTTGCTGTGCTGGCCAACAGATGTGCAGACATGATGCAATTATGCGCAGGATGCCAGATTTTTTTGTGTGTTTATAGGCAGAGGAGAATTTATATCCATTAATGTTAAATGAAAAAGTTGTATATTATGCAAGCTTGTTATATGTGTTCTGTTGCTGTGAATGTGTTTCGATCAAACATTTTCATGTCCCTGACCCAAAATATATGCACATAAAGAATGAGTCGAAAATGGAAAGTTGATAGTCCTATTTTAAATTTCATAAATATTTGTATTATAATGTCAGAGACAGCAATGAGTTGAAAAACTGCACAAGTATAATATCAACCTGATGGAATTATAAGACTACAGTTACTACATTAAACTGCTACATTAAAGATTCACTCATATTTATTGTTCAGTTCAGGATTGCAAAATTAAACCATTTTTCTTGACACCTCAGGTCTGGGACCTCAAAAAGAAAATGGAAAGCTCTGAAGCAGAATAATTGTCCAGCACTGGCTTACATTACGTGTTGCCCATTATCTCTTTCAGAAGCAGACTCGACTGCAAAAAGGCCACGAACAACCATCACGGCTAAACAGCTGGAAACGCTGAAGAACGCTTACAATAACTCTCCCAAACCTGCCCGCCACGTCCGGGAGCAGCTATCGTCAGAGACGGGCCTGGATATGCGGGTTGTGCAGGTAAAGTATATTATTATCCATTAAGGGCTATTCCATTAGTGTCCTGACTTCATTATAAAGGGACAATCGTGGCTGAAGTGGCACAAGCCGACTGTACGAATAAGTGTGCGTGTTGGGGTGGGGGTGGGGGGGGATTTACGGCTAGATGGAGTGAGATGAAGTCAACCTGAAAGTCAGCACGGTTTAAGTGCAACCTCGTTAACAATGCTAAGAGGGCCCCTCGCATATTGTCTGCTGCTGAGGAGCCTCGCGCCCGTTGCTAGGTGGTGGTCATATATATTGTTTTATTTGCAAGGACAAAAGTAGGGATGGAAGCCACTAAAATGCTGCTCATTATTCAGTGAAAGAGAAGAGGTGAAGAGGGTTCACGAAGGGTGGAATATCATTAAGGAGAATGTAAAACTGCTTTTTGTTCTCGTGAGTAAAATGAATTAATGCGGTGCGTAAGATAAAGATGATTAAGAAATGGGGCATTTTGCATCCATTTTTTTCAAGGGTGAGGTTATGTATGTGTTATGTGTCGTGTTTGTGTTTTCTAAAGCTAAAGTTTAGAGATCAGAAGTGGATGTAGAAAACTTTAAATAATTTAAGCCACCCTCACCTGTCTGCTCAGGGCGAGGACAACTTGTAGCTGTCGTGGAGCTATTAAATGCGTGATAAATCTGCTGTGGGGGGGTGCTGGTCCCAGGATTACTGTTCAGTGTCACTGTTCTTCCACTTGGACTCACAAAGGTGTGAAGCTGCGTCCAGACAGTCCTTGAACACTGGTTTTGTTTTCATCTGGGAAAGAGCTGACTTTGCTTGTAGAGGACGTTGACTTGTGAGCCGCGGTGACTTAACAACATTGTGTTTGGACTTCAACACTGGGAGGGTTATGTAAATGAGATGAAGAGTTGCAAATAGTGCAGCAGTTTGTTTCATTTTGCTGTCTGAAAAGTGCATTCATCATATATTTACAATCATTCATTTTAATATACTTTTATAATGATTTTCCTCGTTCTGCTAATCAGTCAAATGTACTTTGAGTAAGTCATCAAAGCCATTGCCAAATGAGACATTTCATTTTTTTTATCCTCCAGGTTTGGTTTCAGAACAGGCGAGCGAAAGAGAAAAGGCTGAAGAAAGACGCCGGTCGGCAGAGGTGGGGGCAGTACTTCCGCAACATGAAGAGGTCACGAGGAAGCTCCAAATCAGACAAGGACAGCATTCAGGAGGAGGGCATGGACAGCGACGCCGAGGTGTCCTTCACAGGTACAGAGTCAAGCATGCACAAGGAATGGAGGAATATAAGTGACCCAGTATGACACTGCAGACAACGAGTCACCTGTAGGTAAAACACAATAAACTATGAATAGGAATAATAAGCATTGTTCCAGTTTGAACTGATTAATAAAGTACTAGTTAGCTGAAATGGTTGAGGCAAATTCAAAATCTTTGGACTTTTCTGCGCGCAAAGTATGTAGTTCCACAAGCTTACAGTGATTTCTCACATACTGTAGCTGGCGAGCTAACCGCTAACACATTAGCAGGGGACTTGTTGGTGCTATGCAGTCGCGCTAGCCCTCCAAACTTCCTTCCATTGCCATTGTGCCGTTTACCCACCCTGGCATCGTTTTGTTCCTGGCTACATTATTTCATTCAATAAAAGAGTTGTTGAGGAGGAGATAACCCATCCACGTTAATGAAATGAGTCGGTTAGCTCAGTCGCTAAACGGAGGATAAAAACTGTAGTATACTTGAACAAAGAGATGGAGGATGATTTTTCCATTGTGGACTATTGCCGTTTGAATAAATGTAGTCCAATCTGAATAACAAATGTTGTCCTCGTGTCCTTGTTGCACAGATGAACCGCCCATGTCGGAGCTCGGCCTCACTAACGGCATTTACAGCAGCCTGAGTGAGTCCTCTCCGGCCATGGGGGGCCGTCAAGGAAGCAACAACCACGGCTCCTTCCCCCTGGAGCACGGCGTCCTCCCCTCTCAAGACCAGTTCCACGACATCCGCTCCAGCAGCCCCTACGGCCTTCCTCAGTCGCCGGGCTCGCTTCAGGCGCTACCCAGACACCAGCCTCTCATCTCCAGCTTGGTCTACCCCGACTCTGGTCTTTCTATCATGACCCAGGGCGGCGGGCCCGGGATCAACCCAGCTCGGGTCTCCATGGCGGCCGCCAACGGTCCCAGCTCGGACCTCTCCACTGGCAGCAGCGGAGGATACCCAGACTTTCCAGCCAGCCCTGCATCCTGGTTAGATGAAGTGGACCACGGGCAGTTTTGATTGGTCCATGACAAGAAGTTGGACTTTTTTTGGGGGGGTGGTGGGGCGGGGGGTTCTTCTGTGTCTTCTGTTGGATTTTAGGATTTGGAAAGTAGTGATGCAGGACAGTGAAAGGACTAGACTGCTGTCCTTTACAAATATCTGATGAACAGGTCCATTCAGTATCTAGAGGGAAGGAAGGAGGACAATGTCCTTCATTAAAAGCACTTGGCCTAACAATTGCCCTTCAGTAGTCAAACCGTATGTAATGGAAGAAATCTGTCAAAAATGTTCAGATACCACTACGTCTCACTCAATCATTTGGATTTTCACCAACTTCCCCTCTTTATTCTCATCTCTTTGTTTTCTACACTGTGTTCAGGTGCAGAATTCAGTTCAGAGTCTTTCAGTGTCTGGTTGTTGCCAAATGTCTATATATATAAATATATAATGGTCTATCATTGTGGAGACTTTATTTTTATACAAACCCCTTCCTGGACACGAATAAGAACCCAGATATGAGGACTTTGTACATTCTTAAACAGGGATATAGGCAAAAATGTAGATGTTGTCTTAAATGGTACCTAGGGGTCCAATTACTTCTATGCATTTGTGTGTTCTCAGATGTATCTCGTTCGTTTCGTTCGACCGAAAAACAAACCCCCGAGGAGGAACTTGCTGTAGCGCCCGGGGGTCTGATGTATATGTTTGTTTATGTGGAAAATGTTTCATGTCTTATTTATTCCCTCTGGTAACGATGATGATGATTCCTGATTAAATGACAGGACTTTAATAAATTTGTCATCTAAATCAACAATGGAGTTCTATCCTTTTTTTGTGGTCGGACTACAAAAAATTGAGCCAAATATTAGTAATGAGTGGTCTTAAAATAATCATGAACGGTGGTTCGTTTGTACAATTAAAACGTTGCATGCAGCATCTATCTGGCGTGCAGATCTATAGCATAGCACAGCACTGATAATGAAACAGGAGCAGGCCCGCGGTTCTGCCCGTGTCTGCAAATGGAGTGTCTGGCTAACTACCAACACTGTATCGGGGGGTTCAAGAGCTCTTTAGTGGAGAAATGTGATGCAGACAGAGAGTCAACTCATCAATTCAGAGATTACCGGGTCTTGTTTGCCCAAATGCCCCTATGGGAAAGGAATCTCCAATCCATTAGCGGAGGAGGGATCAAATGCCCCTTGTGAATTTCATCGTTTGTTTAGTTAGGTTCAATTAAGTAGATTAAACAGTATATGTGTAGGTAAGTGTGTGTGTGTGTGTGTGTGTGTGTGTGTGTGTGTGTGTTTATTTATTTGTGGAGTGTTTCTAAAGCCAAGACTAAAGACTGTTTGTGGGACTCACATTTCAATGAATCAGCCTAAAAATCAAAGTTGTTTATTCTGAAGAGCCAGAAGTGGAAAGTAACGGAGAACCATTACTGAGGTACTGAAGTACACATGTGAAGTATCTCCATGTTATGCTATTACATTACATGTATTACTGCATTTCTGGGGATGATATTGTATTTTTACTACATTTTACAGCTACAGCTAACAAAACATGAGATACATTATAATAACTAAAACTATCATTTGGAATATAAAGTAGTTCAAATGAATCATTAATCAATGTAACACACTGAAGTGGTAGTTTTTCACGATGAGACTTGATAAGTTATCATCAGTATATTTGCTGATGGTCCTATTTCTGTACTTTTACTTAAGTAATAAATGTAAAATATCTGAGTCAAAATAACAAAATTCACACAGTCAAATGAATTATGCCAGACTTCATTCCTGCGAAATCCGACTATTCTGAACAAAAAAAATAGATCTTCAGTTTTAGCCGAAGCATTCAGAGTGTATATTGTTGCATGCTTATTGTGTTTTCTGCATGCATGAATCGCTCGGTATGAAACGCATGAAGGTGACAGCCAGCTGTCCTCAAAGCTTTTGTTTTGGAGCGCGACCTCCAACTTCCTCCCCCATTAATGGCTGCCTGCTCTGCTCCTCAGGTTCCCAGAACAAGAAAAGGAACACCAGACAGGATATCCAGCTGAATCCTTCCAGCTGAGTGGCAGGTATCATTGTTGCCCCGCAAAAAAGCGACAGGTGTGTAACTCGACCCGAAGACAGTTTGGCAAAGACAGCGAGGCGGTGAGAGTGAAGTGTCAAATGCCGTGTTAATCTCTCAGATGCCCACCCTGTCCAGTTTACCAGACTGTTTGTGTTTGGGGTTAGACAGGCTGATTTGCCGAGGCTGCATGCTCGTGTAGAGTTTTGGGAATTCTTTGAATGTGTCGACGGAGTGGAATTGTTAAGAACCACGCTGGAAAAGCTCTGTGACGCAGCAGGTGTGAGAGTTTGGTGACCACGGCATGAACTCCTGGGAGGATTACCCCGCCCCACTCTTCCAGATTGACTTGGAAATCCACTGTTTTCTGAGTAAAGAATTAGATTAGGGTCGGGTATGCAATTTGTCAGATGGGTTGTGTAAGAAGAAGGTGAGAAAGGGGCAAATAAATGTAGGGATTCACAATAATTATGTAAATGGTGGGAAAAGTATGTGAGTTAAAAAGGCTCTCCTTGATGGTGATGAAGCGTAAAGCTGCTGATGATGCTGAGCCATTCAACATACAACAGAGAATCAGGGGACTAAACTGAAAGCTATTTGAACGCCAAATGCTTCCTGACTTTTACTTACCTCAAATTAATTTGACCTCAAGGAAGGATACTTGGAAAAAAATCATTGTTTGTTTTTTTTCATGCACTGGTCAATCTTGAAAGTTTGGACTATTTTGTTAGTTTTTGGGGAAAAAACATGCAAAATATAAAGTACGGTCTTTATTTCTACTACACTTTTGTATTTAAATAATCTGCAGGTTTCTGCTAAATTGACAAAAAGTTATTTTATTAATCAAAAATATTGTCTTCATGTAAGTTATCATCAGTTACTTTCATTCCTATCTATATTTTGAAGGTTTCTGCAAAGGTGTTTGTTCATATATTCACATACCCTGATTTATAGAATATTTTATTTGTAAAAACAAGACGAAAATACTTCTTTTTATGGCTGTCGACAGTATTTTCTGATTTATGGAGCGATAAAAGGAGATATAGAAAACCCCCTCAATAAAAACCTTTGACTCTAATATCTCAACAAAATGAAATTTGAACCTGACTTTTTCCAATGTTCATATAAAAGTGGCACATATTTGATAAGATAATGCACCATTTGAATCTCATGCATAATATGTCTGAAAAAGAGAAGTCAACAGAGAAGAGGATTTATTGTACCCTGATCACATTTACTGGTCCCCTGAATGATCCCCTTATATTTATTTTATATTTTTGTTGGCAGCTCTCACAAGGACGAAGAACACTATTTTGTTCTGAGCTCTTTTACTCATTCCCCAACTCCAAAAATGCATCATCGTCTGTTTGTTTTTGCCTTTTAGCTGCATCGCTGCTCTAACTCAACCTTGAACCAAACAAGGAAATTCACAGATAGACCTTTTTATTTCAAATATTTAAGTTCTAAATGTGTTTAGAATATGTGGGAAACTTGATATTACATTTATAAGAATATAATTCTAAAGATAAGGCCTCTGATTACATGTGTGGTGTATTTTAAGATGTTATAAGGTGTATGTTTTAGTCGAGCTGATCTAAGAAAACACAAAAAAGGAACAATATTTACATTGAAACAAGAATAATAGAGTTTTCAGTTTCTAAATCCCAAAACAAAAATAAAAATAGATTCCTCATAAAGTCACCGGCGCTCACAGTGTAACAATTATGCAACATAAACGACAAGGTGTAAATCAGGAAATATAAATTCATATCCCACTGACTGTTACGATTGCCCATTGCTTCGCAGCTCCTGTTAAACTGTTGCTTTGGACTGTCCTTTCTGTAAAGGACTCTTAGCCTGGCAGCACGCCTGTTGTCTCTCATGCACACACACACACACACACACACACACACACACACACGCACAAGCCCCCCCAGCCCCATGTCAGATGGTGCTGAGTAAATCAGGTCTGACAATAACACCTCCCTTGGGTCCCACACATCACAGCTACAATTCAGACCTAATGGAGCAGCAACGGAGGGGAGGCCGCTTGGTGTGTGTGTGTGTGTGTGTGTGTGTGTGTGTGTGTGTGTGTGTGTGTGTGTGTGTGTGTGTGTGTGTGTGTGTGTAAATGTATGCACGGTTGCATGGAAGCAGCGTTTCATTTTGGGACCCCCGGAGGAGGGGAGCGATGTGGGGGAGAGACGATGAGGAGCACGGAGGACTATCTGTGGTCCAGCTATCAATCAATTATAGATATGAGTTAATGAATCAGATCCTGCAGTTTTTGGGGCTTTGTGGTTGTAAAAAGAGGCAGATATGAGGAAGGAAAATGTGCTGGGAAAACTACGAGGGATGGGAAAATAGTCACGCATCAATACAAGATACGATTTGGTTTTTTTTATTGTGCCAAGAAATGATAGGAAATAGTTTCCAAATAACAACAGAAGAAAACTTAGCATAAAAGATGCTTTAATTGCTATGTAAATGACTGGAGAGGTGAAATGATGCAAACTGCAAACACAGCACTGACCAACAGGATACTTTTGTTTATGCTGTAGATTAATGGCGGCAGCAGCATTAAAGCAATCTAACTAATCAACATGGTCATTAGCGTGTGTTTTTACTGACAACTTTAATCAAATCTATCACGGCTCCACCTCTCCATTACCCGCCGGCTGCATAATTATCTCTTCATTTCATTCTTAGACGGGAATGCAATATCTGGTAATCTGTCTGCCATGGTTGACTGAAATGCATCTGGGGACATTCATATTAGAAATGTATCGGCTAATGTATCACTCAGCGCTTCTTCTCACTGCTGGCATTTAGATGTTTGTCATTTTTCATGCGATCTTCCAGGCGCTTCACACAGGCATTAACCTGGGAGCGGCTACATGGGATGCATACTCATTTTCAGCATGCTTATTCAAAAATCATTATGAACAACCGCTTCACCGCTTCGCTTGAGCTGTTTGTGAACCCAGTGATATTTACCAAATTGCATGAAAAGTTAACATAAGTAACAGTTTTTTTTAATTATCCAATCAATGATAATCATCAATTAAAGTATGGAGTGCATTATTTTAACTTTTTTACTTCTAATAATGACATTGTTTTCTTTTTCTTTTTCTTTTTCTGATTTTTTTTTTTAATAACAGAAAACAAAGAAAGCAGTTATTTTGCATTTTGAAGCTGTTTTGATGAATGACTAAAACAGATGATAATCCAATCTGGATTTAATTAATTTTCCATGGATCACTTGAATAATTAAGTAATCATTTCAGCATTAATTGTTTTTATAGGTGATAAATCTTCCATCTACAGTTCTGTTGGTTTATCATGAATAAATTCTCTGGTAGAATATAATAATTATTTTGCCAGCTGTTATGGACAAACCAGTGTTTGTACATTTTAACAAAACATTTAAATACCGATGCTTCAACCATATTTCTGCTGGATTTTGCCTTCTTATTTTAGTTGTCAGGATTCATAACAGCACGTGTTTGTATTTGCAGTGGGATAATCACCCCTTTTCTCATTAGGAGCCTTGGCTAGGCGAAGGGCCATCTTGGGGCCTTTCGGCATCTATGAGGTGTTAACAGCTCCCCACGGGAGGCTGTCTGGCTCTCACATAACCCTCGACCTCCACGCCCACGAAAGCAACACTCACCAAACCACTCAGACTCACAGATGGTCGCTACACCAGCAGCCATCGCGCTTTTCAATTATCGCTAACGCCTGGGAAAGGCCATAGCTCAGCTGTCATCGCTCAGTGACACACACAGCGGGTTGGGTGTAGGGGGGCAGAGAAACAAGGGGAGATGGAGAATTCCTACATCCCAAAGTTGGAAAACCCAAAGAACACACTCCAGTTTTCAGTATAGAACCAGTATCATCATGCTTGAGTTGACAATGCTCATCAAAGAGGCTCGACCCGGCACAGCGTCTCTGATCTCTGACTGAAGGAGGTGATAAATCACTGAGTATAATTGTTGCTTTTGAAGCCAACAGTTGAAGTGGCAACGGAAGGGATGCTCACTTATGTTGCATGAAAAGGGAGGAGGAGGAGGAGGAGGAGGAGGAGGCCTGCATGTTTGATTGTCCACCTTTTAATTTGATTATCACTTTACGGTGGGGAAAAGAGGGCAGAACATTGAGGAAGTGTTTTTTTGCTCAACATGTATCTCTTCACCATATGTATGTATGTTTATCGTTCAATGGAGCTTCCTGTCATCCGCCACTCAACACACAACCAAAGAGATACCTCTGCTTGAGGTAGATTTAGATTGCTGAATCGACTGGAAGTGAATCTCTCAGTAGCTTCAGGTCGGCCTCCATGGCTGCTGTTTGATCAGAGAGTTAATTTGATGGGCATAACGTCAAACCGGCACATCCTATTGTGTGAGTAATGAATCTATGTTAAATTAGCAATAATGCAATTTTGACACTTTTGTACAGCAAGTGCATGTTTGCTGACATTATCCAAGTCAAAATATAAATTAAAAAATAAATATTCCAACCATATCCACCATGTAGAGCTCACTTTAGGAGACGTCTGTCACAATGTTCAGTAACTACAGAACAACATTAGATCATCAGAGTTCCCTGTTTTTATGACCATATAGAATTTCAGTATGATTTCCAATTCTCATCTAATTAATAAGTGATGCTATATAGTTGTGTGTGAAGTATTGTTTTACTTTGACGATGGTGCTGGTGTAATAAAATGTTGGTTTTACACCATTTTTCTACATTTCTGAGAGACGAGGATGTTGTAACCGTGTGAAAAATAGCACGTCTGTAAATTCATTCATTGCACCTATCCTGAACATGAGTGCCAGGTTTCCATCTGACTGTTTCCAGCTCTGCTATTTGTCTTTCCCAGAGAGAAGAAGTAATTCTGCTTCGGCACCGACGGCCCCCCAAGGTCGCCGCCATCAGTCGCCAAACAGACAATCCAGGTTGGAACATTTGTTCCGGCCACGCTCTTCCTCAACCCTTGGCTGTTGTTTTTTTTTTTTTCTTCTTTTTTCACCCATAATTCCTGTCAAAGCATCTCTGGAGAGATGAGCGAGTGAGGGTGGTGTGTTGGGGTAGAAGGGGGGCGGGGGGTGGGGGGTGGAGAGGGCACACACTTAATCCCTGGGTCAAGATGTATTTATTGAAGATTAATAACCGAGCAGCAATCTCATCATGCTCTCGATGATTTTATAATTTGGTTTCTGGGGGTAGGGAGGGAGGGAGGGGGGGATCAGGGACAAAAGCAAGAGGGAGACGGCAAACTATTGTTAACGCTGGAGCAGAATACAGTACAGTGTTGGTGATTTTAAGCTGAGATATTGTTTCTGAAAATGTTGTAACTACGAGATACACAGTCAAGACATATCTTTTCAAAAGACAAGGTATGATGTCGCTCTCAAAGTCTATTTGAAGCAAAGCAACTTCTCACTTGTTGTAGCCAAACTTTAAAGGTTCACCTTCTGTCTGCAGTTTGCAGTGTTATGTTAATCAACTTCACTGTAAAATACTATAGCTAAAGCTATACTGTAAATTCCAGCTGACAACCTCATGTTACGAATATAAGGGGTTTGAATACTTAAATTTGACCAAGAAAGAATAACTTTAAATCTGAATTATTTCGTATTTGTTTCAAAAATACAAAAAACAAAACAATATTTCTGCCATACATAAGCTGGTATATTTGTCTCATTCCACCGTGGAACAAGATATCGGTCAATATGGAAACTGTATCTGTTAATGCTGCGTATGCAGAGTGGCAGCATGCATCTCATTCAGTTAATGGATTTGTTGCACACTTGGACCGGAGAACACAAGGGCGGGAGGTGGAGGAGGAGACGCCTTTTGTCACCAAGCAACAGGGGGGAAATGGTAAAAAGATAAATTTCAGTTCGGGGTAAAGGTTCAAGGTTCAAGGTGCAGTCTCCCATCCGAATTTATTTATACCCCTAATAATAATGAGTGGATTGAATAGATTGTCCGTCCCTGACCTTGGTGATCAGGCAAACCTTATGCCACTATATCAAAGGAGACAGGCAGACACGTCTGCACGGTGTGACGGCTGCCACCATCGTCCCACAGATGAAGGGAAGGAAGGAAGGAGAGGTTGGAGGTAGGGAGGGAGGTATGTAGAGCAGATGTGATGGGAGGTGAAGGGGCACCGTGTTTGCATCTTGTATGGAATGAGGAGCGTGTGTGAAGGACGCTGAGGAAGGGCAAATGTGCTGTGTGTTTTTATTCCTGCACGTGCATGTATTTGCTTACTTACTGAGATGTGTGCGTGTGTGTGTGTGTGTGTGTGTGTGTGTGTGTGTGTGTGTGTGTGTGTGTGTGTGTGTGTGTGTGTGTGTGTGTGTGTGTGTGTGTGTGTGTGTGTGTTTGTGTGTGTGTGTGTGTGTGTGTGTGTGTGTGTGTGTGTGTGTGTTGATGGTAGAAACAAGTATTTAGATGCAGAAAAGGAGGCCTGTGTGTAGAGGAATTACCATCAGACATATAGAAAGGAAATAATAATGTTAGTTATCATATACTATATACCAAAAACACCTTCCTAATGTTTGTTACAACACAAAAAAATCTGCATATAGTTTTTGGTTCATTGCAAAATGAGTTATGAACCCTTATGGATTGAGTAACTTTTATGTGCAAAAAAATGGCACTTGTTTTTGCAATAATAAGTAGAAGAGGTTTAGATCAGGTTCGTTCCTAATAATTTCACCATCAAAACCCTTTTCCAACTTCCCCCTCATGCAAACTCAACCTTCCTCTTCTTTGTGGCATGCTATATTATGACACATCCCTCCTGAGACAAAACCAGCATTACACATCAAAGAGCCATCCCCGGCTACATTAAATGTATTTAGATCTGACAAAGTGCTCCCCCTTGAATCCATCAATTCTTTCAATGACTTGAGAAAAAAAAGGAGGATGAGGAGGAGGAGGGGGGGGGGGTGAACAGGAGAAAAGGGAGCTTGAGGATTTACGGTGACAAAATGCTGGGGTCAGGCAGGGTGTGTGGCGGCGGTATTGATCAGTGAGGCATGCAGCGCACACGTGGCCCGAACCCTGACCCTTAAATAGCGAATGAATCTCAATCCAATAGACTGGAGTGTCTGCTACAGCACACACACAAACACAGGGGCACATAAAACACACACACACACACACACACACACACACAAATATATAGGTACAAACAAAAATACTCATGGTCTCGCTGCCATTGCTGCTAAACAGCACACCACCCCAATCAATACCAGAGCATGATTTCCACATTACAGACTGGCAGGTCCTTCATCAAAGAAAAGGTGCACGTCTGTGTGTGTGCATTGGCGTTCCCATGCGTGTGCAACGTGCTTGTTTATGTAGAGAGAGAATATAGAAGACAGTGACATGGCTATATTTTCATTCATTTCTACAGCTACATTACAAGCCTTTTTCACCCACACATCATAAAATCCAGAAAGGGCACAACTTTGGGCACAACAATGCAGGAAAAACAAGAAATGCTTCGTCAAACTCAACCTCTAATCACGCTAATTGGATGAGAGGACATTGATGAGAATTATGACATAAGCAGAGCAGGATGATGAAATATTAACATGCATGCTTCCAGCCACAAGGACATGCAGAGTGATAACAACGCACACAGATTCATTAACACATGCATCAGTCCCTTCAATTCAATATTATATGCACAGCGTGTTTATTTTTTTTCAAAATATTTATTAATTGGAAAATATAGAAACAGAGAAACTGATCAAGATGCAAGATGCATCACAAATCAGGAGTAATACATAATATTTGTTTACATTTGGTTTTGGGCGAAGTATATCTAAATGGTGAATGAACATTATTAAATTAATTTAATGGTATTTGATTTTGTCTGACATAATTATGGACTTTTTAACCGCATGCTATATTTTCATTTAGCTATTTTAGCACCTTTTGATTATGCAGCATCTTTGTTTTGCAACGATATACAGTAAAATAAACACTGGTCTTTAAATATAGAATATGATCTTTAAAATCTTTATGACAAATGTTTATAAAATTATATATTTCATGATATCCATGCTTGTGTGGGATTACAGGTATATGGACGCCCTGTTTTTAAACAGTATAATAAAACATACTCAACAAATTTCTAATTTCTAATCTTTATTTATGTCTCTCATGAGGTGCATCGAAGTTGAGACCTGCCTCTGTTTTACATTACAATATCACAAATGATTGGGATCTGACCTTTCCAATTTAGTCCCATATGTAGATTGAAGTGCACGGTCAAATCTCCAAACAAAAAAACAGTTTGGATTATTCTAATGTCAATGAAAGGCTCCCCTCTTTATTTAATGCCCACTTTGCATTTCTGTGAACCTGATGCCGACACACACTCAACCTCGACCCTCCACAGCACCACCGGCATGACACAAACACAAAGCTTTACTTATAATCACTTCTTCTATCTTCTTAACTCCCAACAGCAAACAGAACACATGCCCACACACACACACACACACACACACACACACGCACGCACACACACCGCTCCCCAACAAACACAAAACCCTTTTTACGTAATGAAATTACACAGAGTCATATGTTACACCGTCGGCTAGAGTTATGGGTACGTTTTACATAAAATTCACATCGGGGGCATTGTCCAGGATGCATGTGTGCATACGGATTTACATTTTAGAGGGTATTAAAGAAATGAGCGGGGTGCAGTAAAATAGGAAAGGGAAAAAATGAAAACGCCGCCCAATTTCCGGTTCTATCATCTCAAATCCTGGCAGCCATAAATAACATGGATGCACACACACACATTCTGTCTTGATCACCCTTATTCACACACACACACACACACACACACACTTGCACAAAAAAAAATCAAAGTAGCCTACATACACAATCTCTCCCTTTTTTTACACAAAAAAACAAGCAGGTTGGGGAAAAATGGTGTTAATTTCGTTTTTTTTTAATTTATTTATTGTTTCATTTTCCAACAGGAAGTGTTTTTCACACTTACCTCTCCATCTCTCTCCACCCATCCAGAGCCATGATCACCAGGGGGCTCAGAGACACGCCTCTGGGCCAGCCTAGGCCATCCTTAATCCAACATGGCTCATTGGATTCCAACAAGCAAATCTGATATTTCTAAACACTGGATTATGCTTTTCTTTTATTACTGCTTGAGGCTGGAGGAGAGTTGTGGGGTTAGGGGGTAAGGCCGAACTGATAGGATTACCAGAAAAGCCCATGGACTTAAATATGAAGGGAGGAATAATAATAATAATAAAAAAAGAAAAATACATATATGTGTTCATTAAGATGATGACTGAATGAAAAACCTGAATAAAAAGAAGGGGCTAAATATCCAGATAAAAGGTAAAAGTAGGTCTGGCCGGATTGATAATCCGAAGATGAACTCAAAAGCAGTTCAACGGTGACACAGACGATTGTGCAAACACACTCGACTACACACAGTGAGCACAAACTTCGTGCACACACGTCTCACATAATCTCCCCCAACAAAGAAATGTGCATATCGGCTGAACCGAAGAGGGAAAAAAATAAATAAAGTGTATACACAGACGACACACAAACACAGACACAGATAAACCCTGGTTGGAAATGTGGGGCACACGCTGCGATGCTACAGATAACCTTGTCACGATGCAGCACTCTGCTATTCCTACATGTGTATATTTTCCCAGCGTTCACACCTTTATGAGCGTAATAATATCATCATGAGAGAGAGAGAGGGGGGAGAGAGAGGGAGGTAGACTCTAAGATGCAGGGGGAAGAGGGTAAAAATGACCTTGCTGGAAATAACAACAGCAACCCTTAATGTGTTGCATTACAAGATATGTGATAAAACACTTTTATGGGGAGGGCTGTAAATGCTGCGGTCCCATCCCACGCTGTGCCCACTAAGCGGCCCATTTCGTCTGTGTGGGTGTCCAGATCCAGTGATCCTAATGGGGGGGTGGAGCAGCACGAACTAATTGTCTTTGTTGTCACCTTGGTCCAGGTTCATTCTGGGTAAATTAATTTGTTGCCTCTCTAAAGTCATGCAGACACTTGTATCGTGTGTCTCGTTACTTTCAGGAAAATAATATATATATATATATATGTGTGTGTGCGTTTGTGTTTGTGTGTGTGTGTGTGTGGCTTGAAGAGTTGTTTTTCATGTTTCTTTTCTTTTCTGTTCTGTGTTTGGGTTTATAGAGGAGCATGGATAATATGGCTTTGCACTCAGCATTGCCCCCTGATGGTTGTATGAGAGAATAACAGCACCTTAGAGTGAGGTGTAGTGTGTGTTATTTAGCTCAAACAAGGCAACAGCAAATTATTATTTGCATCCTTCATTAATCAGTTGGTCATTTTCTTTATTGAAATATTCATTGTTTGGTCTATAAAATGGCAGAAAATATTAAAAAAAAAATACTCAAAATCACAAATAAGCCCACGGTGATGTCTTAAAATAACATGTCATGCAATGAAATGTTAACTAAAATTATAAATTCTTTATATGATTGCAACATATTCATATGTCAATGACTAATCAATAAATAGAAATAGATAAGGAGTTGTTAGTAAAAGAATATCTCTTATATTGTTTTAAAGCAGCTTTAAATGAATCAATTTATGTTGACTATAAAGTGACTAAAGCTGATTCACAGCAGTGATTAATTTGATTTAATAATAATGTATGTAATATTTCCATTTTAACAGTTGTTGTACAAAGACTGACAGGCTTTCAGTTGTAAATGCACTGAAACTAGTGCAAAAACCATCTCAACTCTGTTGCTCTATTCATGATTTCCTTCATGCTTCTGTTCGTTTTTTGACGTTCTCGACTGTGTCATCCATCAGTCCTTTCCTCCCCTTCCTTCCAGCATCTGAACGTTGTCATTTTCATTCACTTTTCGATCTCCGAACATGATTTCCACACCGTTCTCTCTGAGCTTCTGCCTCCACGTTCCTCTCTGCCTGCCTCCATCCGTCTTTCTCTTCCTGTCACTCTTTGCTTTTCCAACGTTCACCCTCGTCCTCGTTTGTGGACCCTGACACTCCTTCCGGCCCTCATATCCAGGCGGTGTAGATGTTAGGCCAGGACTTATTGATCAGACTATAAATTACCCATGCATCACCTCTGCTCTCCTCATTGCGTGTCTCGCGAGCCGTCTGGGACGGAGGAAGAGAGGGGTGGGGATGGGGAGGGAGAGAGAGTCTCCGGCAAATTGTTAATTAAATACGAATCAATCCTCTGCCATTTATCAGGCCATGCATCCACCTCACCTTTAAGAGGGGGGTTGAGAAAGGTGTGTGTGGGGGGAGGAAATCAATAAGGCGGACTGAGGGGAGGGATAAGTGTTTAATCCACCAATCAAACTATATCATGGCTATTATAGAGAGACAACTGGACATTATGGGGTGAACAAGGTGGGTTCACTTTAGCCTACTATGGTATGTAGAATCAGAAAATGTTGTTGGGCTGAAATATACACGAGTAACAGGAGTTTAAAAGTATTCACTATTTGAAAGAACGTTTGGTAATTGCAGAGATAAACTAAAATCCATAGGAAGTGAGAGTGCTCAGCAGGTCGAGTACATTAGGTTGTCTTGAGCTTTTTTCACTAAAGACGGCCAGAAATATCCCCACCAAAGTTGTGGACTTTATTCTTATAATAAACATAAGTGGAAGCTGCTGTGTTTAACTGTCTGCGTGTGTATTCTCGGGATGTGTTTCAGTAGCGGCTGAGCGGAGAGACTCACCCAAAGTCCATAAATCTGACGTCGCCTTCGAATAACAAGTGTTCTGACCTCCCAACTGTAAATCTGGAGGAGAGTGTTACAGTCAGCAGGGGCAGGAAAACGACCCTGATAGGAGTTTTCGCATGTTTGCATTGACTGAATGTCCAACACAGTAGGTCATTCTGTGGTTAGAAAACAGCTGATGGCAAGTTAGATTTGATGAAGCAGCAGAGGAGGGGTTTTTCTAAGCTGAACTCTGGTGTGACCTTCGTCTGTGTGCTTGAATATATTAGTAAATTATTCTAGTATTATTTTACTAAAATGAACATAACATTCTTGTGTTAAATAACAAAACTAATGTATTTTTGCTGCTCTGTGACGCTGCAGGCTGAAGGCACAGCATCACTTTGAGCTAAACATCATCATGCTATCAGGCTCAAGGACAACGCTAATAAACATGCTAATATTCCAAAGGTGTATTTTTTACAATATTCACCATCTCAGTTAGCATTTGCTTATTTTAGCAATAATTACTCCTGATCACAAAGTACAGCTCGTCATCATCACCTAATGGGCTTAGATATCTTGTCTCCGCCTCCCCCATGACTCTTCTTCTTCTTCTTCTTCTTCTTCTTCTTCTTTGATAGCTAGCTGCCTCTAACTTCTTCTAATTTGTTCTAATTTCATACCATCCCCCCCCAAAAAGGGTTCAGTATGATCCAGACCTAGACCACCTCTTTTGGTCGGACCAAATTGTGGTCCTTTGGTCCCAGAGCATCTTTCACACCTGCAGTCTGAAGGTCCGGACCAAACAAGGTAAGAGTGTCTTCCAAAACCAAGTTCACCACATTCTCTTTCAGAGACCTGGCCTTGGCCTTCCATCCTACCATCTACAAACCTTTTGTCATACTTCAGTCAAAACCGTGGCCAACTCTCACTTCTCCTTTCCTAAGAACCCTGGGAGCTTAACAATCATCCAACATCTGTCTTAGGCCCAGAGAAAGGCAGAGGCCCAGATGTCAGGGAGATTGGTCTTATGGGAGTAGGCTTCTTGGCCCCTTCACTGGGCAGCCCAGTTAGTGAACTAGGATTAGAGTTACGACATATCCTGGAGCCAAACATAGCCGGACTCTATCCTCACATTTACAGTATGCAACTGAGACAAACTGCTGTCGTCAAAGGGTTTGCTTCTCTGATCAAAAAAAGAGAAAACAGGAGAGATATAGACGGCCATGTTCTAGAAAATATTAGTGAATGTTTAGCATAATTCTGTCACTTTCTGATCATCTAGTCGTTGTTATTTTCAGTGATGAAAGCAGTGCTTAAAACAGACAAATTATCAAGGCGTTCCAGATACAGTCAGGGGGATAAATAATAAGATCTGCATAGGCAAATACTTATCACTTGTCTCCCAAATATTGCTCTTGGCTCACTGCCTCATTGAAGCTGGTTTCAAGAACCCTTAAATCTACTTTTAATATAAGTATGTGTGTTTTACTGCAGAGTTTATGTGTCTCTGTGTGTGTGTGTTTCTTTTTGGGGGGGTTTCTTTTGCTACTCTGTCTTCCTGGGCGGGTGGCAGAGCTGGTTCAGGCCAGGCAGCTGGATTGTCCTCTATTAGTGTTGCTTCTGTTTCGCGGGCGTAATCCTCTCCACTGGAGCCTCGCCTCACTCCTAATCTGAGGCAAAATCTCTCCTGCAGATGGTTCTCTCCTTAAGCACCGCAAAAGAAGTGAGCTCATCCCTGCATGTATCTCTCCTGTTATCTCTCAACTCTCTGATCCCTTTCTCCCAACATTACTCTCTCATTTCTCATCCCGAGCACTTGATTTTCCACACAGCCATAAAGCATAGACGGTGATCGCGTGAACGTGTCCTTTAAACCCACACAGACGGCACAGACGGCACAGACGGCAAGGCAATAGCAACCCAAACAAAGATAGACTATTAAAGAAAAGTGCCGCTTTATTACAACATGGGTCTTACTTTTTTTTTCTATCGATTGGGTTTTTATTGTGCTCACCAAAGCAATCAGTGGGTTCTGGGAATGTGGCGACATTGCTTCAGCGTAGTAAGGCAGGTCAGATGATCAGACAAGCCAACGCCTGCCAGGATATCCTATCTTCTTTATTAGGAGGTTCAACAGAAAAGCATACTTGAAATATATATTATGTGTGAGAGAAATGTTTAAATAGTCTAACCTTAGATTTTAAACATAAAACGCCAAATCAGAAGTTTTGTATGTTTTTGCCAATTTACTAGAAAGGAGAAATACCAATTTATTTAGTTTTTATCTCTAATGGTTTCCATTTATTTTTGTACAAATGAAAAGGAATTATCTCTCAAAACATGCTGGAGTTCCATTGTTGTGGTGGGATAAATCCACCTTAAAACGCATAGAAGTCAAAATTGTCCGAATAAATGTGAAATGCAAAATTAGTTACAAAGAGACAACAATTGCTTTCACACACATTTGAATACATTTTTATTCCGTAGTCTTATTTTGACTCTTAATTATCGATTTATTCACACATTTGCTTTCTAAAAAGGCTACATTTGAAGAATCTGTCTAAACCGTATGGCTCTATTACCAAACTTCCACCATATTCCCACTCAATTAGAGAATCCGCCGCCTCTCCCCGGAGGACTTTTTACTTTTTCTTCCACTCCTCCCCCAACAGCCACCGCCGATAGTCCACTCTGATAGGTAGCTTTCTCCAAATGCTGCGCCAGGAGGGGCAAGAGCAAAGAAAGGGATAAATGACGAGGGGGTGATGAACAATAATCCCAGGCAGGTTTCTATGGCAACAAGGAAATGAGAGCCAGGTATACAAAGTGAGCAGAAAAAGCCAGGAGGCCAATGCGGTGATCAGCTGCTGTCAGGATGCCGGGGAGCGGGAAGTAAAGCTTTGGGTGCTGGAAATGGATTGCAGGGTGTGATTCACTGCAGAGAGAGAAGAGAGACCACAGAGGGGGAGGGGGGAGGCGAGGGGAGGGGGGAGGGGGGAGGAGGGGAGGGGGGGCAGTGGAGATGAGGGTTGCAGCACCATTTTTCACAGCAGACAAAAACATTTGCTGGGATATCAATTTGGAGCTGCGAAGCAGTCTTCCCCTCCTGCCCCATCATCCATCATCTTTTCGTACTAACCACCACTTGGCTACCCCCCTCCCTCCCCCTCCTCCCCCCTACAACCACCCACGCTCATGCACACTTGATGCACACTTACACACCCTTACCCCTTCTTTCCACACATACAGGAATACATTCTGAGAGCCTCATGCAATCACACAAAACAATCATGCACAAACACACAGCTGGGTGCAATGCAAGGGCCTGTCTCAAGCAGGACACAAACGCGTGACCCATAGGTGCTGTGTGTGGGAAGGAAATGCAAAGCAGAGCCGAAACGCAGTGGCGAGCGCGGTCGGGGTTGAGAAAGGCGGGGCTGAGCGGCCGTCTCCCCTAGTCTTCTCCCATTAGTGGCAGTAGGGGAGACCCCACCCTCCGGCTGCCCCCTTATTGGCACCTTCGCCTGCACCCCATCACTCATCTCCCAGCCATCATCCATCACCCATCGCGATCAATAGTAGGCCACGCATTCATCAGCCCCTGGGTGCTGATGGGAAAGAGGAGGGTCGGCGGGGTGGGGGGGATGGAGCGAGGGCTCACATGGTGGAGAGAGGGAGTGGAAAAAGAGGCGAGAACGTTTGAAAGTGGGGGGAAAAGGAGTAGAAAAGGAGAAATGGAGGAGGAGGAGCCATGTATGAGAAAACATGAGAATAAGAGCGACGCGGAGGAGCGACAGAGGTGCCCCGATAAAGCAGCACGATGACAGCGGAATTTCAACTTGTGTAAGGCATTGGGTGTCGCCGCCGCCAAGGGAGATTGATGTGTTTTGGGGCGTAAGATCTGGAAATATATAGAGGTACATTAAAATGTAAACAGAAACAATTATAGGAGTCTTGGGAAAAGGATGAACGCCATTACTGCAGCAATGATTAAAGAAGGCTTGTCTAATTTTCCAGAGTCACATTTCCAGGTGACAGCGTTGAAGCCATCATAATGATAAGTGGTGGTTGTGTACGCTGCTCCACTACATGACAAGTAGCATAAAAAAATCAAAAAAACAGAAAGATCCTTTAGGGCAAAGAGAGAAATATAACTGAAGGGAGGTTTAATGTGCATGATTATACACACACACACACACACACACACACACACACACACACACACACACACATATAGGGAATGTAATAGTGCAATGTCCCTGTCAGTCATTCAGTGGTTGTCAGTTTCCGGCAAGGCTCTGCACTTTGTGCTGACAGCCCATAAGTTGTGCCGACACACACACACACACACACACACACGCACACACACACTGGCCCGGGCCTTTCCCTTCCTGACTGAAGGTGGACCGGAATAGATCGCACTTTAAGATGATAGATGCTCCGTCTGCCCAGAAAGGTTAGGGACGGGGCGATAAGTTACTGAGCGCCGCGTTCAGGGCGAGTCGTGGAGGTGGCCAACAAATATACAGTAATTGTGATTGCCTGACAGCTGGGACATGAACCTCTGTCGTGGCCGGACCACACCGTGACGTGCTTTGGTGGGAAATGGACGAAAAAGGTGCAACATTGCGTTTCTCAAAATGCCTGCCTGTATTCATTTATCATATGTTTTATTTGCTTTATTTGCAATTTTTCTCTTTTTTTTAATGGCATCAGAGTTTATTGCATGAGTTAATATTCCGCAAGCCTTTTTTTTTTAAGCATTTCTTTAGCATATTAGTTTACAGATGCACACACACAGAAACCACAGAAAGACATCCCATCCAGAATGAAGACCCTGACTGTAGACTGGACCTTTCGAGGCCAAAGTGAGAGAGTGTGTTCATTTCGACCACTGCTCTGCCTCATTTAGGCATCAACAAGGGAGTAAAGGGGGGGGGGGGGGGGGGGGGGGTAGAGAGAGCTCTGGGTTAAGTGACATGTCCAGGAACCACACCGCCACCACAACCAACCACCTGAAGTCATCCAGTCCCCGGCTCCCCTCTGTATGTATGTGTCAGATGTCGCTCTCGGGTTTCCAACCCCAGGCCTCCATCTACCGGATGCTCTCATTGGATTATTCAGGAGAGGCTAAACGCTCTTTGTAGCGAGCTGACTGGGACAAAACCCCACCTGGGCAGGATAAGCCACCACAAGCTCCGAAGCAAGTCTGCTCTTGTAGCACATGTTAGGAATTGTGGAGGAACTCTAATTATCCCGGTAGGAATCATCTCTCTGTGTGGAAATGCTCATTTTGAACAATTAAAATACAATCATAGACCCAGAAAATAGCAGCCTTCATGTTTTTTAGCATACCTAAATGTGATTTGAAAGTGAAATGAAAGAGAGACTAAACATCACAAATATTAAGCTAAAGGACGTGAACTCAAGCTAAAGCTAAGGCTGGATCAGGAAACAAGGAAAAGGAAAGGAAGCATGTTTAAAGCACACATGTTCCTTCCTCGTTCTCCTCATCTTCCTCCTGGTGGTGTGACCCCCCAACACCTTTCAGGCTATGAGCTGCTCTTTCCTGAATATTTCATTGTGAGCCCATCCATTGTCCTTACAGTTCACACACACAGGCACACAACTCGAATACGTGCGTGCGTGTGTGTGTGTGTGTGTGTGTGCCTCTCCGTGTGTCGCTGTGTAAAGGGAGACCAGTTGCAGATAATAGACGTCTGTGTTTAATATTGGAGGAGTTTGGAGGTAACCGCAAACCTGAAAACCCGGGGTCACCGTGTGTGAAGCTGGATACATGATCTGCAGCGCTGCCCAACACAGCTATTGTCAAAACGGCAGCCTGGACGACTGATATCCTCGCCTGATTTTTGTTCCGTTTGCTTCACTCATTCCTACCTTTTATGTTTAAAATTGCAGGAAAAAAGTGAGGAGAAAAATGCTGATAAATGTCTTCCGATAAGAGAGAGGTTGTTAAGCGAGTTTCGTGAATCACTAATCTCTAATGCCACATCGACTATAGCGAGGTAACATGAGATACGACGTTGCTGACGTCTGGAGCACGAGGTGGAGATGGGAAATGTAGGAGAAAGTGGTGTAAAAGCAGGAAGTGAAGTCATAGTGCCAGGTGGAGGGTAAGTGGACAGAAGGAGCCACTGCAACGAGTGACAAGGGAGCAGTTAAATGTTCCCCATATTAACTTTATCAGATGGTAAATATGTTGTGTTTACAGCGTGTTGCTCTGCTCCCCAAAAAATCAATCCATGTAGATTTAACAGAGTAAAAAAAAACTAGCAGCTCCCGTGAAAACTTTACAGCAACTGTGTTCCTCGTTCTCACCCCAACTCAACAGGGACTCAGTGACCCACCAGGTTCTCAGCTCACGCCCATGTAAACCCTCTCGTGGCCTTAGTGCATAAAAGCATGTGACAGTGTAAAGTGTGTGAGAGTGTGTACCTCGTCAGGCCCAGTATTTGACGTATTCGTCCACTTGGGAGTGAGAATGTATTGTGCTCCTATGTCATCGTAACTCAAACTTGCTTGCTTCAGTCTCTGAAATACCTTTTGGCCTTCTGTCTCTTCAGACATGCTGAACCACTCGACATTTAGTGTGCACTTCTCCCTCCTACGCTGGCTTCTTGTATATTTTTGCCAATTACTTAAAATGACTGAAAGGTTTTGAAAATGAACAGAAAAGGCTAAGACTGTTCACATCCACTTCTACATCCTCGCCTTTTTTTTAACATCTCTTACCTTGCTCTCCTTTGTGCTTCTCGTCTGTTGACCTATTTTTTTCTCTCTTATGTTTCCATATTGTGTCATCCTATCATTTACGTTATTTTAGTACATTGTATTAAAGGAGGGGAACAAAGAAATGTTTTTTAGATATGTGGACTTAATATTGAGTCGGGTTATGTTGTAGGATTTTTTTTCTAATTCGCTTTTTTCCAAATGTCAGTTGGATTATTTACACTGACTTTGACTTTGGCTCTCTTTGCAGTCAGGTCATAAGAAAAGAGTCATATTAACAAAATGTAGGTTAACAGGTTGCCCCCCTTTAATCATTTCATTGCTACTTTGGTGGCAATGATGCAATGAGGTTAGGTCACCCGCTTTCCTGACCCTTAACCTGTTGACCCCTGACATCATGTCGCTGGGAGCAGCGTGTGGAGGTATTTCTTTCCGGTGGCTCAGATTTGAGTCGGCAGGTTCAGAGGAACGTGGTACCCGTGGTACTTTTGTACTTGCTGTATCATTAATGCGGCTACGATAAAGACACAGTTTTCCTGGCACTTTGCTGCAGATTAGGAGACGGACATCGAAAACTGGTGGGTTTATCTTGTGTTTTCTATCTCGGCCACATGATGGTCGAGCAGCTTTTGACTGTAAATCGATGGTAATAGATACAATAGTGAGGAAAAAAAGAAAAGAGAAGTAAATTGTAATTGTTTCATGAAAGAGATCTTAGATAAATCTTTACATTGTCTTAGCGGGTCGGCTTTGAAAGAGGCCGACACCAACACACGCTGCTCAGATGTCAGATCTCATGCACTCGTATTTTACCACTGCGGAGTAATTTGCAGCATAAATCTTCCTGCATTAAAAATGTTCTCTTGAGCTGGTCAAGAGGGTTGACGGGGCAGTGCAGCCCGGGCGTAAATCAGCATAAGTGATCGGATAGATTTTTCTGCGTTAATGTAACGTAGCCCCGGCGTGCACAATAACTCAGACGGAGGGAGGGAGGGGAGGGCGAGCGTGTCCGGCGTCCAGCCCTCTATTTGCCAAACCAATGTGGTTGGGTCATCAAATCGACAATGTGATTGACCCATCAATTGACCCCTGCTGACCTCTCAGGCCAATCAGGCTAATGGCGGCTGGTTGGTTGGAGCCTTACCTCACTGGTATCCTTTCACTTGCACTCCTTGAACACACACACACAGACTGACATCCAGCCGTATCTCACACCGTAGGTTTCTAACCAATCTCCATTTTAACTGCTTGTATTGGCACGCCCTTCACTGAGGGACCCTCGTTAGCACTGACCTTTCTCCCTCCGCACGCTTGTTAAAATCAACGGGCCTTTGATCACTTCACTTTATAAATAAATGATCGGACCTTGCTCGCCTGTTTTGGAGTCAGGAGTAACTTTTTGCTGTCACAGTTCTCAGTCTTAAACGTACTAAATATTACGTTTGGGACCACTTGTGTATATTAATCATGAAAATGTCAAATCACCATATTCCGTCAAAACTGCCTCATGCGGATCAATATGTTTCTGCAGGCTAAATTTCCATAAATCAATTATGTACTAAAATGCTGTGTGTGTGTGTGTGTGTGTGTGTGTGTGTGTGTGTGTGTGTGTGTGTGTGTGTGTGTGTGTGTGTGTGTGTGTGTGGATGGGGAAGTGGCAGTGGCCTGTATTGATCAGATCCAGTATGTGGTGACTGTATCATGTTTCCACTTATTTGATGTAATGGTAGTGTATGGATCCTTAATTGACAAGAGAGGGGCGTCGTTCCAGACACGGTGGGGCGGACAGGCCAAACTCAAGGAGTTGACTTAACCCTCAGAGCATGCCTGTACCAAATGTAAAGAGCTTATTGTCACTTAGACATGCCCATGTCACAGGGCCACATCATAGAATGGTACAGTAGCTGAGAGGGGCCAAACAGAGGAAGAAATGTGATGAAATTGCTGCTTTTCCGGGGTCCAAATGTGTCAAGATGCAGCCAGTTGTTTGAAAAAATTAAGAAACTAGGAATGAAGCAGGGTTGAACACAAACACTGCTGTTGCTCAGCAAAACAACGTTAGAGTTAGCTCCCAAGGTTACATTACTATCGAGTGTCATGACATTTTTTTATAAAGCACAGCTCATTTTAAAGAAATACATAGGCTTCGACCAAGAACAGTAAAAGACGAGATAAATGTAATGATGCTGTTGATGGAATTTACCAGAAACACTCTCTCTCTCTTCGATATCAACTGAAATAAATTGCACATCTTTTCCAAACAGAGCAATTTCTCCGCCATCTGTTCACCAACGTAAATCAGGGCTTGTTGATGTAAACCTCCTCCTTCCTCAAACTCCCCCAGTGAGGACTGAATCAGGCCTAATCCCCCAGTCTCCCCTGCCCTCTAAATCATCCCTGCATACTAATGGCTCTATGCAGATAGAAATGAGTCTATATGCAAAATGAAAAACACAAACCCGGGGTCCTGGTTTTGTTGGGGCTCGCGATGAGCAGCAAGACCGCTTGTGCTGACAAATAGGCAGTAAAGTTAAGTTCTTGAAAAGACTTTAAATATTAGTAGTCATATTTATCTTGGAGGAATAGAGTTACTAATCCTATTTCCTTATTGTGGCCAATAATAGTTTTCTAATTTGTTGAAAATGCTCTTAACATATTCTATCATTATATTTAACATTTTTTTTATTTAACTAGTTGTATATTCTGTTGTGTGCCAAAATAGCAAGTTGACAGAATTGGGAGATCTGGTGATGATCTTATATGTGGCGTCTTGGCGAGTTTCACAGGCAGCTTCGCCACCCCACTCATCCACGCGTGCAGATGTTTCACAGATAATCGATAATCCAGCCTAGCCCACTTATGCCAAGGATTAACACTAGCCAGGCCCAATCCAGCCACATGTGGGTGACAAGACAGAACAAAAGGGAAAGAGCTGCATCAATGCGAACCAGCCTCTGTTTTCTTTCATAATGTGCTATTTATAGGCAGAATCTGCAGGCGGAAAGTGCATTATTGAAATGAAAATGTTGGATAACATCATTTAATTCCAAACATGAGCTTGTCCCCAAGGTGCTCTCAAAGTACCACATAAACTATCACACATGGGAACTCGTGTTTTTTTTTTCCTTTTTTGTTCAAAGTTGTCGAGGCCCGGTGCAAAACGACCAGCAAAAACTTTGAGCTACAATAGTTCAAAGTAACATCTGGTCAGATGAGTACTCGGGATCTCTGGTGCAACAGGAGCAGGTTTTGATGAAAACAGATGGCTTGACAGGCTTATGAAACACACTCGCAGATGCATGCACTTCACAGACACACACATGCCCGAGAGCTGAACAAAACCAGGCGAAACAGAACACTGCGGATGATTGAAAGCGTTTGAACGGCCTTGGGGCTATTTCCTTAATAATTCAGCTTTATATAGCAAAAGAAACTTGGAAGCAACTCTCTGACCCGAGTGGCTGCATCCTGCTTTACTTTAATTAGTTTAATAGGGTAGTTAATTTGCTCTCCGAGGCTTGGCATCCTCCGCACACCTAACTGTCCTGAGAGTGGATCGGTGTTAGGAACTTTTCTAATCCTTTAATTGTATTCACTCTACTTTTTAAAAACGCTCATAAATGAATAAAACATGCTCAGACTTAGTGTTACATCCCTTAGAAACAAATAAAAGAGGGCAGAAACTCCTATTAATAAAATGAAGCTAACATACAAGCACATAAAACAGGGACACGCGTTTATATTTCCATATGTGTGGCCAAAGTTTGGTCTGGCAGGCCTAATGGATCTTTTTCTATAGGAGATCCATTGCTTCATAACTCAGCACAGCGCAAACATGGCTTTGATTAAACTTTCACTAATTAAAGTCTCCCTTATCTTATTAGCCCGACTAATTGATTTAATTTGTCTTAGCTCGGCTATTGGCTGTGACCTCTATTTAGTTAATGAATTAATTGATTTAGCCCAAGTGTATTTGGAGGAGTCAAAGAGGATTTTGACGTGTTGCCCCTTTAATCTTGCTTACTCCAGACACTCTTCGGGTCATGATGGCAATGTATTGGCAAAGGTTTGAGGGGTGGAGGGGCGGAGGGGTGGGGGGGGGGGCTGGCTGTGGATCGCAATTGCCACTCCACAAGGCTACGAGTACAGAGAACATTTGGCCTTCTGCAGTTTGTCAGTGAATGAAGAAGTAGCCTTGGCAACGACACTTTAAAAGCACCATTCTTCAGTTGCTTTCAAACTTGGAAAGACACTTAGACCTGCACAGAATCTGCTTCCCCTGACCGACCTCCACCTTCAGGAAAGACTAGGCAATACTCCAAAGGTCCTCGCGTTTTGGAAGAGAAAATGTATGAGTCAATAATATTGCCATAATGCATGATTAGAACCAGTATACATCGTTTACAAGGGCACTTGGATGCCTAAATCACTAGCATCCGCTTTATCGACATCGTTTTTCTTGATAATGGTACGAGACAGAGGAGCTTCCTCAGCTTGGATGCAGTTATTAACCAGATGCTGAAACATCCAAACTTCGCACAATCTGGAAGCGTTCGCAGCCCAGCAGTGCTGCATGTGTCCATTTATCAAAGGCGGCAGTAATGTAGGAGCTGGATTTTGTTCAAATATGCCTATATGAGGAGGAGGAGGAGGAGGAGGAGGAGGAGGAGGAGGAGGAGGAGAGATAGCTTGGAGCCATGCCCTTGAATGTGCTTGTTCCTCACGAGCGCTGGACTGGAAAGCCTTGCATACAGCGAAACCTTGACAAACAGCTCCCTCCAGTGGTGAGTAATCAAACATGTTTTTCTCTTGTGTACCCATCTCCAGGCTGAAATCCAACAAGGGAAGCTTCATCCAATTGTTTCTTTTTATTTCAAAAATGGATTGAAATGTCTTACAGACGTTACAAACATGAAAACAAGGGAAAGTCTCCAAGCAAATATTATGCACGGTATGGTTGTTATTTATAGAGAAAACCTCTCCTATTGTAGGCCAGTGTTCCTGTCAGCAAATTATAGCGGGTGTCCCATTGTGAAACGCCAATTTGGAACTTGGCATTACGACTAAATTCAAACCCTGCTTTGTTCCGTTTGATGAGCGTGCCTTGTAAATAGGTCAACTTGTGTGACTCTCTTAGACTCATTAAAAAAGAGCTGATCTGTGTTGGACAACTTCAGGGTCATATCCTCTTCATTTTTAACAAAAGTTTATAGAGTAAATGCTTAAACTTGCACAATTTAACAATCAAAAATCAACCAAATTAAGGTGAACTCACATGGAGATCATTCTGGTGCCTTGCCCTTTAATGTACATGTGTCCTTTCCTACCGTGCCAACATTATTATCCCTGAAAAGGGAATCTCTTCACAACCCGACAAGCAAGGATAACCCCTCCAGGTATGTTTTTTTTCCAAATGACCACCATTAATCTTCTAACCAGAAAATAGTACAACCCATTATAAGAACACCTCTCTAGGGAGTTACAGAGGGAGATAGGCAGAAAAGTTTCTTGCCAAATAGAATCAAGTCAGCTGGGAGACGAAGCACAACAATCTGTGCAGCAGGTTCTGGTCTCAAAGGGATCCAGAGACCCAAAAATCCAATTCCGAGCAAAGATAGAAAAGAAAGTGTTGAGAGAAAGTGTCTGAACAAAGTTATTGCCAAATAGGTGTGATAAAAGTTTAAGGAAGTACTTTGTGAGCTTAAAATGACAGGGTTCAACAGTTTCTGCCTTGAGAGATATTAAGTTATTTGGTGTTTATTCAAAATGTAAAACCATGCTGACGTTTGCAAGCAGTAGTGGATGTGATTGGTGCGGGTGAACTATTGTTGGTGTATGACTGAATAGTGACAAAGTGAACTAGTAGCCCATGAATAAGCTGTGATGGAATAACACACCAATAGAGTGTCAGCTTGTACTTTCAACCGAATAAGATACGGACGAGGCCATGATTAATGTTCACGGTTATAACAAACACCCTAATGTGGCTGTTTATTAATATTGAAAATGATTTTTTTAAGCGAGACCGTTTGGTTTCAGGTCGTATGTCACAGTGATGGCATTGATATGCCAAAAAGTTCATTAAGAGGCCACATGATTGCATGAGCAAATGAAAGGGAGTACTGTAAGCAGCTCTTCCAATGAATTCAACATATGACCCCGAGCCTTGAAAACTCTTTATCAGATATGGAGTACTGGGAACGATGAGCCATTTAGGCTAATATGCAACACACTGAAAGTGCAGCAGTTGGCTTGTGGACAAAGAAAAAAATATGTATATATAGCTATAATATCTTAATTTGTATGGTCAGAGCTGACTTCAGACTTTGGCTGCCACTCTGCTATGGATTTCAATCATAATGTGAAAGCCAAGTACACAGATTCATATATTCAGCCTCAGTGACAGTTTAATGTATGTTTTATTAAATATTATTAGGTCTGCTTTTTTTCCCCAAGTTTGCATAATACACTTTTAAATTCCCAGCAAAGTGATCAAGCACGCTATTAACAACTGCAATCAACTCTCTCTTTTTCCCACCTCTCCAAGCCTGTATTATATGATTTACCGTCACCTGCTGCCATCTGGCTTGCTGACAGATAGCTGGGATGTAATCATTCGGCCGACACATAAATCTGCACGATGAAGGTTAGGCGACTTGATGTAGAGGCTTCACAGACTTGTGAGGACATGCACGTGGACGCACTGTGCAACCTTGTGTGAGATTTACAGACACATGACTGCAGATGCATGCGTGACCTTTGCAGGTCAAGTCTTCTTTTTTTGGAAGTCAAGGGAAAGCGTTACCAATAAGTAAAAAAAAAATATATATATATATATAAGTTGGAGTTAATTAAGTGTTTTCTCTGTATGATTTGGGGTAATTTTAGTCCCTGAATTTTGTGTATTTCACACTTTCACACTTTTACCTTCACTTAATTGTAGCAGAGAAAGAAAATGTAAAAATATTAATTCAAATAAATATATAATTTTAAGTTGGAGTTAATTAAGTGTTTTCTCTATATGATTTTGGGTCATTTTAGTCCCTGAATCTTGTGTATTTGTAGTGAAATGTATTTCACACTTTTACCGTCACTTAATTGTAGTAGAGAAAGAAAATGTAAAAATATTAATTCAAATAAATATATAATTTTAAGTTGGAGTTAATTAAGTGTTTTCTCTATATGATTTTGGGTCATTTTAGTCCCTGAATCTTGTGTATCTGCGGTTTCATGTATTTCACATTTTTACCTCACTTTGTTAAAAATGTAAAATAATAATAATAATCTTTCCAATCTAGTTTTTAAACTGAAAGAAAAGCACACACACGTACAGAATAACAACTCCGGCGTGGTGATCGTACCAACACAAAGCGAGCATTCTTCCCTTTTACGAGCACTTCCCCTTTAACTCGGCAGCTGTCGTCACAGCAGGATGACTCGTATATTTTGCGACAGGACGTACAACCACCGGCTCGCCGTCGCTGCCTCGTCGCCGCTGGCAGAAATCATCCTGGAACAGAAAAGAAAAGAAAAGAACAACAAGTCCCGTGTGTTGTTTACACGTCGCAGCCGTTTATAATGTGATACAATGCTCCAGTCGGCCGAGGCTCAAACAGCAGCTTCTGTTGGTGAGGAGGAAGACGTCGTAGTGTTGCATGTAAGATCGGTTCTGCACGATCACTTATTACTACACCACAATATGGATGAAAGGTGCTTCTTTGGGTGGAGGTGCAGATCACGTGTGCTAGCTATGATGTAGCCATTATATAGCCATTGATATCTTTATGCTCTTACATGCGATTAAACCTAAATGTATCTATTTTTTAAAACTCAAGAAAACGGGCCTGCACTCCCTGCATTGGGTGTGCAACAATGTGTGCATTTTGATTATCAAAAACATACAGTAACAATGTAATTTTTTGTGTGCTGCATTCAAAAGAGACAATGTTGCCCACTGGGTTTTCCAGCAGACCGACACCACCAGCAGCTTCGCCTCCATCCTGGGCTCCTGTAAGAGCCGCTCTTTGCTCCACAACCAAATGAAGCTCACGCCCTGCCCGGACGCACTCGCAGAGGACTCCTCCGCCCGTACCTGGGACTGGGTGGGACGGTAGCCCACCCATGCCTGTGATCCCCATCCCACGGCGGGTGCGCAGCTTCCATGGCCCCCACACCACCTGCATGCACTCGGCCTGCGGGTCCACGCACGCCTCCAAGCTAGTGCGCACCAAGTACAATAACTTTGACCTCTACCTGCGCTCGCGCTGCATGTACAGCTTCCTGCGCTTCCTCCTCTACTTCGGCTGCAGCCTGCTGACCTCCCTGCTCTGGGTGGCGCTCTCCGTCCTCTTCTTCCTGCAGTACGTGAGCGTGCGTGTGCTCCTGCGGCTGCAGTACAAGCTGTCCGTCATCCTGCTGCTGTTAGGGCACCGGCGTCTGGACTTTGGGGTGCTCAATGAGCTGCTCATCTACAGCATGCAGATCACCATGTTCCTGGTGGGGGGGCTTGGCTGGTGCTTCATGGTGTTCGTGGACATGTAGTGGCAGCGTGAGCGCCCTGGGGAATGTAGAACGTGATGTGGATGCTTCACGCTGTGACTTCTGCATCCCGTAGGACTGCTCCACATCCCTTTCCTCAACTCCAAATCGTATTGGTTTAGTGTCAGATTATGATAGAATCCAGTAAGAATCTGTGAACTGTATGTACAGTTTAAAATGGTTGGTCCGGCTGATTGCCGAACATCAAATGATGCATGAAGTCAGTCTGACAAAGGGTCAGACGCGGATCCTCATGCAGGACTCCCCGGAGACGCTTATGTTCCAGTTTTATTATCATGCCATTTGTAAACCGTTTTCACCAGTTTTTTGGAAATCTTGACTGGAAACATTTTGTTTACAATAATGGAAAACGTGAATGTCGATGTTGCATGGAAAAAGGTGACTGAACACGTGAATGATTTGCATCGCGGCTGCGTGATGCAAGCCAGTCATTTGTGCCAAAACAATGTGGGTTGGGCTCCAAACGCATACGTGTCCCATGATTCCCAGGTAGAGATGATTATGTTGTGTGTATAAAGAGAGAAACAAAAAAAAGAACACAATATCATGTAAACATACATGTAACCGCAGACACAGTAACTTACAGTGGATAAAGTGACCAAAACACAAGTCAAGTTGTAAAGTGTGTGTGATGTGGTTTTGTGGAAAGGGTGGAGCAGAAAAAAAAGAAGGGAAAAAAAGAGTGACTTTTTTTTCGTTCTTTTTTTTTTGTAAAGTTATTAAACGTATTTTCTGTTGATGAAATGTTTGGTGCTTTTGCATGGCCGTGTGTGTGTGTGAATGTGCGTACTGTGTTGGCTAACACCCATGATGGCGAGCCTCGAGCTGTGTCACAAGAGTGTGTGACAGTTCAAAACGAGAACGTCTTTGGGTCAAATGTTCCGTCAGTTCGCTCTCCTCACTTCGTCTCAGAGCCGCTCTGACAGACTTCTCTGTTTAGCTTCCTCCCAGCGCACAAACACCAGCCACGACTCCCGCTGTTTCTGCCAAGCATAACAATGGCAATGGCTGTGTCCCAATCACCTTATATAGCCTCATTTTCACATGGCATGAAGTACGCTTACAGGATTTAAGGAGGGCCGAAGCACTTGAAATAAGCTTCTTTTTTTAAAACCTGCCCCGGTATAATTTGTGAGGATAACTATGCCGTCACGTACGAGCATCAGCTTTCATTCGTCGCCGCGCAAATTAAAACTATCTTTCGATCGTCTTTCAACACATGCTGGCGGCCTGACGGAGACATGCTTGAGACTGGTATGGCTTCAGTCTGTAATTAGATAATCGGGCGAGGGAAACAATAAGCTTTTGTTCTGAGGATCAACACATCATATGCCTCATTCATGCCTGAGTTGGGCCGACCTGACAGCCCAGTTCCAGCAGAGCAGAACTAGAGAACATGAGTCGTCTTGTGATGTCAACACCGTGCAGAAGGTGGGCTCGATGATGAAGTCGTTGCCTGCTCAGTCTCACTTCTTCTTTTATGTTTTTTAAAAGCTGAAGTTGATTACTTGTAGGAATGACTTGTCAGTTTTAATTTCTTGTTGTTGTCCTGATCGGCGTCGACGCCTCTCCTGTGATGACCTCGAAGCATGACGCTGACCTTCACTCTTCCCCGTGGTCTGATCTGCTGCGTCGACGCCACTTTACAACCGGAGTGAACGCAATCCGATCCCATTTTATTCGGCTACAGTTCCGTCTTCACAAGTCAAGCTGAACAACAAGCTATGATTAAAAAACTGAAATCTCCAACATGAATGTAGTCCTAATTGTGTAATGGCATGGACCCAATACAATGAGATCATTATAAGGGCGCTGCCGATGACCACAGACACATGATAGTCCCTGTAGGAATATCATAGGGCTACCATACACTTTTTAAATACCAGGAGATACAATGAGGGCACTGTAAATTCTCCTAAATGCCATCAGCCTACTGTAAACTCGTACAGGGATATCACAGGACTCCTCATCACGGTACGGACAAATACACAGCACTTTATTTGAAATGTCATGGAAACTTTTACACAGGGAGATGACGTTAAAAATAGATATAATAAAAAAATAATGTAACGCCATCATGAAGTGAGGAGATAAACACCAAGTGTGATATAAAATACATAATAAAATATGAAGGATTGCTGTAGTTTAACATGGATAACTTCCAACGGGATTTAAGGGGTTGGGGAAATTTCTCTTTCTACTTTTTACATAAGTGGTCTTACCTCTTCTGGCATCTAATCAAATTAACAATCTGAAAAATCTACCTTAGATCTTAGATTGAAGAGCTCACAGCTCGTACATATGTACACTTTTGGCAAATGGTCGTAATTTGGCTCCACTTTATTTTAAAGGGTCACAAGTTAAAACTGACTTACAATACTATAATACAACTGAATAGAAGTTTTTTATATTCCTTGAAAACTTGATAATTTAACTGATACAAATAATTCTTCACAGATAGTTAAATGGGCAAAGAAGTAGTTCCTGTCTTTAATGTACTTGACTACATTTGGCCCTGACTATGAAGTGTGTAACTATACTATGGGTGACATGAACATGTATATATGGTGATACCATGGTGTTAAGGAGCCACCATTAGTTACAGCAGAGCCCTTAGCAGGGCTTCGGTGAGCTGTGCCACTGTGATATCGCATGTCTGCAGTAAAGAAAAGTTGACATGAGGTCACACCGCCAGCAGTTAGCGCTTATAATCCAGCAGAACAGCACACATGCGCACCGTGTGGCCTGAGCTGTCATCACATCGGAGACACGTGAGGTAGCCGCGCATGTAAATGTTTCTTTAGGAGCGACGACAAGACGGCCCTCTTCTCACCCCCAGCTGCGAAATATGTCCCCTCGAGTTGTCCTCCCATGAACACGTATAAGAGCCAGTGTTCGGTAGCGGGCTCGAACACGCCCCTGCGGGGTTAACAGCACAGACAGAAGTCTGCACCTTTAAGCCCGCAGAGTGCACCGAGTTCGTGTGTCCATAAAGGCGCACGATATGAGCGAGCGGAGCCGTCAGTCCGACCCGACTACAGTAGGGACAGTGTACCTACAATAACCTGGCAGGTCCTCCGATTAAAAAAACATGTCTGCGTCTTTAAAAAGAACTCTTCGCCGTGCGCTGCATGATGTCAGTCCGCCTGCACCGTCCATGTGAGCGGCGTCCACTTCCTGCACAGGGATAGAAGCGAAAGAGCGAGCGGGATAGAGAGATGGGGGACGAGCGGCCAAGATAGGACCGGAGTGATATAGAGAGAGTGAGCCAGCGGACGAGGGGGAAAGCGGGGCCTGCTGCTTTTTTTTTTTTTTTTTTTTTCTCTCACACACACACACTCACACACCCCGCAAACTTTATAGGTTATCCGGAGAGAAAGCCTGCCACATCTGCGCCAGCTGACAGCCTGCGGTTTATGGAATAGCGACATACATCGGGTAAATATATCCCCCTTCTGTCTCGGCTTGATGTTTACGGTGCCTGATTTGTGTGACGCATAGGGTTCGCCATGCATTATTACCCCTCCACCCCCCCCTCGCTTCTCCTTCTTTATGGGCACAATGGGCAGCTGCACACCCCGACATTCTGCTGACATTACAGCGTGCGAGTTCACGTCGAGAGAACCGCCGGCTGAACTAAAGTTGGACTCTTCAACTTTCGCCAAAGTGACACCGCGAAATGTGAAGGTTTCACGCGCTGGGGGGGAGATTGGCGTCACCACGCGCCACCCGAACATTCTAATCAAGACTCCTATAGGCTAATATTTGTAGTTCTTAACCGGCGCGCGTGTTGTTTGTAGTCTATTTTTAATGCCGGACATCACTTTTTAAAACACTTCACCACAGGAAATGGTGTTGTCATTAGTTTCAACTGTTTGAGTGGAGAAACTGGCACGATATCGGTCTTGCGTCACGATTAAGCCAAAACCTAAAAAAAAAAAAAAAAAAAACTCCACCCATAATGCATCCATTGTTGTGCTATATGTTGCATGCGACACGGGATACGTCTACTTTAGACAAATCCATTGCAGTGGCTGGTTTCGTCAGGGGGGCATTACTGTACAAGTGTAGTAATGAGAATACTATGTTCCAATCCGGCTGGCTTCTCATATTCTCAAACATAAGCATATCTCCTTGCATCAAATTGTCAACACTGTTAATCCAAGACATTCCTTTAAATCATTATTTTCAGCCTTAACAATCCTGCATTAGAGCAAGAGACAAAAAACTAAGCTGTTTTTTTTTTAATTATATAAATATTTAGGAACCAAAATGGATCAATACATTGTAATCCATAATGTTAAATACCTTTAGAGTGATTGCAGTATAAAGATTGCATTCAGAAAGTTAAATACATAACTAAAAGTTATACACCATACTGTTTCCTGGTGTTGTGCCAGGTCTGTCAGTTGTGACCCTGTTTACCTTACCTGAACCCTGCAAGAGTCATCTGAGTATACATGCAATACCTCCCTCCTCTCCTGTGTATACATGGGTGCAACGTGTGTGTGTGTGCTTGTGTGTGTGTGTGTGTGTGTGTGTGTGTGTGTGTGTGCTAGCCAGCATGTAGCTTGTGGCAATTTTCTTCATTTCCTGTCACTTTCCCTCCCTCTCACATGCACTCGTTCTCTCTGCGTATCGGGTCCACCGTCAAGTTGTTCTCAAGATGACTG